>NW_006430462.1:4593690-4643614 GCF_000325575.1 Pteropus alecto
GTGCAGCTCCGCTCACTCCAGACTCAGCGCCCAGAGAGGTGGCCTCCACCTCTCTGACTGCCCCTGGCCACAGAGGGTACGTATGGGCAGAGTCAGGCCTGGGCACCATTCCTAGGGAAATCTGTCTCATTCTTGCCTTTTTTTTTTCAAACTGACTTGAATGGTGCATTCACCTCTTTTCCATTATTCTGATCTAAAATAGTCAATGATAAATTGCAATTTTTTTCCCTCAGAAGTTTAATCGCCTAGCAACACATTATCATAAATTGCTCTCAAATTAATTTGTTGGCTTTAGTGCAGAATCATTTATTAATGATGATGGCTTTCAGTATCTATGCATGGCTATTCTTAGAACACTGCTGTTTTAAAGGGCTTCATTCTTAAGATATCCTCACGAGGAATTTGTACGCTAGACAGACCCTTGGAGAACTTGATTCAATAGACAACATGGAGAAGGTCAGCACCTCTCTTCCACAGGCCCAAGCCCCTCATTTGTGATAAGCTTGAGACCCAGAGGGGGAACCAGAGGTCCCTAATTCCCACATTGGTGGAGGGCTGTGGCCAACTCTGGTCAGGAAGCCACCATCAGGTCTTGGCTGTGCAGGACTCCCCAGCCTGTGCTCACCTCTGTCAAGGTCTAGTCAAGGGCATTAGTACAGAGGGAAAGGGGCTGTGTAGTATCGTGCACAAGAGGGGTCAGGCGTGGGGCCAGTGATGGAAAGCTTGGGAAGGCAAGAAAGTGTTGTAGGTATGTAGGCAGGGCCAAATAGGGCTTCTGATGAGTGATTACGTTGTTTTTATCAATTGATTTATTGATCAATTGATCGATCTGTTTATTTCCATGCTCATTTATTCAATGCATGCCTACCATGTGCTGGGCCACACTAGAGGCTGAGAATAGTGAGAAAAGATCACAGTCTCTGCCCTCATTGAGTTCACAGTCTGGTATGGGAGATAAGTAAATAGGAACGCCCAGCATAGCTTGCTAGGTCCTGGGAAAGAAAGAAGCCCAGGGCATTCCAGGAGCCCAGACTCAAGGAAATTCACCTGTGGTCCTATTATTTTAACATTTCCATAGATGCATAGTTTTCACACAGTTATAACTATATTGCATAATTTGCCTTTTTCCTCCCTGCATTTTGTTTTTAAGTACAATAAGTTTCTTATTTCTACACAGCCATCATATACTGAGTCTAAATGGCCCTGTGATACTCCATGAAGTTGATGAAATAAATATTCACCTACTGTTAGACACTTAGGTTGCACCTAGATTTTAGCAACTAATGACATTGGATGCAGAGCCTTGGGCTCCTTTCCCATTGCGTACACTGGGCTAGAGGGTATAGACCGCTTGCGGTTCCTCTAGTGTATTGTCACATGACCCCCCGAGGCCTCTTGCTAGTTTCCTGAGCCTGTTTCTCTGTTGCCTCCAGTACTGGGATGGACAACAGATATACCCACCCTCCAACCCCCGACACACACGGATATGTATATGTGAATTTTAGTTGAGAGTGTGTGTGTCATAATAGTGAGCAAAGGAGGGAAGATATTAGAAATTGAGTCTGATTAACTGTTCTGGTAGCAAGTGGAAGTGAGGAGGCTGGTCTCTAGAGAGGCCGTTGCAGTAGCAGCACCCAGGTGAGACCTGACAAGGGAAGTAGTCACCATAGACATGAAAGGATATCAAAGACTTTGTGACCAAATCAGCCGGTCTTGATGTGAGGTCAGATATAGCTTAGAGAAGGGGTCGCAGCTGCCTCCAGAGTTACCAGCAGAGGGTATTTGGGTAAGTGGGCCTCAGGAAGGTCGCAAAGTTAGTGCACTTGGTTTTAGAGGGTCACATTTAGAGTGTTGGGGCCGTTTATCTGGAGCTGTTTAGGAGATGCCTTCGATGCATGAATGCAGATGGGGGACAGGAGAGGGGCTGGGGTTCAGCCTCACTTGCACGTGGGTGGGAGGGAAACTTATTTGGGGCCCAGGACAGCTAGCAGAATGGTTGAAATTACCCATCAGTCATCGTATGCTCGGTCTCTTGACTTTCTTGCTGCTAGGTCAACTAAAGCTTTCTAGCTAATATATTTTCTTCTTTAAGGACAAATTGTCACCCTTTTGGGTGCCTGTTAGGCTAGGTTGTAGATTTTTAAGTATTTCACGTGAGCAGAATCTGATCATTGTTTGATGTGACTTATAGCATGAAATAATTACAGAGAAAGGAAATAGCGTGTATGTTTGCTTTAGTAGGACTGCCTGATCTTTCTTCATATTTTTCTTTACTATTTGTTTCCTCCTGGCTGTGTGTTGTTCCCTATCTTCTCCATTACACAGCTGTCAGGCAGGCCTGGCTCTAGATGAGGAGGATAGGTAGACAAAGGAAACAGGGGCAGTGACCCCAGTGTTCACTTGCTGTGAGGACAACACAAAACACTCAGCCCTCTGCCCTCCCCTTCCTCAGTTCCGAGATGGAGGGCACGGCTCTGCATTCGAAAGATTCTTCCAGCTTCCAGATTCCATGATGCTCAAGAGTATCTCATTAAATGTGCTGGTTTGGCTTTATTCTTGCACAAGCAAGTCCTGTAAAACTTGTCTGTATGTCTGTTAGCATCTCCCAAAGCATTGAGGATTCTGCTCCAATCTCACTTCATTTTTCCTCAAAAGGCCTCTGGGAGCCCCAGGAGCAGTTTTCTGCTTAACGGACCCCCACAGAGCATGGTTCAAAGTGTGGCCTCCAAGGTCAGCCAGAACAGGCCTGTTCCAAACGTGTTGATCCTGGGCAAGTCATCTTACCTTCAAGCTTTAGTTTCCTCATCCATAAAAGAGGATGTTGGTGGGACCTATCAAGCAGAACTATTCTGCGGGGATTAAATGAGGAAATGCAGGTAAAGCTTGCAGCCTAGCGCTTGGCGCTCAGTCAGCACTCCATCACTGGCAGCCATTTGCGTCATTATTATGGTCTTCATTTTGTAGCCAAAAAAACAAGAGCCAAAGTGGCTAAATGCCTTATATCCCCTGAGACAGTGAATCTAACACAATTGCTAAGGATTCATTCTCTAGGTGGACGGAGTACTCAGTTGCTTCAAAGGCCTGGAAGGGAAGTATTGAGTCAGCACTATCTTTTCTGAGTCTATTACATGTTATAACAGGAGCTTTGTTGTATGTATGAAAACCTTTAAATTGGTGAAAATTGATTGACTGATGCTCCTGTGAGATGGTGGTGTGGGGTGAGGGCTTTGTTGGGGATGGAGCAATGGCTAAAACCCAGTCCCAGGGCTCAGAGTCTGTAGTCCAGTGGGAAAGACATAAACAAAGTAAAGTGGGGGCCGAGACCAACAAGTGGGGCCGGCCAGCTCCTTGCAGCAACTGTGTTCAAGCCAAGATGTCAGTGTGGCTGGAGCAGAAGGAGGGGACTTGGAGACTATAGAGGCAAAGAGTGACCAGAGTCTGACGTGCACTGGAACAGGGTCTCTCAGGCTATTGTATTGAGTATAGACTGTGGGGGCCAGAGTGGAAGTGAGCTAGACCTGATGAGAAGGCTGTGGAACAGTCCAAAGGCAAGATGACAGTGGGTTAGGCCTAGGTGGCAACTGTGTGTGTGTGTGTGTGTGTGTGTGTGTGTGTTGGGGGGCAGGTCCTGGATGTATTTTAAGTGCAGAGCTGTCAGGAGGTAGGAGGTAGGTCTAAGGGACTAAAGGGTCAAGGACGACTGCAAGGTTTCTGTCCAGAGCAAGTGGGAGGATGGCATTGCCGCTAGTGAGTGGTGAAGACTGGGGGAAGGGTGGGGGCACATCCGGAGCTCAGATTTGGACAGGGGTTTGTGATGCCCATCAGACGTTCCATGGAGAAGTCCTCCTGTAAACAGCTGGCCAGGCAAATTGTGTTTAGAGAGGTCTGGGCAGAGAAAGACGTTTGTACCCAGACATTTGTCCCCAGATTCCCGCAGCCCTGTGGTAGCAGCTTCAAGGGAGCCCAGTCCCCTGGGGCCTCACCTGTTGTTGCCTTCCTGCAAGACAATGAACAGGTAGCTGCAGGTGGCTGGACACAGGTGCACCAGCCACCGAGCAAAATCAGAAGTGACCCCGATTTCCTGGAATCACCATCAGGTCCCCAGCCATCTCTTTCCCACGGGTACTCGGCTTTCAAGGGCAACTTTCTTTTTGAAATAAAGCAAGGCCAAGCCTGCTGCTGCAGGGGGGCGGCACCTTCGCTCAGATTTTCGCATTAGAATGTGACGTTTAAATAGGGAGTCCGCCGGGCGTCCAAGTCTCGGGTGGCCTGGGAGTCACACCGGCAAGCAGGCTGTGCGTGGGCGGAGGCGGCGCACTCGGGGGAGGGAAAGGGGTTTGCTGCGGTGCAGCTGGCCCTCCGCTCGGCTCCCGCGGCGCCGACGGGGTTAACGGGCTCGTGCACTGGGTGGCGGGCGGGCGGCAGTGGTGCATTGTGGTAACGCGGCGCCTGGACCCGCGAACGCCCGCCACCTCCGCCGGGCGGCCCGCCGAGCTGTGCGCGCGTCGGAGCGAGCCCCGGGTCCCGGCGCCATGTAGCGCCCGGCTGCTCGGAGGCCTCCCAGCCTCGGGGATGAAGGGACGCGGCTGCTGGGAGACGGCCTCCGTGCGCTCCTTCTGCAGCTCCGGCTGCCTGAATAAATTTAAGAAGGGTTAGTGCTACCCGGCTTCCGCCCAGAGCCCCGGCTCCCCACGCACGCACGCCCCGCGCCTGGCTTGCTGCATGATCAATCCAAGCGAACCTCTGATGTCACTCCCTCGCGGCGCGGGGAGCGCGGGGAACCTCGGGGAACCCCTGTCCGCGTACCCAGCCGGAGTGCGCTCCGGATTCGCGGGGTATTTTGGAGAGGGGCTGCGGCTAAGAGACGTGTATGTCTCATTAATCTCTGCAAAAAGGAACTGAAATATAATCCAGAGCTTTCTGTAAAGAAGGTGGAAGCGGCGGTCCGTGTTTAATCCACTCACCTACCCCTCTTTCTCCAGCGTCCGTTTGCTGCTTTGCCCACAGGGCTTTGCCCTCGACCACCCAAGGAGGTGTAGGCTGTGCTTAGTGCAGGACCTAACTCCCTCCCCTTTGCCCTTTGAGCAAGCTGCGACAGATCAAGAGAGTCACTGTAAGTGTCCTCCTGGGTTTGAATAATGGCCAGCCCTGAGGATGCTGCTGCCCCCAGGATGGTGGTCCTGAAATGACAGCTCCCAGGTGTGCAGGCACGATTGCCTAAGAGCCCTTTATCAGCATTGGAGGAAAACCCTTAGCTGTTTGAAGGTTAAAGCAAACTCATTAAGCCCCTGCATGCAATTCTTGATGCTTGAAATCTTTATTACTGGAGATTTTGCATGAGTTAAACTTGATGCGTTTACCTTAATGAGTGTTTTCTATTATAATTTGGAACTCTAGGGGGAAAATTGGGATTCTTTGACCCTGTAGACCTTAAAGACATAGAGGCAGTTAATTTTACTTACCACTAATTAATTTATTAGAAACAGCTCCTTTTAGAAATCAGTGTTCTCTGATCTCTAATAAACCTGTCATTAACTTTGCCTGCTGACTGGTCACACAAATGGCTCCATGAGGTTCTCACCCAGTGCAGGCATCTTCAAACTTGCAGACTCCAGACCTCAGCCCTGGAGTCAGGTTTAACCATGCAAATTCTCCTGAAAACACTATCTGAAGTCTTAGAGTGTTTGTAATTGTAAATATTTGAAATTTATTTCATGGGGAACTAATCATATGGCTCTGTCTTAAGAATCTTTTAAAGAAACTTGCAAGTGAATTTTGTCTAAAGTATGTCTTCTAGTTTTAGATGATTGGTCTTAATTTCCAGTTTTCATTTTGGTTATGCTGTCATTTCAAATGCAGTTATGCTCCTTATGCAAAGTTTAAATGATGTTCCTGTTATCAGTGTGAATGGATTTATTCTGAGGGTGAATTTTAGACTTAGGGAAAAAAAGAAGAAAAGAAAGTATGTATCAGTTAGGCGTTAAATTGTTTTTCTTCTGTTGTCCTGCCTGATGATCTTCTTGGTTGCACTCTAGAAGATTTGCATTTGGCGGGGCGGGGATCCGCTTGCTTTCTGGTTGTGGGAGGGATGCTCACCTTTGTTGGGAAGCTCACGTGTGACCAAAGCAGCTGCACCTCAAGTGTAATGACAGGGTGACCAATTGATTGCCAGACCCCTCCAGTCCACACTTTCCTTCCTACCCTTCCTGCCACTGTCTCTCTCACTCTGTGCACCTGGGAGTGTGGGGTTCAGGAGGTGGTAAATTGGGCATGGCGCTTAGAACAGGGCCTGGAGCAGAGCTTGCTGTGCTGGCAGGAGGAGGCCCAGGAGCCAGTGCAGTGGTCAGTAGTAGCACAGACTCGGCCCCACAGTGTCAAAGGCCCCAGGGGAAAACTACAGTGTCTCTCCTGGGAGCTCTGAGTGAAGGTGGGCCTAGGAAGACCAGAATGGAGGAGTTTTCAGGAAAAACTGGAAATCTCTCAGTTTTTAAATGTTGGCCAAAAACTATTTTTTAAACACTCAGGCAAGACAGCGCCCATGAACCTTTCTAGCTAAAGAGAGAAGAGTGAGAGAGGCAGAGATGGGGAATGCAGAAGGCCTGACTAGCTGTCAGCTTTGGGAGGTCGGAGCCTCAGGGCCCCTGATGCTGTGGGTGTGGCAAGCACAGGCATGGGGCCCTTATCCCCAGCATGCAAATAGGTTGAGACCGGCCTCCTCTTTTCAGACACAGTAAAGGGTATTGAAATGAGAGGCCGCAAATTTTCTTTTAGAACAGGGTCCCAGTGAAATTGCATCATACCCCTGAGCCCTTCTTTGGGCAGGTTGAAGGGGAGCTGGGCTCACAGCCTACCCTGGGAGACTAGGGACAGAGGTCCAATCAGTGACCATTTCAGTAGCAGGACAGCATTGAGGCTTCTGGAGGTTCATCACATGGGCTGTTAAATCTCAGGGTCCCATAGAGTCACTGGGGCATCAGGGGACCTGGGTTATTGTCCAGACTCTGTTGCTGGGCTGTGTGACCATGGGCAAGTCCCTGCCCTTCTGCAGGCCTCAGTTGCCCCCACCCGTGTAAATGAGGGGAGGAGTGGGTTGGGAAGGGCTGACCTCCACCCTGCTCTTGGACCTGGTTACGTGAAAAGGAGCTGTGGGGAGTCTGTTGACAGGAGACTGCTCCTCAGCAGGCAGTGGTATGTTCAAACTGTTCCTCAGCAGGCAGTGGTATGTTCAAACTGCTCCTCCACCACTTTCCTGACCTTCAGCTAGCTTCTTAGCCTTTTTGAGCATCAATTTTCACATCTGAAAGATGGCATGAAGCCTACTTACCTGACTGGAGGTTGAAATGAAATAGTATGTGTATCCATGCCTACTAATTATCAGTCAATTTGTCTATCTGTGTCTGTCTCTTTGCTTCAAAGACAGGGGCTACACATGGGAAAATGCCCATTTAGGGTCTCTTATAAGATCTGAATTCAGCCCTTGGCAGCTCACTCTTTTACCTTTGTGTGTGTACATGTGTGCACAGATGTGTGTACAATTTCTACATCTTTTCCAGTCAGAATATAAAGCTTTCAAATTGCAGAAAATAAGGACCCCTCACTCTGGCAAGGTAGACTTACCAGAAGTGAAGGCCAGGTGGCCTTAGGCAGCCCTGCCCATGACACTGCTAAGGTCATCAGTTTCTCATCTGGGACCTCAAAGAGCCCCAGTGAGCCCACCAGCCGGCCTCCATCTTCTAACTGCAGCCATGTGGATTGCCGACCTGAGCTTGGCAAAGACTGGGTGGTGTATCAGGAAAACAGGAGGGAATCAGGAATGCGAGTGCCAGAAACTCGAATGTTCTGAGGGCTTGTTTTATTTGATGCAGTTTTCTGTATCTTTGAGGCCTTGGACAGGTACCATTCTCAGAGAAGAAGGCTCAGAGAACATCAGCTGAGACTTGCCATAGCATGTAGGGTCCTTTGAAAAGTCAGAGGTAGGCTATTTTTGGAGATGGCTTGCCAAGGTCTCTGCTATTTCATTCTCTACTTTTGGCATCTGGTGGGGTCCTTGGGAGGAAGGACTAAGGCCTGAACTGAGGGACTGGCTCGCAGATCTAACGACTTTCCAAATATGTGCCTGGGGATTAACATCTGCCACCTCACTGGGCCTGGCATCACAGCCCGCCCAGTACAGCCTCACTCTGCTCTGCCCACTCAGCCGAATGTCCTTGCCCATCTCTCACATTTTAATCAGATTCATCATTGCAGGCCCAGTGCCCATTCCAGTTCCCTCTGAAGCTTCCCTCTCCATCCTCCAAGGCCGGAGGTGACCCCTCCCCTCAGACCTCTCCTGGGGGCTCCCTTTTGCAGCAGACCCGAGTTGTTTGAATGCAAGTCCTCCCTCCTCTGAGACTGTAAGCTTCTAAAGGTTAGAGGCTGGATCTCACCTGTGTCTGTGATGTGCCCTCACCACCACCCCCAGCACTCAGCACTTTTATGTAATTGCTATTCTATAACCACCCAGCAGCATAGAAGTGAGTGGAGGGAAGGGGCCATCTGAGGCCGAGTGGCAAGATGCATGCTTGGATGCTGTTTTCCTTCCAGCCAGGGTTCTTAACCTCCTGTTCCTCCTCTGAGGTTTCTCCTGGTTCACTGAGACTGCCCCAACTCAGGACTGGAGCAATGGGTGGAGTCTGTCCTCCCCTCTTCTGGTCCCACTATGGTTAGTGGCTCCCCTCGAACAATCGGGGGAGCTCAGCGATATGGGGTAGAGGAGGCTCTTAGGTGAACCTGGGACATCCTGAAGAACTTCCTGGAGGAGGTGACACCCAGCTGGGTATTGGAGGATGAGGATGCGTGGGCAGGTGGAGGATGGCAACAGGCAGGTGCTCATTTAGGTTTGAGTGAGGCCTCAGGGCCTCATCACAGGCGAGAGGTGGGAGTGCACTGGTGGGCTGGATCAGAAAGAC
Source organism: Pteropus alecto (assembly GCF_000325575.1). Taxonomy (NCBI): domain Eukaryota; kingdom Metazoa; phylum Chordata; class Mammalia; order Chiroptera; family Pteropodidae; genus Pteropus; species Pteropus alecto. Next base: position 4,602,639 of record NW_006430462.1, read on the forward strand.
AGGTTGGCAGGAAGGGGCGTGAGCTCTGCTGGCTCTGGAGGTGGTATGTGGCTTATGGAGAGGAGGCTTCAGGGTAGCATCTACCTCATTTATGTCTTTCCTGCACCCAGGGAGGGAAGGACATGTGGCATCATGAAAGGTCACTGTTGCTTGATGTGATACATGGAAACAGGACATTCTTTTATTCATGTTACCTGGTGGAGCCTCTGTCTGCTTACTGTAGGATGGGAGTGGTAATGGCATTGGATGGCAGTAATATGTATGAAAGCCCCCCACTCCCACCCCTTCCTGATACATAGTAGCTGCACATTATTATTACTTTTTGGAAATCTCTCACTGTAAGTATGGCTAGTTGTATGCATGCACATTATTTTACAAGTGGATATCCACTGAGGGAACAATATTTTACTGCTGCAATTTTCACAGAGGCTGAGAAGGACAGTTTCAGTGAGCCAGCCTGCTAAGGCAACTATGAGATCTTGTGCACGGTACAAGTCCAGACTTCAGAGCCAGATAAGACCCAGGGGTGATGCGGCAGAGACCAGTCCATTGTCCCCATCTGATGGAGCAAGGCTGCGATGGAGCATGAAATAAGAGGGGAAATGGGAAGCCCTTGGCACACAAAAGGGATCTTTATCATTTGTAGCAACTAAAACAATTATTGGCCATGTCATTCTACAAATGGGAAAACTGAGGATTTTCCCAAGATCATACAGGCAAAAGTGGGATCGGAGCCTGCATGCTCTGCCAGTACTTACCATGTGACAGTGGGATGGAGGGTCAAAGGGCAGGGAAGGCCAGGAAAGAAGGTCATAGACGGAGAAGCTGCTGGACTCTCAAGAGGCCTGTCCTGAGTGGAGGTCGCAGTGGGCGGACTAGGGGCTCAATTTCTGGGGGATGTTAAGTATGGTGATTTGAAAGGATTTATTTTGAAAGAGGCTAAATGCCAGGGGGAAGTTTCAAATGTTTTGGTGCTTTTGAGTCAGAATGAAGAATAGTAAATGGTAAGAGAAGACAGAAGAATTTGTGTTTTCTGTTTAGCAGAAAAATCTAGCCATTCACTCTGTGCTAGGAATTGTCCCAGCAGCTGTGTGGAACACACAGTGTCCACAGCCAGGTGACAGAAACCCAGAAGGGCTAGAACCTAGCTAGCATCCTTCTAATCCCCCATGCCAGTGCCTCACCTGGAAAGGAACAGATGATGAGGTATGGCTCTGGCTGGCTAAACTCAGCATAGGACGTGCTGGCCATGCCATAGAGAGAAGATTTGAGAATGTACAGTCTGAGGTATGCAGGAATCTGTGAGCTCTTGAGGAAAGATGCTACCAGGGGCCAGAGAGGTGGGTAAGGAGTCTAGTACAGAGTCCCCTCTGTGGGCAGGTACCTAAGGGGATAGGTTGGGTGGGTTACATGAAGGGCATCCCAGGTTGAGGGAGCAGCATGTTGGGGGCGCTGAAGAGGGCCACACACATGCATGCATGTGGATGTCACTGTGTGTCGGCAGTAGGCCTACAGGTGGGGAGTGTAGAGAGCTAAAGGCAGGAGGAGGGGAGGAGGGGAGGGAAAGGTGGGCTGAGCAAGCCTCCCCCAGGGTTTTGGACTGGCTGTGCAGAATCCCGCCTTAGCAAACAGGTTTCATGTCTGCACCAGCTCTGAGCCCCTGGGTGGCAAGTGGACCGCTGTGCTGGATTGTGAAGACCAGAGAGGAAAGAGGGTCATGATCAGAAGTGACATCTGCCTCAGGGGAAGCAGATAATAGGAGCCAATCATGCACTCAATACTTGTTCCCTCTAGACACAGCGTGCCAGTGAAGAGGGTATTGGCACCAAGAGGGAGATGAGGCTGTGACAGGCCTGGGCTGCCTCTGCCAGGGCTCTGTTGCCATCAGTGGCCCCAAGAAACCTGCACTCTGTAGGGAGCTGGTTCACTTGTTGTTCATAGGTCAATGTGCAGGGCTGTGACAGGCCCACTTGGTCCAGCCCATCTTTAGAAAAGGGCACTCCTTCCTCAAGATCTTTTACTTCCACTTATCTTGAAACTCATAACATACTAACTTTGTCAGAGCAATATTCTTTTCTTCCATTTGCTGGACACATGTTATAACGAAAACAAATCTACAGTACCTGTTAGGAAAGATGCCCCCTAGGGTTGTGCAGTGAGCAACCTGCTCAACCATATGCAACAGCTCTTAATGTAAACATTTATATTTTAAGGAGCAATGTTTGGTGGGTCCTGAGGATTACACAGTGACCTCCATCACCTCCAGGCAAAGAGAGAGAGAGGGCTTCCCAGATGCCAAGCCAAGAAAAATGACCCTGCAGGGGGCCTGACACAGGCCAAAATGAGAACAGAACCTGGAAGGTCCTTGGGAAGCTGGGCGTGGAGACCTCAGGGTGACCAGCAAAATGGATAGAGTTTGGAAGTGGCCAACTGAGTCTGGCAGTATAGCGTCAGACTTGAGTCCCGAAGCTCCCCAGTCCTGCCCAGGACTGCGAGGCTTGCTGTAGGTACTACTTCCTCTGACTTCATCAGGGAATATCACACAGCACACCTCGCTGCCTTCTGCGGACGCAAGTCATTCCCCCGACGCCTGGTTTTCCTGTAAAGTGCCAGTCAGACGGGCAGCAGCATCTGATCAAATAGATGAACAATATGAATAAAGATGAAGTTATGGGCTTCAGGCTGCCAAAGATGTTTCCTTTTATGTCCTGCTTCCCTCTGACGCGTGTGTCGAATAATAAAACCTGACGCACATCTTCAGAAATAGAAGCTGCTCAGGCTCGATGGCGTGGTGAGGCGGAAAGAGGCCACAGGCTCAGAGACCAGAACCAACCTGGGCAGTGCCCTTGGCCAGTCCTCCCAGGCCTGGCATGGCCAGCGTCCTTGGGGCTGTAGGTGGATGCTGATTAGAAAACAGACGTTTTTCCTGAGAGGCTAGAACTGACAGCTGGCTAAACCCCTGGGGTACATCCCTCCTCCTACCCCTCCTCCCACCCCGCCTCCCGGATATTTTTACATCGGAAACAGAGCAGTTTGCACGGAATGAGGCCCTTGAAGCAGGACTTTGAGCTCGTTAACCCTTTGGCAGCTGCTCATCTGCCTGCTGAAATCTCTTCCCCAAACCCACTCCTCACCTCCCCCCAACACGCACAATGCTTTGTTCTCAGCTAAACTCTGACATTTATCTGGGCCAGCCCTCTGTCCCCCTGTACATTCATTACTTTTAAGTGTTATTTACTGTTAAGGCAACAATTCCAGATGTTCAGGATTGTGGTGTCTCCATAACTCCATTACTCATCATGTCACTGTTTTTAGGGCTGTATTTTTAGTCAGTATTTTTCCTTTATGTGAGCATCCTTTTGGCATCATTGAGATACAGGGCAAAAAAAAAGATCATTTTCACATGACTGTAAGCACTTTCCCACGTTATCACAGGCTTACTGTGTTTCTGATGAACGGCTGTGGAATTTCTCTTCCCAGATTGTCAAAACCAAACTGCTGCTTGAGCATCTTTGGCATGTAAAGTTTTTCTTCGGTGTTTCTTTCTGGAATAGATTCCCAAGAGTGTTATCACTGAGTCTGGGTGAGACTGCTTCCCTATGACACTCATTGAGAGGTGGTCTGGCCTGTAACCTTCTCAGGGCTGTGGTGTGGAAACCCAATGGGAAGCATTATGGAGTTGGTTTATGTCAGACATGGCTGGAACCCAAGCCAGAAAGGACTTCTTGGGACGCTGGCATCACTCCACTTTGCTTGGTGGGCGGGGTTCAGAGAAATGGTCCCTGGAACTGTCATTTCCCAGCAGGATCCACCCCCATAACTTGTGGGACCCTGGTTCAAAAATTATTAAGTGTTTCAAGATAGAGACAGCTGAGTGTTAAACCAAGTGTGGGGCCCTTCTGACTTCGACCTTGTATAACTGCATGAGTCATACACCCGTGATGGCCACCATGCCCCCATCCCATAGAGTCATCTAGTTGAAAGTGGACAGTTTAGAAGTGGCTGCCTGTGCTGAATCCGCCTTTTAGCTTTTCCAAGTGCTACTCCAGATCCAAGTTTGGGCTGGCTTCCGTGGTGGGGCCGCTTGTGGCCACCAGAAGCCCCTGCTCCTGTTGTTCTTGCCCACTGTTGGCTGTGCACCCTCCCCAGTTTTCTCAGCCCTGGAGTTAGTTGTCTTTTTCTCCATGACCATTTCTGTGCCCACTTTCACCTCACCTTGACCCCTAGCAGCTCTGTCTGGTGGAGAGTTGGCTCTTCTACTCCTCTCTGTGTACTTGAGCCAGGCAGAAAAGAAAGCATCTCGTTGCCCTGAATCTTTCACCTTTGTCTCACTCACTTCTCTCCTAACCTCCCCCTCCCAAGCCTTCTTCCTGCCAGCCCTGGGCTAGGAGGAACTGTAGCTTGTATCGTGAGAAGTCCAGTAACCCAAGTGGCCGCAGGTTAACTGCTGGTAATCAATACGGGCTGGTTGCACTTGCTGTCAGTTGGAAATGCCAGGCTGTCTCTCTGGTCACTGTCCCCGCTCTCCTTCCCAAACAACAGAGGGTCTTGGCATGGGGGAAGGAATGTTAACTTTTTAGGGGGCTCTGAAACATGGTGGCATTCGGAATGAAGTTGATGGGCTTCCACAGAAGGAGGGGAGATGACCCCTGGTGCTCGTTCGGGGTAGTGGCTTCCTGCAGGGGACCTGGGGCTGACTGCTCAGCTGGCTGCAGCAGGTCCCCTTCCAGGAGCCGCCTTCCAGGAGTTTCTCCCTATGAATTGTATAAGGTTTGGAGTTTCCTTAAGTGGCCCTTGGCTTAATTTAGCTCTCACTCTCACGGGAAATGTGGCCTACACTCATGTTTTTTCCCCACATTTTTCAAAGTTTGAATCAGGAAGGTGTCAACGTGAGAGTTCTCACATTGAGCTGAGAACAGTTCAGTCACCCACACAAAGCAAAATCATGTAGCCATTGAATCCTAGGCTGTCACCGTCAGATAGGATCTTGAAGACGATTTACTCAACCCCTGTGGCGACTGAGGGGTTGGTGAGGAAACTGAGCCCCAGAAACACAGTCATACATGAAGCCACAAAGCCAGCTGTCCACTGCTGAGATGGAGATCATCCCCAATCATTGCCATTTAGCTGTTAAAATAATTTGGCGTTTTTTCTAGATTTCAAAGATAATTCATGTTCATTGTAGAAAATTTAATAAAGAAAAAGCATTTAGAAGAAAATTTAAAGTACCTGTAATTCTGTTGCACAAATAATAGCTACTACACGTTAAGAACCTGTGCCATAGGCCTCTGTGTATGATCGATCTCTATGAGTCCCTTTGATCTGTATCCTGAGACCCAGGTGTTTTGAGGTCCCCCCACCTCATTTTTCAAGCATGGGAGTTGAGATACAGAGACAGACAGAATTTGGTGAGTTATATATAGCCTTAGCAAATAGACCCAAACCTAGCCACTAATCTTACCATACACCCACACCAGTATTTAATACATTTTCAATTGTGTCAAGAGTTGAAAAAGGTATCTCATTATGTAATGGGCATATCTTTGATTTCTAATGGAGTTTATTTTTTTTTCCATCTATTTATTAGCCTCTTACAGGTCTGTGACTTTTTTGTCATTTGCTGGTTTTGTCTAATGTTGCATCTGAACCACATCGATACAATTATTGTAGTTGGAAAGTATGTTTTGTGGAGTCTTCGCTTATCAGTGGCTTTTCCCCCAACACTTTATTATGAAAAATTGCAACGTAGAGAAAAGTTGAAAGAATTGTTCAGATAACACCTGTATTCCAACTACGTAGTTCTACCATTAACATTTTATTATATTTACTTTATCATCTGTCTATCCTTCTATCCATTCCTCTATTCATCCATCAGTCTTATCTTGGTTTTTAAAGTGCTTTTCACAGTAAATTGCAGACATCAGTACATTTCACCCCTCCCAAACACTTCAGCATGTATATCATTAACCAGAGTTCAATATTTGTTTACTTTGTTAGGTAAAATTTGCACTAATTTTATCTGTACCATCTATCATTTGAGTTCTGATAAGCGTGTACACCTGTGTAACCTAGAGCCTGTCAAGATATAGGACCTGTCTGTCACCCCAGGATTTCCTCAGTGCCCCTCTCAGGCAGTCCCCATCCCACCCCTAGACATTACTATTGTTCTGATTTATTTCACCACTGATTCATTTTGCTTGTTCTAGAACTTCATATAAATGGAATCAGCAATGTGTATTCTTTTATGCAAGTCTTCTTTCACTCTGCGTAACGTTATTGAGGTTCATCCAGGTTGTTTGGTGCGTCATAAGTTTGTTCTTTTTTCATACAGTGTTTCACACATACATTATTTCATTGTGTGAGTATACCGTAATTTATTCAATTTCCTGTTAATGGCCATCTGGGCCGTTTCCAGTTTGGGCATAAATTTTCCAATTTACAAATGAAGCTGCTGTGGGCATCTTGTGCAAGTCTTTTTGCTGACATTTGCTTTCATTTCTCTTAGATGAATACCCAATAGTGGAACTTAAACAGTTCCCCCCAAGTGGTTACATCATTTTATACTCCCACCAATACTGCAGGAGAGTTCAGGCTGCTTCACATCCTCATTAGCATTTGCTGTTGTCAAATTTTTTTTTTTTTTCATCATTCTGAAGGATAGGTAGTGGTCCCTCTACTTTTTTAAATGTCAAAGCTATTCTTACCTGTTATTTTTTTAAGCTTTTATTTTTTACTATGAATTTTTTTCCAGATAATCTTTAGTATTAATCTTATAAAGCTAAGAAAGTGGGATTTGATTGTAATCTTGTCAAACCCTAATGTGGGCAGATCCATTTGAGTTGACATTTGAGGCTTAAAATATTGGTACATCTTTAGAAAGGACATAGACTTTACTGAACAGGAGAAATATCATGAATGAATTGGTACTGAATATAGAAAAGCATTCAGCATGAGTATACCATCCTCATCATGAGAGGACACTTGCAAGAGAGAGACTATATGTGTTTAATAAATATTACCTACAGGCCATAAAAATAATAAACATCTCTGAACCCACTTCCCAACTCAAGAATTAGCTAGAATATTACCATGTACCTACATAAATCTGTGTTAATCCTTCACCCTCCTATATCTTCCTTCCTCTCCCCTGTGAATCCCTGTCCTAAATTTGGTGTTAATCATGTGATTGCTTTTTAAAAATACATAGTTTTGTTGCTCTTGTTTTATTTGAAGAGTATATTGTTTCGTTTTTTTTTTTCTTTTAGCTCAAATAAAAATCAGACTATATGCATTTTTTAGGACTTGCTTTTTTCTCTCTCCATATTTTGTGTTTCTAAGATTTATCTATGTTGTTGGGTGTAGCTTGTTCGTTCTTTCCACTGCTTCTAATATTTTGTGTGACTATGAACAATTCATTTACCCTTCTCCGTCGGTGGACATTAGATGTTTCTGATGCTTACCAGTAATGAACTTTGCTGCTATGAACGTTATTGTGCACATTTCCAGGTACATATGTACAGACGGAGGGCCATTTCTGGTTGTGGAGTATATGAATGATGAGTTTTGAAAAATATTACCACGTTGTTTTCCAGAGTGGCTGTACCAATATACTCTCCCATTGGCAGTGGGTGAGTTCCCTTTAATTGTCGTCCTCTCTGACACTTAGTATTTTAACATGTTCTTGTTAAAATATTTAGTATTTTAATGTGTCTGATGGCCCTAAAATGGTATTTCTGTGTAATCTTAATTTGCATTTCCCTGATATCAGAATAGTAGGCGCATTTTATTGGTGAATATGTTTCTTCTTATGTGAAATGTACTTTTCTGTTGAGTGCTTTTTCTTTTTCTTCTGTATTTGCAGGAGTTCCTTATATGATCTGGATACCTACCATTTGTCAGTTAGAAGCTTTTAGTTTGTATTTTCATTTCATTTTATTTATGATGTCTTTTGATGGGCATACTTTTTTTAAAAAATAGCTTTATCAAAATATAATTTATATACTATTAAAAAAAAAATAGCTTTATCAAAATATAATTTATATACTATAAAAGTTACTCATATAAAGGGTATAATTCGTAGTGTGTGCAATCATACCACAATCTAATTATAGAACATTTTTGTCTCTCCTAAAAGAAACCATGTACCCATTATCAGTCAATGCCCATCCCTCCACAAAAAAAAACCCCGCCCAATTTTAAGCAACCACTGATCTACTGTTTGTCTTTATAGATTTGCCTAGTCTGGATATTTCATATAAATGAAAGTGTAGACTGTGTAGCCTTTTGTGTCTTCTTTCAATTAGCATGTTTTTGAGGTTTATCCATGTTATAGCATGTATCGGTCCTGCATTCCTTTTTATTGCTGTATAATATTGCATGGTATGGTCATACTGCTTTTTATTTATCCATTCATCAGTTGATGGGCAGTGGAGTCATTTCTCCTTTTTGGCTATTATGAACAATGCCGCTATGAACATTTGTGTCTAAGTTTTTGTGTGGATATGTGTTTTCATTTCTCTTCGGTAGAGATACCTAGGAGTGGGATTGCTGGGTCAGGTGACGTGGTCATATTGCTGAGTCATGTGGTTTAACTTTTAAAGAGATTGCCAAACTGTTTTTCACAGCAACTGCATCATTCTACATTACCGCAGGTAACAATATATTAGGGTTCCGACTTCTCCACATTCTTGCCAACACTTGTAATTTTCTGTATTATTATTATTAATATTAATGTCGTCATACTAGTGGGCATGAAGTGGTATCTCATTGTGATTGTGATTTGCATTTCTCTAATGACTAATAATGTTGAGCATTTTTTCAAGTGATTATTGGCCATTTGTATACCTTCTTTGGAGAACTGTCCGTTCAAATTCTGTGTCCATTTTTTGAGTTATTTGTCTTTTTATTATTGTGTGAGCTCTTTATATATTCTGGATCTAAGTCTTTTATCATATATACGATCTGCAAATGTTTCCTCCCATTCTATGTATTATCTTTGCACTCTCTTGATGGCATCATTTGCTGCACAAAAGTTTTTTTAATTTTGATAGTGTCCAATTTACCTGTTTTTTTTTGTTGTTGTTATTTTGTTTTGTTTTGTTTTGTTTTTTTGGTCACTTGTGTGCCTTTGGTGTAATATCCAAGAATTCATCGGCTAATCCAAACTCATGAAGGTTAACTTCTATGTTTTCTTCTAAGAATTTTGTAGTTTTAGCTCCTACATTTTGGTGTGTGGTCTATTTTGAGTTAGTTTTTTTATGTGGGTGAGGTAGGGTTCCAACTTGACCCTTTTGCATGTTGTTCCAGCATCATTTGTTGAAAAGCCCATTTTTCTCCATTTAATTGTTTTAGCATCCTTATTGCAAATCCATTGACTATAAATGTAAGGGTTTATTTCTGAATACTCAACTCTGTTTCACTGTTCTATATGTATATCCTTATGCTATTACTACCCTTTCAATAGACACTCTTCATTTTAAATGTAGTTGGATTTATAAGTCTTATGATAAATCCAGTTGTATGTTTCTACCTTGAAATCACATATTTTTTCTATATCTTCTCAAAAGTTTTAAAGTTTCGTGATGAAGTCTTTGATACATCCATAGTTGATTTCTGTACAGGATGTGAAATGTATAGTTAATTCCATTTTCCCAATATAGTCAACCATTTGGCCCAGCACTGTTTACTGAGCAGTCCCTCTCGTCTCTGCTGATCTGTTCTACCATCCCTGGCAACTCTCAAAGTTCCGCATATGCTTGGATCTGTTTGGGGCTCTCTCTGTTGTTTCATGGGTCAATTTCTTCCCACTGTGCCAGTACCACTCTGCCTTCAGTACTTTATAATACATTTTTATATCTTATAGGTCAAGTCTGTCAGCTTATCAGGGTGTTGTTTATTTATTCCCATTTTACATGTGAGAAAACTAAGACTAGAGACGTTACACCCCAGGCCATACTGCTAGCGACTGGCAGAGCCAAGCTGGTTTGCATTATGGCCCACACTCAGCCTCTGAACTCTACATTCCTAAACAACAATCACATACAAATCACACTTGCTCTACCAGCTGACAGTTTTAGACTTTCTTCCCTTCTCTTTCTTTGCCTGGCAAAGGGAAGGTAAATAAATTTAAAATATAACCCCAAACAAGATCTGGTTTATTTGAGATTTTAACTATATCCCGCTGCCAAACTTGAGATATTTCAGGAAAAGTTTTTCAAAGATATTTATCACCAGGTTGACATCTTTGGGCAACCTTCTAGACAAAGGTGCAGGTGTGGTTGAGAGAAGAGCCGCCTGGGAGCGTGTGGGATGCAGCAAGACAGGTGGCCACAGGTTAGCAGACAGAGCAGGTAGTCGGGACAGGAGAGACTTCAGAAACCCCAAGGAGTGATGGTGACTGGAATTCTGGGCTGATGTTGGCTAGAGAATGAGGCTTAGGGACATAGTAACCCATAGGGACTGCTGCCTGTGTCCCCAGCATGTCACATAGTAGCTGGCACACAGTTGGTTCTCAGTCTCACTGAGTAAATATGATTAAGGAACCAATTTAACAGATCAAAGATGCTAAATTGAATTGTGTCTCCAAGCTGTCGTCAGTCAGTATTTTTGAGCAGTGCAGTGTGCTGGGGATCAGGGCACAGAGTTCCCATCATACACTCCCAGTGTATATAGCTCGACCTTAACCCTGTTGTACTTTGGCATCCTTACCTGTTCCATTGGAGGGTGCAAGACATGGTTATTTGTGCCCATTCGGTGATGCCAAAGCATGGAAAACCACTAAGACCCCTGTTGCAAGGGACTCTCACGTCCCTGTGAGAAGGAGATGGGCCATGCCGCCCAGCAATGCTGAGTGCTGGTTTGCAGGTACAGTTCATGGCCTCCAAGATCATGCACTGTGTAAAGCAGAAACTTGCAGGAAAAGATGTCTCTAATTTTTCCTAGTGCCTATCTCAGAAGGAATGGAGTACCTTCCATTCCAAATGGCATGCCCCGGAATCTGGGTCACCCTGTAAATCCCAGAGCATGTCTAGCTCTGGGCTCTGTTCTTGTTTGCCAGCTGCTCGCTCACGTTGCACTCAGCTAGAGGCTGAGGTTGCGATGTGGTTCTTAGCAGGTTCAACGTGGAAGCGATGCCCAGGGTGACAGAAGCAGTAGCGTCACTGGGGCTAAACCTCAGTGCCAATATTGTCCTAGTTCCTTAAGTTTTCAGAGTTTATATGTGATTTATGAAAGGATATAGCATCGTCATTTTTAGTGAGTACTTCCTTTGTACTGAACACTGTGCAGTGCTCTTGACGTACATTAATTTCTTTTCAACCCTCGAGGTAGATATTACTATTCAATTTTAGAGAGGAGGAAGCTAGAAACAGTGAGATTGTCACTTGGGAGCAGAACTGAGAAGTGAGGCGAGGCAGAGCCCACCTCTTAGCTTTTCAAATTTATCACTACCTTTCATGCGGCACCAAGCTATCCAGCTTATATGACCCCAGCAACAGCCTAGCGTCAAGCAGAGCCAGAGCACTCGGTGTCACCCTCAATGATGTAAGGAGATTGAAAGGTTAGTTGTGCCCCTCTTTCAACTCATATTCCAGTGTTGGGAGTTCCTGGGGGTGTGATCATGTAAAACTGTGTATTCCCTGAGGAGAACAACCAGTTCTGACTCACATCTATAGGATGATTGGAAAATATAGGAAAACAGGAGGAAATAAAAATGCATAAATCCACAAACATACGTTTTGATACCGTTTCCTATATTTCTTTTTCTTGCTTTATTCCACTGGCGAGAACCTACAGTACAATGTTAAAGAGAAGCGGTGAGAGCAGGATTAATTGCCTTGTTCTCAGTCTTAGCAGGAAAACATTCAGTCTTTCACTGAATATAATGTCGGCTGTAAGTTTTTCACAAATCTTTTATGTTGAAGAAATTCCATTTTATTCCTAGTTTGCTGAGAGATTTTATGATGAATGGATGTTGAATTTTGTCAAATGCTTTTTCAGCATCTACTGAAAATTATTATCATGAGGGTTTTTTCTTTAGTTTGTTAATATGATGGATTATATTAGTTTTTATATTTTGGCTCCACCCCCAGAGTTTCTTCTGATTCAATGCGTCCTGGACAGGGCTTGAAGATTTTCATTTCTAACTAGTTCTCAGATGTTGCTTGTCTAGGGATTACACTCTGAGAACCACTTCATTAAAGAGATTGGAGGGAGGTGGTGTGGGGAACATTGAAAAGCTCAACCAGCAGTTTGGGGTCAGACTTAATTCCTACCCTTACCGGATGTGTGCATATTACATAGCTCCTCCAAACCTACTTCTCATCCGTAAAATGGGATTGACAGCAAGGTGAAGAGTAAGAGCTGATATGTGTAACTCAGAATAGTGTCTGACACAAAGTAAGTTCTTAATAAATGTTAGCTATTTGTTCCTCTCCATATGGTGGTTGGGAGGATTTAATAAGATAATGTAAAGTGCTCCATATATGCTAGCTTTTTTGTTTTTAATAATTTTATCAAGATATAATTCACATACCATACAATTCACCTTTTTAAAGTGTGCAATTCTGTGTCTTTTATTATATTTTCAGGGTTGTGAAACCATCACCACACTCAATTTTAGGACATTCTGCCAAAGAAACCCTGTACCCATTAGCAGTCACTCTCCGCTTCTCTCCTACCACACACCCAACCACTGATCTGCTGTCTGTCTCTATAGATTTGCCTCTCTTGGACATTTCATACAAATAAACCATATAGTATATGGGCTTTTGTGCCTGACTTCCTTCAAATAGTGTAATATTTTCAAAGTTCATCCAGGTCATACAGTATATCAGTACTCTATTCATTCTCTTTATTGCTGAATAATATTCCATTGCATGGATATGCCACTTTTATTCATTCGTCCAATGGACATTTAGGTCGTTTTCACTTTTGGGCCATTAGGAATAATGCTGCTATGCTATAAACATTCATGTGAAAGTTTTTGTATGGATGTATGTTTTCATTTTCCTTGGGTATATACCTAGGATGAGATGGCAGATATAAGTTCCAAACTGTTTTCTAAAGCAGCTGCACCAATCTATATTCCTATCAGTGTGAGAGTTCCAATTTTTCTACATCCTTACACCAACTCTTATTTTCTGCTTTTTAATGACTAATAATACTGAACCCTTTTTTTCATGTGCTCATTAGCCATCTAAGTATCTTCTTTGAAGAAATGTCTATTCAAATCCCATTTTTATTTTTTAATTGGTAAATAACATTATCTATAATACGTCATCTATATATTGCATTGTGTGCTCACTACCTAAAGTCTAGTCTCTTTCCATCACCATATATTTTATCCCTTTTATCCTCTTCCTCCCCCCGCCACCTCCAACCCCCTCTGCTAACCACCATACTTTTGTCTGTGTCTGTGAGTTTGTCAAATTCCATTTTTAAATTGGGTTGTCTTTCATTGATATTTGAATGTTGAACCAACTTTGTATTTCTGGAAAATCTTCACTTAATCAAGATGTATTACCCTTTTTCTATATTGCTGGGTTATATTTGTTAGTATTTTTCTGAGGACTTTTGTGTCTTTATTCATGAGAGATATTGGTCTGCATAGTTTTGGGAATTTTTAAATTTATTTGTTTGTTCGTTTTGTAATGTCCTTGTCTGGTTCTAGTATCAGGTAATACTGGCATCATAAAAAGAATTGGGTAGTATTCTCTCCTCTTTAATTTTCTGGCAGAGTCTGTGTAGAATTGCTGTTGTTTCTTAAATGTTTGGTAGAATTTGTCAGGAGAGCCTTCTGAGACCTGAGTTTTCTTTGCTGTAAGATTTTTAACTACAAAATCAATTTCTTTAATAGACAATTCAGGTTATTATTTTACTGAGTGAGTTTGGGTATTTTTGTATTTTAAGGATTTGTTTATTTCATCTAATTTATCAAATTTGTGGGAACAAAGTTGTTCATGATATATCCTTATTAGCCCTTAATGTCTGTAAGATCTGTAGTGATGTCTCCTCTTTTATTGCTGATATTGATATATCTGTAGTGATGTCTCCTCTTTTATTGCTGATATAACTTGGTTATATCTTTTCTTCCTCAATCTGTCTAGAGGTGTATAGATTTTGTTGATATTGTCAAAGAATCAGATTTTGGCTTTATTAATTTTATCTACTGTTTTTCTTATATGTTCTTTAAAACATATATACTATAGATACCTTTAAAAGGCAAATTGAATCATACTATACATACTATTATGCATCTTGATCTTTTTCATGGACGTCTTAAAGTTTTTTTCATATCACACAGAAGTCCATGGATTCTCTTTAAGAGCTATATAATATATTCTGCTATATGCATATATCATAGTTTAATAACCAGTCCTTTTTGAAGGGCATTTAGGATGTTCCCAGACTTTTTCCTATTGCAAACAGTGCTGAAATGTACATTTATTATACATCAGTCTTTGGTCACTTATCGGCATGTGTATCTGTATGTCTGTTGGATACATTACTAGAACAGTAGGTGATAATCCTCCTTTTAACCAACTTTATTGCTATATAATTTAAATATGATCAAATGAACTGATTTTAACTGTTCTGTGCATTCTAGCAAGTATATACACCTGTATAGCTACCATTCCAAATAAGATATGGAATATTTTTATTTCCCCAAGAAATTTCCTCATGCCCTTTTGCAGTCAGTGCCCCCGCATACCTAGCCTCAGACAACCACTGATCTCTTTTTGCACTATAGTTTTTTTTTCCCTAGAATTTCATATAATGGAATCAAACAGTAATATGTATGGCTTCTTTCATTCAGCTTAATGTTTTTGAGGTTCATCTTTCTTATGTGAATACATAATCTGTTCCTTTTTATTGCTGACTAATTTTCCACAGTGTGATCATATCACAATTATTTATTTACCTGTTAATGGACATTTGGGTTGTTTCTAGCTTGGGGTTGCTATGAGCCATAAAGCTGCTATAAACGTTTAAAGTGTTTGTGGACATAAGTTTTTATTTCTCTTAGATATGCCTAGAAGTGGAATTGTGCATCATATTGTAAGTGAATGTTTGTTTTTATAAGAAGCTGCCAAAATGTTTTCCAAAGTAGTTGTACCGTATTAAATCCCACCAGCAATGTGTCAGAGTCTAGTTACCCCACATGCTGCCAACACTTGCTATTGTTAGTCTTTTAAAATTCACCTATTCTAGTGGGCATTTAGTGGTATCTCATCGTAGTTTTATATTAATTAATTAATTAAATTTATACTTAAATTATTTCTCTAATTACTAGATATTGAGCTTCTTTTCAGGTACTTACCAGCTATTTATATATATTCTTTTTTAAAGTGCCTTTTCAAATATTTTACCTATCTGGCCTGGAGTGTGGGTTGTTGTTGTTTGCCTTATTAAGTATTCCAAATACAAATTATTTTTCAGGATAATATATTGAGAAAAAAGTTCTTTTAATTTCTGGTTTACCTTTCATTTTTAATGTTATCTTTCTAAGAGCATAAGATTTAAATTTTGGTTAGATCTATTTATCAGTTCTTTTATGGTTAGTGCTTTTTGTGTTTTAAGAATTTTTTGACTAACTCAAGATAGCACTGTTTTCTTCTAGATGTTTTATAGTTTTGGCTTTTGCATTTAGATTTAAGATCCATTCTTAGTTAATTTTGTGTATGGCGTGAGGTAGTTGTCAATGTGGATGACTCCATGTGGTTGTTCAGTTGTTCAAGCATTTTTTTTTAAATAAAGCATTTTCCTCATTGACTTAGCTTGACATCTTTGTTGAGAATCAGTTGATCACACATCTACAGATCTATTTCTGAATTCTTGATTACGTTCCATTATAAATCTATACTTAAGCCAACACTGTACTGTCTTGATTATTATAGCCATATAGTAAATCATGATAATCAGGTAGTATAAGTCCTCCAGTTTTGTACTTTTTTTTCTACAACTCTTTTGGCTATTTTTGGTTCTTGCTTTTCTACATAAATTTTAGAATTGGCTTGTCAGTTCCTACAAAAAAGTGCTGAGATGTTTATTGGAATTGCATTGAATCTATAGATCAATTTGTGGAGAATTGATATCTTAACAATATTGAAGTTTCTAATCTGTGAACATGGTTTTATTTATATGTATATTTATGTTTTCTTAAATTTCTCTAAGCTATGTGTTTTCTTGTACCCATTTTGTTAAATTTATGTCAGTATAAATGGTATTAGTTTTTAAAATTTATTTTCCAGTTTTTCATTGCTAGTATTATAGAAATACAATTCATCATTGTATGCAATCTTTTATTCTACTATTTCAATAAATTCACTTGTTAGTTCTAGTACTTTCTTTAGATTTCTTGGAATTTTCTGTCTATATAATCATATGGTCTGTACCTGAAGGCTTTTTTACTTCTTCCTTTTTAACTTGTATGCTTTTAATTTCTTTTTCTTGCCATATTGCACTGGCTGGGACTGCCAGTGTAATGTTGAATAGAAGTGGTGAGAGCAGACATGCCTTGTTCCTGATCTTAGGGTGAAAAGTTCAAATTTTCATCATTAAGTATGATGGTAGCTGTAGGATTCTTATAGATGCCTTTTATAATGGTAAGAAAGTTTTTTTTTACTTCCAAGTTTTCTGAGTTTTTATCTTGAATGAGTGCTGAGTTTTATCAAATGCTTTTTTTTATACTGTTAATATGAACTGTATTAATTTTAAATGTTGAACTTTGCATTCTTGAGGTAAACCTCACTTGTTTATGATATATTATCCTTTTTACCTGAATTTTATTTGCTAATATTTTGTCCAGGAATTTTACATCTACATTCATGAGGGATGTTGGTCTGTAATTCTCTTCTCTTATAATGTCTTTGTCAGCTTTTGTTATCAGTGTAATACTGGTACCTTATCATTTGCTCTACTTTTTCTAGCTTCTTAAGGTGGAAACTTAGATTATTAATTAAATCCTTCTTCTTATCTAAAATAAGCATTTAAAGCTATGCATTTCCCTTCAATACTGCTTCGTAAGATGGTTGTGAATTGTTTTCCCTCTCTTCTATTTTCTGGCAAAGTTTGTATAAGAATTTATTATTTTGTCTCTAAATATTTGGTAGACATCACCAGCCATTTGGACCTAAATTTTCTTTGTGGAAAAGGTTTTTAATTTTAAATTCAGTTTCCTTATAAAGGGCTTATTTTCTTTTTCTTGTGTAATTTTTGGTACTTTGTTCTTTCAGAGACTTTTTCATTTCATCAAACTTATTGGCATAATATTTTTCATAATATTCTTTTAATATCCCTTTAATGTCATTAGGCTATTAGTAATGTTCTTTCTTTCATTCCTATTATTGGTAATTTGCATTTTCTTTATTCCTTGATTGTTCTAGCTAAAAGCTTTTCAATTTTATTGATATTTTCAAAGAAAAACTTTTCAAAGCTTTTAGTTTAATTTATTTTTTCTATTATTTTCTATTTCATTTATTTCTGCTCTTTATCATTTTTTCCCTTCTACTTATTCTAAGTTGCTCTCTTTTTCTAGCTTCTTAAGGTGGGAACTTAGATTATTAATTAAATCCTTCATATCTAAAATAGGCATTTAAAGCCATGCATTTCTCTTCAAGCACTGCTTTAGCTGCATTTTGGTATGTGGCATTTTTTATCATTTATTTCAAAATATTTTCTAATTTCCCATGTGATTTATTATTTGACCCATTAGTTATTTAGAAATATGTGGTTTAATTTCCATATATTTGGGTATTTTCCAGATCTTATTTGTTATCAATCTTTTTGTTATTGCTTTCTAATTTAATTCTGTAGTAGCCAGACAACATACATTTTGTCATTTTAAATTTGAGACTTGATTTATGGCCCAGCAAATGCTCTGTCTTGGTGAATGTTTCATATATTGTTGAAATAAGTGTGTATTCTGCTATGTAGGGTGTAGTGTTCTATAAATGTCAATTAGGGCAAGTTAATTGATAATGGATACTTAAAGATTGATGTCTTCTAAATCCTTATTTGTTTTGTCTACTTCTGTCAGTTGCTGAGAGTATTGAAATCTCTAATTATAATTGTAGATTTCTCTTCATTCATTTCTGTTTTTGCTTCATGTACTTTCAAGTTCTGTCATGAGGTGCATGCAGATTTAGGAGTTTGTTTGATCTTGATGAATGGGCTTCTTTTGTCATTATGAAATTTCCCTCTTTATCTTTGTCCCCAGGCCTCCTTTTGGATGTTAATGAGGCCAATGCAGCTTTCTTGTTATTGCTGCTTGCCTAGTGTTTGTTTTTCCAATCTTTTACTTTTAACCCGTGAGTATCTTTATTTTTAAAGTGTATTTCTTATACAAAGCATATAGTTGGTTATTTTATCTATGCTTTTATATTTAAAGGGTTTTTATTACAGATAGCATATAATGAGTTTTTTTTAAATCTAGTCTGATAGCCTTTGACCTTTAATTAGTGTTGAGATTATTTTAAGTTAATGTAATTAGTGATATGATTGGGTTTAAACCTACCATTTTGTTATTTGATCTAATGTTTTTGTTTTATTTTGTTTGTCTTTTTCTGCCATCTGTGGTACTATTTTTAGTATTTAATCTTCCTTCTCTAGCTCATAACTATACATCTCTCTTTTCTCAGTGGTTGCTCTGGGGTTTACATTACGTATCTTGAGCTTATCACAGTCTTCTTCAGATCATACATCATTTCAGCGGTATCGTAAGAACCTTGTAGTACAATGATGTACTTCCATTGCCACCTACCCTTTCTGTTGCGTCCTGTTTTACTTTTGAAGATGATATCAACCCTGCAATATACTTTTTTTTTCCTTGCTCTGTATCGTCAGTTATCTTTAAATGATTTAAAAGTGAGAAAACCAGAATCTTTTGTATTTTCTCACGGTTTTCTTTCCTAGCACTCTTTATTCCTTCGCCTGGATTTGAGCTTCCATTTGGTATCATATTCTTTCAGCTTGAAGAACCTCCTTTAACGTTTCTTGCAGTGCAGCTCAGCTAGCCACGGTTCCCTCAGGTTTCTATTTCACCTTTATTTTTGAAGGTCATTTTTGCGAGCTATGTAATTCTAGGTATGTTTGTTTGTTTGTTTGTTTGTTTTCAGCACTATAAAGAAGATTTTCTTTTGTTTTCTCGTTTATGTGCCCGCCGCCCCCACAGCTCTTCTCAAGGCCTACACAGCCAAAACCTAGAGTCAAAGCTGCCAACCACATGACTGTGGGCAGGCACCCTGCCGCATGGGACCTGGGCACCCCTGACATATAAGGGGACCAGAAATAGAGTCCACAACACAGGGGCGTGATGATCCCAAGGGGAACATGTCTGGCAGAGTGCTTAATGGACTATGAAGTGACTTTGCGTTGTCAGCAAGCAGTGGCTACTGTTGTTGCCTAGGTCTCTGCCTCTGGTTCACCTACTACAGAAAAGAGACCTTTTGTAGGATGTGGTCATTCCAAGGCCCCTGAGGCCCTCTGGTCCTGAATGGCCTTTGATATTCCTCAGCACAGCCCTCCAGAGGCTTCACAGCCCTACCTCCTACTACATGCTCAGTCAGTAGGCCTCACAGCCCTACCCTCTACTACATGCTCCTTCCAGCATGACTGGACCTGGTACAAAGACACTAGAAAGTTCTCAGCCCCAAGGTGACCTGTTTAAGGAGAGCCCCACCAAGCCGCCATGGAGCCAGCCTGAAATGGGTCTTGAGTGGAAAACTGGCCCGAAGATATTGGATCTCTGTAGACTGTCTGGTTGTAATTCAAGGCCACCTGATTGGGGGGTTTCAGATTTTGCCAGATTGTATTCTGAAACCCTCACAGGTTGTATGATGTGTGTGCCTTAGGGTGCATCCCAGTTTCCTGCTCAGCCCCACCGCCTATGTGAGAAGTCCCTGGGCATGAAGTAGCTCCACAGTTGAGGGGATGGTCCCACCCAGGGTCTGTGGACCTGGTGTTGCTGCTCAGGCTGTGAGGCACCTCCCTGTGGGCTCAAGGAGCAGCTAGGCCAGGGGCTTCTCAGAGGAAATGAGTAGTGGGGTCTTTAGGACTGGGGTAGAGAGCCATTGGCATAGCCCAAGGTGGGCAAGTGGCCCTGCTCTTGGGCTCTGCTCTGTGATAAGGCTCCTCCTTTCTCATTCTTACCCTCTCACCTCCTTCTCCCTCTGGCCCATTGTCTTCCTCCCTGGCTTCCCAGCGGTTCTCATCTCCACCCTGTTTCCCCCACCGAGGTCCCCTGAAGCAGTATTTCCTGACCAGTTCTAGTCACCAGGACTTGGCAACTAGAAACAGCTCCCTTCAGTTTTTCGGGACAATCACCTTCAGTTTCTTGACAAATACTATCACACGTTGGAATTTCTAATTCCCATTTCTTTTAGAAATTAAAAAAAAAAAAAAAACAATGTACTAATTAACAATAAGATATATAACTGCCAAGAACTGGAGCATGAAGTTCGCTGGCCCTGAAGAAACCAGTTCTCTTCTGAAGGAGGTTGGGCCAGCCGGTCATCAGAGCCGGGGGCTGTAGGGAGGCTGGACCGTGGCCTTCACTCTCTCCCTCTCAAGGAGGGGCCCAGCTCAATCCCACCTCATTTGTTTTTGGCTAAGCTCCTCTTAAGCAGCTTCCTTCCTGAATGTGGACTTTTCTGGGGCCTCATTATTTTCAGATTGATTTTCCTCCTTAGCAGCAACTGCTCCGGTAGCTTTTCCCTAGGCCTGGGATGCCACCTGCCCACAGTGGTCTTTGCGCTGGTCCCGCTGATGGGGTCCCCTTAAGTCGCGGGCAGTGACTGTAAGTCAGCAAGTACAGGTATAGAGGAGTCAGGGCTAGGGAGATGATGGTGGAATCTGGACAAGCTGCTTCCACACTGACTGACAGAGAGAGGATCGTGCGTCTTTTTCACTGTAGACCTTCCTCAGGCCCTTTTCCTTCTCCCAACTCTGGGTCTGAGTCCCGGGTCCTGTGTCCCAGGTGTCAGACCTGGGCTCTGCCTGCCTAGCTGATACAGTCACTCTCACAGTAGGCTTTCTGCTCCGTCACACAGTGTCCCATAGATCCTGGCCTCTGGCCTAGCTCCCAAAGCTTCTTCATAAATAACCAGTTCTGCTAAATTGTCAAATGCTGGGGAGTGCTTACATGGTTTCAAGGTCATTTCCTCTGAGGACCCCCCGGCCCAGAGGCCAAAGGTTGAGTGTGCTTGCATTAACCGCAGCTGGCAGACCTTCTCTTCAGAAGAGTGTGGGGTCTGCCTGGTGGAACCCTTTCCTTTCACAGGAGCAAAAACAAAGGTCCAGAAAAAAGAGGGGATCAACTCAAAGTCACACGGCCTGTTGGTGGCCAAACCAACACTTAAGCTGAGGACCTGCCCACCAGGGGCAGTCTCCCTAAATGTCTGGGAACATAGAAAACAGAACAAAAAAAAAAAATTTTTTTTTTTAATTTTAAAAGGGACTAGATTGGAAATTGGAAAGGCCTTAAAGCCTCCCAGGCATAGGAACACCCTCCTCCACCTCGCTGACCCTCATTGTTGGCCTCCCCTAGTCAGTTCTGGGTTGGAGCTCACAGCCCCTAGCAGCTTGAGGGTGCTTTGCCTTCCTGAGGGTGGTAAGGTCATAAGGGAAGACTGTCTACTGCCCTTGGTGTCCTCCAGGAAGAATTTTCAGATGCTTGCAATCACTGGACATGTGTCAGGCTCCCAGCTGCATGGACAAGTGACACAGAACTAGGAGAGGAACAAAAGAGGCTTGACAGGAGCCTCCACAAAGAATCCTCACCCCCTGCCCCTTTCTCATGGCCTCACTCTGAGCCTGTTCACTTTAAACACTTTCTGCCAAGTTTATTTTTCCGGCGTTGCCATTAGAGTCAGGCCTTCCCTAGGTGGCACTTCAGATGGCCACCTTTGCTGGCCTGGTCCTCAGCTCTGCAGGCCTCGCTAGTCAGGGCTCAGGGACCGACTCCAGGACCCAGACCAGCAGGGGACAGATAGTCATGTTAACCTGGCACAGGTGTGCCTCGATCGCAGGTACCTGCCTTTCAAGTGGTGAGAGTTCCCATCTGCCCTCCTGGCCCCAGGAAGATCTCTTATTTGGTCCCCAGGCAGTCATGGAATTGGAACAAGGGAGGCAGTCCCCGCTTTGTGCAGCAGGTTCGAGTGGGCGGGAAAGTTGCCACTGGCATCAGACAGACTGATGGTTATCTTAAAGAGGGTTGCTGCTGATTGTTTCTTTGCTATTTTTTGCTTTTCTCTTTTCTACCTTCAACAGGGATCATTTTTAAAGCCAGGTAATAATGGCTGTTGTTTGTGGCCTCGCTATAGGCCAGGGACTGTGTTAAGCACCTTACAGGCATTTTAACCCATTTTACGGATGAAAAACTAAATATCAATGTTAAGTAACTGTGCAAGGTCACAGGGGTGATAAAATAGCAAAGTGGGACTTCCAGGTCTGCTTGACTCATAAAAGGGGAGAGCATCTCTAACTCGGTCAGTTAAACGAAAGGGGCCGCTTTATCCCCTTGTTTCTTTAAGACACGAATTTGCCAGTCTGCCTTACATGGAACCGAGTATGAGATTCCACCTTGGCGGGGACTGTGGGTCTGTTCCTTGCCCTCCCCACAAAGCTCAGTCCAGGGCTGGAACTCCCACCCACCATGCTGCAGCCGGAAGAGGTGGGGCAGGGAGGGGCAGTCACAGGGCCATCGGGCTGTGATTCACTTCACTTTGAATTCCTGTATTAACTCAAGAGCCAGGGGTGACACAAAGGAAAACCCTGCACCCAGAATTTTCTCCTAACCCCAACGCAGCATAATCCTCACCACCACATACCTGCACGCTGCCTGGCAGTTCATAAAACACTTTCCTATCCCTTTCTCTCCTGTCATCCATTCATTCACCAGGTTTTTATTTAGCACTTCCTGCATGCCCGGCTCCGGGATGTGGGGATCAACGAGGCAGACACAGCTGCTGCCCTTCCCGGCCTCGTGGATCCTCGGTGGTGGGAGCCCTCTCCCTGCTCCAGGACCCCTGCCTCAGCTCACTCTGTCATTGACACCCAGAGGCAGCCACACGTGGAAAGCTCTTTAGTGTGATTACCTGGGCATCAGATGATTTCCAAGGATAAGCAGCTGCAGCTGTATTCAGGCCAGGAAAATGTAAACTAGCAGTTTCCAGTGACCTACTCAACAGTGCCGGCGCCATCTGGGAGAGATCAGTAGATTCTTACCTGTGGATCGCCAGACCTTGCTATAAAATTTAGTCCCACTTATTTTGGCCATGAGACAGATGTTTATGCTGAGCACAATGCAACACACAGGTGGGGCTCCTTGTGCATTGTAGGATCCTCTCACTGATCAGGGACCACACTGTCCCACATGGTCAGCCAAGTGATCAGGGTCCCAGTGGTGTCTGGTCACTTGACGGGAGAAGTGTGAGGATCTGCGCTCAGAGTTGGGCCAAGGGCAGTGCCTCCCTGAGTCCCAACAAAGGCAGAAGGAAGCCTTCCTGCCATGTTCCCACCATGGCCCCAACAGCTAACGCATTGGGGAGGCCACAGCTCTTAACCTGATGGGATGTGGGACTGCTGCTAACGAGTAACTGAGTCACAGAGACTCATAGGTGAGAAAGCAACACACACAACTGAATTTGCGTTATGTGGACAAAGGCTTAGACTTCAACATAGAGATGAGGAAATTATTTAATTTCCTGAACTGTCAGGACAAGAAATTTTTTCCCCTTTTCTTTGGTTACCTAGAAGGCAGTTCAGGGCATTGGAGAGAGGGAGCAGCTGGTCTTGATGTCAGCAGGTCAGAGAAAGGGGAGCATCAGGCTCCAGCTCTCAGCTCCTCCCGTGCCCACTAAATGAGGGCTGAAGTGAGAGCAGCAGTGCCTCCCCAACCCAGTCAGTCTACACCGGGGGAGTGGGCCGCAGTATAACAGCCAAGCCCAGTTGACACGGGGTTCGGCCCTCCTGCACCTGCCTCGGGTTGGCTGGGGAGCAGCCCGCCTCTGCACTTTGGGTCCTGGGGTGAAACTCAAACCCAGCTGGGGCAGGTAAGTGGGCCTGGAGGACTTGGGGAGGGTCAGAGCTCCCTCAGTGCTGGATTCTGGACAGGCACCCCCATTCACTCGAGGAGACCCCATGAAAACCCCAGTTAGGGTGGAAGCGATGGGGTGGAGTGGGCGCTCTGCCAGCTGGAGGAGGCTGTGGGCAGTAGGTTATCTTCAGCATCACAGTAGATGCCATAGTGGGAGCACATGCCTCTATTTTTATGCTCCATCTTTGCACCAGCGTTTGTTTCCCTGGAGGGAGGTAGGCCTTGTCCCAGAGCCGTTTCCTCATCCTAAGGACACCCCGTGGCTGTGGGGTCACAGCCTTCTGCTGAGGGAAGCAGGCACCCAGTTCCGTGGGTGTCCTGACATCCTAACAGTCACTCAATCTCGTACACTTATGTTTTCCCTTTGCTGTAGCTTGTAGCTTTGACCCTGTGCCCCCGCCCCCTCTGGTGAGTGGAAGGGAGGTACATCTCTTTGCCCTCCAAAATGTTCGCGCAGCCTTCCACTGCTTGCTGGCCTCTCATGCCAACCAGAGGTCCTGGGGAGTGTTTTACTCTGGGCAGATCAGAGATTCAGCCACCACAGATACTGACCTACAGATTCATGTTTGTGGGGTGAGGTTTCTGCCCCTGCAGTTCTGGTGGAATAGAAGCCAAACCCAGTTTTCATGTCAGCCTGGGGTACGCATCCCTGAGGCCCCACCTTGTCCTTTTAGATAGCTGACTGTGGTGAGGGTGGATCCCCTGCACTCCTCTCCTGGGGAAGTTGCCGGAAGAGCCCGATGTGGTCACACAGGGTTCCCGATGCCCTCAACACCCCTGTGCGGATCCCCAGTGAGGGAGGAGGGAAGATGGACCACAGAAGGGCCATGAAGGTCAGGGTGACGCTGGCGCTCTGGCTCGTGTTTCCCATCTGCCTGCCAGGATTTTGCAATTTATTATTTATTATTATCTGATTTTCCATCAGATTAGATCCTGGCATGCCTTCCAGTGTCCTCAAGGCCGAGCTTCATACATTTGGTCACTGACTTCTTTTCCTTGCAGTGTCCTACGGGACCTACTCTGGGGAAGGCAGGCCTGCTTTCTTCTGGGTTCCCCAGTCAGGAAGGGTTGGCAGTGCCTTAGAGGAGCCACTCCTGTTCCCAGGGGCCCTCGGCGGCTCCCCGTCACGTCTGACCTGGTGCTGGTGCTTCGTGCTCCAGCACTGAGGCCTCCGACCTGCCTCAGGCACTGCAGTTTGGGGCTGCCCGTACTCGGTGCTCCGGCCCGGTGCTCCTGCTCCTCCCTCTCCCCGGAGTTGCACCCTCCTCTCATGGCACCGTCACCATATCACCCTCTTGCAATATGCATCTGTGGGGCGCCTATCTGAGCCGCTTCCCTGTCCATGGTCTCGGGTTCCCTGTCCATGGTCTCAGGTTCCCTGTTTTCTCAAAGCGCCCAGCCCTCTCAGCCTCCCTCTTCCCATTGCCTGAGTGCCGGCGGGCCCCCCTCCCGGGCAGGGGACCAGAGGACCAGCGCCACGCCCCCAGGCAGAGCTTGCCTCCCTGCTCATCCAAACCAGGCCAGGTTGGAGGACACTGGCAAGACCACATTTATTTCAGGGCTGGGTGTGGGCAAGCTGCTGTGGTCCTGACCTCTGGAGCCATGAGAGTGGCAGGTGCCACCAGGCTCTCTGTAAAGACTGCGCCACCAATCCCAGATCTGCCACTTAAGAGCCTTTGGGTCTTAGACGCCGTCCTTAACTCTCCATGCCACACTTTCCTCTTCTGAGTGTGACTCTTGCAACCTACCGTGTCATACATGGGAGTGACGCAGCGTATGGAAGTGCAAAGTAGGCAGTCCCTGAGCAACCCGGCTGTTCACTCTTAGACCTGCTGAAGTCATTTGACATCCCACAGACCTATCTTGAGGCCTGTTTCTGTCTGCTCTCAGCATCTGGCTGATTGCGTTCTGTGATCACCTTCCGGCAGCTTAACAAACCTCCTGAAATCTAAATAGAAATCACTAATCCTGCTGTAATTGAATGTTTGAGGATCTGACATTGCAGATTGGAAATGGCTGTTTTTGCCAAGAGTGCAAAGCCCAGACATTTCTCACGTGAAACTGACACCTGCTGTTTGTGGCTCCTCAGAGGCCCTGCAGTTTGAGTCTCTTTGCACAACCAGACTGAAAAAAAAACAAAACAAAAAACAAAAAAAAAAGGATGCACTCCCTGTACCGTGGCCTTTGCACTCCGGAAGGGATGAGTACGCTCAGGATGGGATGAACCGCCCCCTGCAGCATCTGCAAGCCCCAGGGAGGTATGGTCACTCAGGGCCTGAGACCACCAGCTAGAAAGCTGCTAGGGCTCAGGGGTTAGACCTTGTCCCCTCCCTGTCTTGCATACTCAGACTCAGCAGAGAGGGAAGGTAGCAATGCCCGTCTCCATTAATGATGCTGCCGGCCCAAGGGAGCACCTCTGGGTCAAGGTTAGTCCTACTAGTGACATAAGTGCCCATCAGCCACTGCTGGACAAGTTGGTTTCAGTCCCCAGTGCAGCAGATCCCACAGGTACCCCTGCCCTGCCTTTGGTGGTAGTGTGGGGGAGGTCTTTCACCACCCTCCCTGTGCCCTTCTGAGGAGCCTCAGGAGGGCCAGGAAAGGGCCAGTGGCACCAGCCTGGGGTGAGCAAAGACACACGGACACTCAGATAGTGTATGTCCCTTAACCCCCGTCCTCTCACCACCAGTCAGTGACACTCCTTGGCTGTTTGTGGGCCTCCGCCTGCCTTATGCCACCCACCCTGCAGATGGCTTTCGACCCTTGTGTGGCTGCCTCCTCCCCCTACTCCCAGGAAGTGGGGCAAGGCGTCTCTCTGTCTCCTCCCAGGGCCCTGTGGCCCTGGTACCTGGCTTACTGGACCTGCAGAGATGAACAAGCTATGACCACTGTCCTCCAAGAAGTCACTATGTTCTTTTCACTTGTTTGGATGTTAATCCGTTGGCTGGAGGCTGGTCAAAGGGTCCAGTGCTGGGGAGCCCAATGGAGGGAGTATGAAGGCTCAGGGCAGCTGCCCAGTTGAAGTGACCAGTACCGGGCCTCAGGGGAGCAACCATCTGCCAGACAGAGGAGAGGAGGAGGGAAATCCAGGGATGGCACAGAAATGGGTAAGCACTGAGGCCACGGGGTCCCCACCTGTGACACTGGATGGACTAAAGAGCGAAGGAGGGGAAAGGAGATGGGATGCTGGCAGGCGCTGCACCAGGCCTTGCCGGGCACGGGGTCCCTGCCTTCTTGGCACCGGAGCTGGATGAGCCATCTGAATGACGCTCCCTGCTCAGGACCCCACTGTGGCCCCTGTGCTGATACCCCTACCTCCATAGGCCTGTCCCCTTCTGCTGCAGTCCTGTCCCTCTTTCAGGACCCATCTCAGCACTACCTGCCCCCAAAACTTGTCCAGCCCAGTGCTGGATGTGGGTGCAGAGGGAAGGCTGAGCTCTGGGCTTCCCCACAGCCTTGACCTCGTCTTCACTGAGGCCCCCCCATCAGCCAGAGCTGTTCGCACTCATCTCTGGCCATGGTGTGTAAGGAGAGGGGACCGCTCGGTCATCCTGTGTCTTGACCACGAGGAGTTCATGGGCAGCTGAGGGCAAAGCCAGGTACCCCAGAAAAACAGGCAAGAGACAATGCAAAATGGGGCGACTGCAGGGCCTCTGACTCCCACCACCATGTCACCACCCTGCCTCCATCCAGAACCAGTCTGTGTGGGCCTTTAGTTTCTCAGTTTCAAAAGCTGCCCCCTGACAGGACTTCCCACCGAGAAACTTGATCCATCTTCCTCCGAAGAAGAAAGCAAGCTCTACTTCTAAAAATAGCTCACCTGGCTCCCCTGAGCTGGCTGTTTCCACAGCAACTCACTCCTTCCCAGGAGTCTCTCCATGAAAGAGGGTGAAAGAGGGTCCCAGCCGTGGCGTGGGTGTCCCGTGGGCTCCTCAGCTAGAGCAGGCTATTCAAGGGTTCAAGGAAAGCCTTGAGTGGGGAGCAGGGGTGGGGGGGGCACAGCAAACACAGACGCTCCTATGATTTGAAGTGAATTCAGGACTGATTATGTGCAAAAGTGAGCTGTGCCAATGAAGGTGACAGGGATATTGGTGAGCTGGGATCAGTAAGCCCCAGCTCTGCACTGGCCATATGCTTCTCCAGAGGAGGCATTAATATCCCCAGTGTATTAACGAAGGCCACGCAGCATCACAGCCAGACTGCCTGGCCCAGACCCACTTCCTCCCTGACCGGTCAGGAGGCTTATGTGCCAGGCTTTGAGGGGAGGACAGAGGGACTTGTGAAGTCTCTGTGCCCAGGTAGGAATCTCAATGATTAACTGGAGAGCAGCAAGGGACCACCCCCACCCCCACCCCAGGACAGTAAATCAAATGTAATGACCAATGACAGGGTGGGAACACACCTGGTGTTCTGCTCAGCCACAGGTGCTCAGTGTAGTTGCTGAATAATGGCCCCCAATATCCATGTCCTGATTCTCAGAATCTGTGACTATGTTACCTTATATGGTAAAGGGACCTTGAAGATGTGATGTAGTTAAGGATTTTGAGATGGGGAGATCATCCTGGATTATCTGGGTGGGCCCAATATAATCACGAGAATCCTTATAAGAGGGAAGCAAGGCGGGTCAGAATCAGAGAGATTGGAAGATGCTACTCTGCTGGCTTTGAGGCTGGAAGAAGGGACTACAAGCCAGGGAATGCAGGCAGCTGCTACGAGCTGGAAAAGGCAAAGAAACAGATTTTCCCCTAGAGCCTCCACAAAAAGCGCAGTCCTGCCAACTTGATTTTAGGACTTGTGACCTCCACAACTGTCAGATAATAAGTGTTTATTGTTTTAAGCCACAATATTAGCTTCTCATGGCTGCCGTAACAAAATTACCACAAAATAGTGGCTTAAAACCACAAAAGTTTATTCTCTCACAGGTCTAGAGGCCAGAAGTTCAAAATCAAGATGCCAGCAAGGCCATGCTCTTTGAAGGCCCAGGGAGAATCTGTTCCAAGCTTTTCTCAGCTTCTGGTGTTGCCGGCCATCTTTGGCATTTATCACTCCAGTCTCTATCTATGTCAGCGCATGTGTTTCTGTGTCTTTTTTCCTCTTTTTATAAGGATATCGTTCATATTGGATTAAGATGCCACCCTGTTCCAATATGACCTCATCTTAACTAATTACATCTGCGTCAACCCTTATAAACAAGATCCCATTCGAAGTTCCAGGAAAAAAAAGAATTTTGAGGAACAGTAACCAATCCAGTATAGCCACTAAAGGTTAGAAACTCAATATACTTGGGAAACTTGCTGTGGATGAGAGGCCACCGCCACACACTGCTGGCCTGGTCAGGATGGAGAGAGAACTCGTGACTGCCGCCTTGTAACACATCAGTAACCCAAGTTTTATGGATTGATTCTCTTCTAAAAGGAGGATTCATTCTTGCATATAGCTGGTGAAAATGGATGTCTATTTTAGGAATCGTTGCTCTTTTAGAAAGGGTCATGCCTGAGGATAGGCCTGAGCATTTATTCCACAGTCGTCTGCTCCAAGTGGTCCCGCCATCCCCAGAACTACCTGTACCTTGTAGCAAGCTCACCATCTGGCTTAGAGGCTGGAGCAATTGTTCTTTCCATGCTCTACAGGCTGGAGCTGCTGTTTGCTTTTGTAACTTTAGCTAGGGAGGCTGGGGAGTGCCACTGGCCAAAGGATGTCAGGCCTGAGTTCCCCAGATGATACTGAGAAGGCATTTGCAGTAGAAGGTGCAGACACACTCTGTGGCTCTGAGTTGTCCCTGGGGAAGGTGAAAAGCAGAGTCAACTGCTCCATCCTCCATGCCTGGTGTCCCTGTTTCAGAAGCCACAGCCTTGCAGATGGCAGAGCAACTCGCTGGTCTCTTGCTTAGTCACCTTTCTGTGGATGTTTGTTCTGAACTTTAGAGGCGCCCAGGGGCCACAAACACACAGACAGACAGAGCAAGGCCCGAGGAAGCATGTGGGAGTTCAGAGAGACGGCCCTGGCAGCCTTGCTGGGAGGCACGGCAGGGAAATGGCTGGTCCCTGACAAAGCAGGGACCAGGCAATGCAGGAGCATGGGAAGGCGGGAGTCCCCTGCCTCTTGCCTCAGGCACCGCCCATCTAGCTCTCTAGTCCTTCTTCCATCGGTCCCGCCACTTTCATTCCCTGGGGTCCATCCTATGTGGGCTCTGTCCTCGGAGGCCAGTAGTTTGGGAATGTGGGCTCCCACTCTGACTTCGCTCTTCTCTGGTTGCCCAGTGGTCTCCGCTCAGAGGCGCAGGCCCCTGCAGTGCACATATTCTGGCTCTCCCCTCTTTCTGGTGAGGCTGACGGGGGTGGGGGGTGGAGGGGAGAGGACAGGGAGTGAGATAACACAGGCCAGTAGGGAGAAGGCAAGAGGAGATGCTTCATAAATCCCGTAAAGAAGAGAAATCACCAAGCAGGGTAAGAGTTGGGGCTCACTCCCTGATGGGAAATCACCGCGTAATCTCACGAACCAGTGAGTGCCCCTCCCCAGCGTTACAGCTTGTTTCCCAGATGCACAGAGGTCCCCTTAGTGGGGCCTGCTCTGAGCGACAGGAAGTGGTTGGCATGAGTGAGGGGATAGGCCCCAGCTTCACCACTCGCTCACCATAGGGCCCATTCTGCTCTGAATCTCAGTTTGCTCACCTGTAAAGTAAGGATGCTAAAGGTGCAAGAATCGAATGAGTTATTTGCCCAGTGTTTTAAAAGGTGCCATCGCCATCACTTTGTATGAGCTGAGGCTGCCGCTGCTACTGTCAATGAGATTATCATCGTCATTTGCTGCAGAATGCTGCCATCCCACCCAGCTGCTTCATCACTGATCAGTGGGAAGCTGTCTCTTCCGGAGCTTGCTTCCCAGGCTGCTGAGACACAGGGTGGGTCTGGGTACAATTCAGGCAGCATTTCCTGGGTGTATCAGCTGAGTGCACAGCCAGCCAGGGACCAAAATGAGTGAGGTGGAGCAACTGACTGCAGGGAGCTTAGCGGAGTGGGTGGTGAGGGTCACTGCAGGGCCAGCAGGATAGTGTGTATCCTGGAGAGAAGGGGGACGGGCTGAGGGTACAGGGGTTGAGATTGGACATGAAGGATGGGCATGAATATCCTCACCAAGCAGATGCTGTGTGTACTTTTAGCTCCTCTAACTGGCTCCTCATTCACACCCACTGCCAGCAAAAGTGGTTGATCTCCTGTTGGCTCCTGCCTTCCTCAACCCCTGGCCCCATGATGCGAGGGAAAGTACTCTTTACTCCTGTAGACATGAGCATCCCACAGCATCCAGGCAACGGCCTCCCAAAGTGAGCAGCTGGTGCACGGCGTGTGATCAGAGGCCAGCAGGCCACCACCTGGAGAGGGGGCTCTGATAGGAGAAACATGCAGTGGTCACCCCACTTACTCGCTTCCCAGGAAAGTGGACCTGGCATCGGGATCATCCACCCAGGGACTCAAGATCTGAGCCCTCAGAAAATGCACTGTAGCCACTTGGGAAGAGTACTGTCCAAGGTCTAGGCCTTACCCATCAGAGCAGGGGCTCAACAGGGACAGTTTACAGATGCCACTGCTGCTGCTCCAGCATCTGACCTTGGCCAAGCCCTTCTCTTCCTTCTGGGTCTCAGTTTTTCCACTGGAAAACAAAGGCGTGGGCCTGGATGAAATGGGCGTGACCTAAGTCATCCGTGCTCTGGAAGGGGTTCAGAGGCCAGTCTGCCCTGCTGGGTTTGGCCTGGCCATTCCATGAGTGGTGTCACTTGATAGCCGAGGAGGCGGCTAGGAATGTTCTTGCCACCTTATATCAGCTGACAGTGACTGCGAAGAAAGTGGGAGAAGCTAGTGGAGCAGGAGACAGTGGTGGCTGGGAGCCATGCTGCACAGGAGGCTCTGACACTGCTCCATCACCTCCATGCTGGGAGCATCCTTGTCCTGTTGGGCCACCTCACTGTTAGACACTTGTCCCTTATTTGACAAGCCAGAGTCTGCCTCCCTGTAAGTTCCACCAGTTGTTCTGAACAAAGACAACGCAGCAACTAAACAAGGAGAGGCCCAGAAAGTAGGGACTCCAAGGCCAGGGAACCCCAACTTTCAACTACTGGGGAGGAGTCTGAATGACCCAGGGGAACTCGACACCAGCCATGTGGGGGTGGGACCATGGAGCGGCCATGCCTTCCTTGTCTGGGGATTCTTGGAGATCACCAAGAAGGGCTATGGCTGCTCCCTGCCTCCCAGAGCCCACCTGAGGACGTAAGGAAGGATGCGGAGAAGCCGAGGCAGCTACCCAGCCACCGTGTGAGGCCCAGGGACAGGGAGACTGTCATCTCTACTTCCAGATGAAGAGGGAGATTCCAGGAAGCCTACCGAGGACTCTGGGCAGTGGCGGCCTGAGGGCCTCACACCAGCATGGGCCTCCAAGGCCAGTGCCCATCCCTTGCACCCCCATGCCCATTCCATGGGGAACTGGGGGGCCAGGAGAGGACGAGGACATTTTCTAATGTTCTCCATGGCAACCCTAAGGGACAGGCAGGGGAGACGGATGGGGCACCACGGCTCTCAGCCTGGGACTGGCCAGCCTCCCTCCATACCTCAGCCCTTCAGCAACACCAACTTCAGTCTCCCAGGCCCCTGCTCTTGGCTTCCCTCCTGAGCCTTATGCAGAAGCACCATCTACGAGGGATCTGCTGGCTCCTTCCCATTCTCCACTTCCCAGCCTGCACTGGGTCCTGGGTGATGAAACATTTTACCCTCCTAGTGCTCAGGTAGATTTTCTGCTTTTGTTGTATCCTTAAAGGACCAGCATTTTCTAGAAGGTAATGGAGAGTCATTGAGTTCAGTCAGAACATGAAAACCAGGGTGTGTCTCTCCCTGCATTAGAGCCTGTTTCCCAGCCGAGTGCACAGAGATCCCCTCAGTGTGGTGGCTGCTGCTGCTGGTGCTGGTGATAATTCCAGCTGATGTGGGCCACCTGGCACCTAGGTCCTTCCCAGATCCATGAGATGGGTATTGGTGCCCTTGCATGAAGCCTCTGAGACTCCAAGAAGGAAGATGGCCACACAAAGCATCAGAGCTCAACATGAACCAGGAACTCAGGCATCTATCTTGTTTTCTCTGACCACCTCATTTTTTTATACTACCCCCAAGGCAGCCTGGCAGCCCCCTCCCTGCTCAGTTTGCTAAGTCCTGGCCTTCGCGTGGGCTTTGAGGCAGGCGAGGGGCTCCTTTCTGCCTGGGAATATGGCTTTGTCTTGGCCCTAGATTTCAGCTGCCGCTATACTTGTATTAACATAGTTGCAAAATTTCTATAGAATTTTACCTCTGTGGATAGTTTAGTGTCTGCTGTGTTCTTGTAATGTGGCTTGTTATTTTATTCCTCTTAGATGCTCACTGTCCCTGAGTTTTATCCGCAGTGGGAAGTAGGAACAGAAAGAATATGTGGAGTCTTAAAAGCCTGAGAATCTGCAAGACCATGAACCTGAGAACTGCAGGCCTAAACAGCTTTGTACTTACAAATGTCTTCCTTCCTTTGCACTAAATCTTCTATCGGTTGAGTCTCTGTCAGAGAGAGAAGTGGGTGATGGAAGCCAAGGGGCCATTTTCAATGGCTCTTGATGGGAATCCGCTGGTTTATCCTTTAGAAAGCATGAGCTAATTTAATGCCATCCATTCTTTTTTCCAGTTCAAGGAATGTCACATTAAGTAGTTTTATTTGTGTCTCTAATATAGAGTTTTGCCTGTCTTTCCGGTGTGGTTTGGCTCCTTTCAAGGACCCTTGACTGCAAACTGAGACTTGGGCACTCAGCGTGGGCAGAATTCACTATTTTGGAAGCAGAGTCCCCTTCGTAGTTCAGCTCTGCTTCCTCCGAGGCTTGAGCGGGTGTTCACACTGCCATGCTCAGCACGTGTCTGAACAGTGCAAAGCACTGGGGGAGTATGGGAGGCTAGGCCATATGTCAGCTTCTGAGTGACACCCACCCCCTCCTTCTTGAGGACTGGTGAGGTGTGGAGACTACACGAGAGTATGGCCGTCGTTCATGGCCTAGGAGCTGGATAAGTGCTGCCATCAACACGTCTGGGCTGGGTTCAGGGGTCCTGTTCTCTCCGACCCCTGGCCTCCTGTGGCCATCCCAGCCCTAGCCCCATCAGACCTCTGGCCTCTCAGTTCCCTCCAGTGTGCCTTTCATGCCACTTGCTATCAGTCTCATCTGTCCTATGGGCCTCAGCTCAAATGTCCACACACTCCCTTTTACCAAGGGATGAAGCCCAGGCTCCTTGGCTGTGCCAGAGGCCCTTTACCATCTCCACCCTCCAACTACCTCCTCCGTGCCCCACCCTACTGCTCACATCCTTCTCCAGACCTTACCATCTTGTGCGTGACCTGCCACCTCTGTGCATGCCACTGAGAACTGATGGGCCTGGACAGGCCTCCCATGATGCACCCAAGATCGTTCATTCATTCACTTACCCACTTACTTCATCCCTCGCCTCACCCTTCCCTCCCTCTCTCCCTTCCTCCCTCTCTCTCTCCCTCCCTCTCTCCCTTCCTCCCTCATTCTCTGATCTCACTATCCATCTGGGAGGGATTCTTGCTGCTCGTTCCCAGAAGACAAACTGTGTTGGTCAGTAATCGCTGACCTGGGTGTTTTCTCATCCCACCCCCCAAGGACATAGCCAGTGACTGGGGAGCAGAACAAACACATCCCCAGGTCCCCGGCAGCTGGACTGAACTAGGACCGTAAGAGCTGCTTACTAAGCTGTATTGCTTAATGACTATTTAAATAGAAATGTGGTTACCCCAACCTCTGCACGCCAGGAGGAGGATGTTCAGAATTAGGCTAGTTGTGCTTCTCATCGCTTCTTGCTTAGAGCACATTCGGGCTGACCCACAGCCAGCATGCCCCCACATGGCCCTCTCAGTGTCAGTGGCAGCTGTTTTGATGGATTGGCGGCTGTCCATTTTAGTTGTTAGATATATTGAAACTGGAGAGGTGACAGGAAGTTGCATTGTAACTCAGAGCCCAAGCTCTGAAGCCAGGCAGACCCAGATGATCCAGGATTTCCTTGCCTCGTGGCCCTGGGCAATTTCAATTTACCTTTCTGCCCCAGACCTACCTCACTGGGTCATCAACGAAGGCAGCACCTCACCCAGGGACTGGCACCCAGAAAGGCTGTTGGAGCTTTTCTAAGGCAATCTAGAGAGAAAAAGGCCTTTCATTCAGACCAACATGGATTCAGATCCATCTCTGCCTTCTTAAGAGCAGGGCCCTAAACCTGTGGCTTTTCTTCTTGGAAATTGTTCTCACCTGCAGAGCGGGAGGAATAGCCAAGGTCTGCTGACCATCATGAGGCTCAGTGTTCTCATGAATAAAGCCAGTGATGCAGAGCCTGGCCAGCACATGCGGTCTCCAGACACTGGGTCATTTTGGAGATCATTTCAGGGCTATAGTTGGGCTGGCTGGCAGGGGAGGATGCTTGCCCCCAAGGCCTCTATGGCTGGTGGGGACAAGGTGTGCAGTGCATACTGTCCCCTAGCCCCCTCTCGATTGGGCCCCATGCCACCAGGGCTGGCTTGGCACTGCCACTGGCTCAGGACATGTTCAGAGCAGTGGACTCAGCTATGGCCACCCCCATGCACTCTGCCCACCATGGGAAGAAATCTGTTCTCTCACAATATGCACCTTTAAAAATAAGGTTGTATCTTAAGTTATAGATTTCCTTCATCTAAAAAGAAAAAAGTTTCTTTCTGATTATTTGTGAAACAAGGCATTTCAGAAATGCCTCAGCATTTACGGGCTCTGGCACTCACGGGCTGATATTAGCCTCTTGGTTTTCCCTTGCTCAGCATTAAAGCAGCAGCAGGGCCCAGGCCAGCTGCCCATCGTCCACCCTAGACGCCCTCACAGTGCTGTGATACCTTAGAGACAGGCTGAGTGGGCAGCAGGCTGGGATCTGAGGCACCCTAGACTTGCAGGAAGGGGCTCACTGAGGGCACCTGGGCAGCTATGCAAGAGGTGAGCGAGGATGGGAGGCGGAGGAGACCGAGCACTCACCTGGCCGGCTCAGCAGCCAGGCATGAGGAGAGTGGCCCTGGGGGCAGCAGACTGGCTGGGTGGCCCAGGTCATGACTGCACTTCTCTGAGCCTGGTGATGGCGCTGTCCCTAAATTGACAAGGCCATTATTAGAGGCCATAGCCAGTGGCCTTCTATAAGTGAGTGTGGCCTTGGACCTTCAGAAGAGATGGATGATGACCAAACGTAGGATGGGATGAGGCGGAAGCAGGGATGGGGGGAGCCGTGACTTCGGCCTGAGGGTGTTCAGGCAGTCTTTGGAGACATGCTAGCGCAGGGGTGGGCAGGGGCCAGACCTCTGAGGGGTGGGGGAGGTGTCCCCAGCCGCTGGATCTGAACTTGGACCCTCAGAGTTGCTTACTAAAGTGTACTGCTTAATAGCAAGTTAAAAAATAGAAGTGAGGTGAGGAGGTTCCAGGCAGCGGGGACAAAATTAGAAAGCCCCAAGCTTGAGTGCTTACGTGTTTGAACGGAACAGAGGGCAATTGGGTGTGGCTGGGCGTGGCTGGGAGTGGAGAGGAAAGTAAGGTTGGCGAGAAAGTGAGGGTCAGTTTGGGCTGGGCCCCCGCGATGTGGTGAAAAGAGCCAGGCTTTATTTGAGTCTCTGGCCTGGGATGTGAGCTGCCCCTACACAGCAGTCCCCACCTCTCCACCCAGCACAGCCCACCCTTAGGGGAGCTGGTGCCCTGCATGTGGGCAGGTGCCTGCAAGTCTTCCCCCTCCAAAGCACAGCTCAGGCCCTGTCATTCAAGCCCGTCCCTGCTTACATCCCTCCCCACTGACTCGGGAGGGCCTGAGCCCACCCAGTGCCCACCCAGGGAAGGCTGGTAGATACCTCACCCTGGCCCAGAGCAAGAACTGACACCGTCTAGGGCACTCTCCTTTCTGAGTAGTGCTACCTGCTCCTCCCTCCTTGGCCCAGGCTGGGCAGGCCTCTCACGCCTCGTCGGTCACTAATAACCACAGCAACTCTGCTTCCCTCCACAGATGACTCTGGGGACGACGACGACGAGACTACCTCCCCAGCTGACAAGAACGAACTCCACAACACCATCCGAAGCCTCTCCTTGAAGTTAGGTGACCTCAGCACATGCAATGACCTCATCACCAAGCATGGCGCCGCACTCCAGCGCTCCCTGAACGAGCTGGACGGCCTCAGGATCCCGTACGAGAGCAGTGAGAAACTGAAGGCTGTGAACGAACGGGCCACCCTCTTCCGCATCACATCAAATGCTATGATCAACGTAAGTGCTGTCCTGGCTGACACAGGGCTCCCCGAAAGGGAAGTGGCTCCCCGTCACCAGCACCTCAGTCCCTGTGTGGGTGGCCGGGGTCCTTGATAGACCAGGACTTTGTTTCTGGTGGCTTCAGGTCATTTCCCAGAGCCGGCTCCCTCCTGCACTCTCAATCCTCTATGTCAGGGGTCCCCAAACCCTGGACGGTACCAGTCTGTGGCCTGTTAGGAACTGCGGTGCACAGCAGGAGGCGAGCAGGGCGGGGAGCTAGTGAAACTTCATCCGTATTTGCATCCGCTCCCCAGCGCTGGCATCACTGCCTCAGCTCATACCTCAGATCATCAGGCATTAGATTCTCATAGGAGCACCGGTCTCTGGTGGCAGAAAGGTTGGGGACTGCTGCTCTGTGTCATCCACATGGCTGTTGGCGGGCAAGAACATTCTTTTTTTAACTGTCTGGTGGAAACCAGAGTTGGGTGTGGAATCTGGTTGAGGCTGCAGGTGTTTCGGGCCTGGGCCCCCGGTTGAGCAGCTGGCTGTGCCCACATAGTAGAGACTTCACTGTCACATTGGCCCACAACAGCTGCTACTGCTTTTTCCCGGATGTAAGGCAGATGCTACAGGACGGGGCATGCACATGTGGTGGCAGGTGGCATTGCGGTTCCATTAGCTAAAAGAGCTTTAGAGTGGAGGCTGCCATGGGACAGGCCAACCTGACAGTAGCCAAATGAGTAACGGCAGTCTGTAAACTGAGAGGCACAGCCACAGGAGTCGCTGCTCTCTCCTGGGTTCTGGAAGCCACATGATTATGACTGGGAGCCGGGAGCATCTCTCCATGGTGGCAGAGAATATAATGCTTAACCATGTTTCCAGGCCCCTCCTCTTTCTGTGCTCCTCCAGGCCACCACCCTCCAGATACAGGTCTGAATGCAACAACCTCCTCCCCAGCACACCCCCCAGGAGGAACACATCTGGGCCAGGGGTGGCATGCTGGGAGCAAGGGGGTCAGAAAGAGGAGGTATGGGGAAATTCAGGCCACTGTAGAGGTGGCAGCCTAGGTGCAGAGAACATGGTTCAGGCAGGCCATCAGGCTAGCTGGAGATAATAATCAGTACTGGTGCCCAGGCGAGCCCCAGGTGGGGGACCCAGCCTCCAAAGCAAGGGGGCAAGGTCAGCCCAACACCAGGAAACCCAGGGGCCAGGGGAGGATGGAGGCTAGAGCCCACCTCAGGCCAAGATCCCAAGTCAAAATCCTGGGCATCTGAGATTTGCCCCAAGCCTGCTTCACTGGGTCTGAGGGCAGTATGGTGTGGCGTGGACCACCCCGAACTCCCCCACCTGCCTTGCCTCCACCAGAGACAGACTCTGGGCTTGAAGCGGTCCAGGTGCAGAAAGAAGCCCCAAGAATCCCCACCCGGGGGCCTGAGGCTGAGGAGGCGTACCCTCCTCCCAGACTGGGGGTACGTAGCCCATGGGTACCCGGCTTCTTAAGCTCAGCAGGCGCACAGACCTTTGTCCACAGTGCTCAGGGGTATAGTTGGCGCCTGCATGTGGAGAGGCTGCTGGGCCGCAGCTCAGGGGCCGCCCTGTCTGTTGGCCCCATTGCCACTCTCATTTTCCTATGCCCACCCTTTTGGCCCACTTGGCCTCCTTCTGGTCCCCAGACTCTAGGGGCCCAGGTCCCTGCACTTCTTCCAGTGACAGGCACAGATATTACGCATTTAATGACATAACGATGCGTTCGTATTTCCCCATCCATCCCTGAAGCCACGACCCCCTGCAGCTTCCCTGGCACTGCCTCCCAGCCTGCCAAGACTGAAGCCGCTTTGTCTCGAGTAAGCAGTTTTGGCTTTTTCCAGATAATGAGCTTCTCAGCTGGCATCTCTAGCAAAGTCTTTTATCAGGCATCAGAGTCTCATCTGTGTTTGCGAAGCCATAAAACAGCTCACCATCTAAGTGCATGACGAATTGTTCGATGAGAAGCATAGCCCCTGGGGTTGATGATGAGCCTGTTCGCAGTTCTGGCACCAGGAGTGTCAGACCAGAGTGATAGGAGAGCTGCACTCTGGACTGGGCTCTGCCCACCTGCTAATGTGAACCTGACATGAGGACTTCTCCCCATCTACCTCCACTGGGGAAGGGGACACAAAGAAGTGAGGTGCTGGCCCCGTGTTGTAGCCCAGGCCAGTGCAGAGGCCGGTGTTTCTCTAGGGACGACGCTCCCTGATGCTGCTTTTCACGTGGCAGGAACCAGGTCAGTTCTAAGAGCGCAGTTTGGACAGCTATGAGACACCAAATGTCCAAATCCCCACCGTGTGCAGAGGAGTCACCTAGGCAAAGCGTCTCCACCCCTGGCCAGGCTTTGACCTCCATCCCTGTTACGAGGAGGAGGTGGGACCAAGGATTTGTAAATAAGGCAACCATGTGGCTCCCACCCCCAAGACCCAGAAGGAGCCCGTTCACACCCAGAACCACTTACCTTCCCTACGACCTCATTAGCACCATTAGATATTATTAGCACCAGAGCAGGAACTGAGACTCAGAGAAGTTACCTGTGCTGCACAGTCACCCAGTCAGTAAGTGGCCAAGCCAAGGCATAAGTCTAGGTTTGTGTGGCCCTATGGGGAAGTGATGGCCCCCACGCTCTCAGAGTCGGTGAGCCTGAGGCCTCCAGGGCTGCAGAAGCCCCTCCCACTCTGAGGTCAGCACATGGAGGGTGTGGCCTCTCATCTGCCAAGGCAAACCCCCAATCTCAGGGACCTGGGTCCCTGGTGTGCCTTTTACATTGGGCCACAGCCCCAGCATGCCCTCTCTGGAAAGCTGGGGAGTTGGGATGAGTAGAAGCTACCCCCAGCTGTCCCCAGAAGGCACCAACCATCATCCCCTGGATCCCTCCAGGTCTCACTGTAAGAGGAGGGAAATATTTCTCCCCATTGTTGGGATCCTGCTGCAGCGCCACCACCCCGCCCTGCCCCTGCCCACCCCATGTGAGCCCTCCATGGGGAAGCTCCCAGAAGCCCCCGCGCCTCGGGGAATCTATTCCCACAGGCCTCCTGTGAATGGTGAATGGCTGTGGGTTTTCCGCCTCGTGGGCTCTGACCGAGCCTGGGTCATAGAAGTGGAGCTAGAACCTGCAGGGACTTCAGAGGGCCCTGGGCAAGCAGTACCCTTCCCACATGGGGAGGGGACAGCTGCCTCATCTTCACTTTTCCCCAAGGCAACCAAGAATCTGGGGCTGTTCAGCCTTCAGGAGAAAAGTAGAGGGACAATGTTAAACCTCCTTCACATCTGGGTAAGGGCATTAGTGTCAGAAGCTGTCAGATCCCTTGCTCCCAGCAGGGCAGCGGGGGGCTTCTCCAGCCAACACCCAAGATCCTAGGAACCCTGGTCAGTGACGAGGCCCATTGCTGTGCAACTGCTCCCCAATGGGCGGTGTAGTGGTCTCACCTCAAGTGGACGATGGCCCCTTCCGTAGGTGTTTGAGGGAACAAGATGCCCCCAGGAGATTCTGGATTAGGAGTATTGAACAGGGCCACAGTGTTTCACCCTTTGTGCCTTTGCCTGTGCTAT
>NW_006430462.1:4643634-4644250 GCF_000325575.1 Pteropus alecto
CTTCAATACCTGGCAGATCCCTTTTCATCCTTCAGAACTCCACATGGATGTCACCTATTTCCCACAGTAGCCCAGTGAGTGTGCCCAGTATGTGATTTGTCATAGTGAGCTGTTCCTC
The DNA here is from genome assembly GCF_000325575.1 of Pteropus alecto. Taxonomy (NCBI): domain Eukaryota; kingdom Metazoa; phylum Chordata; class Mammalia; order Chiroptera; family Pteropodidae; genus Pteropus; species Pteropus alecto. Next base: position 4,643,753 of record NW_006430462.1, read on the forward strand.
CCGGCTAGAAGCCCCTGGAACCCGGGGCCACTGCTGTGCTGTGCCGAGCCCACCACGTGGCGTTTAGCCCGTTATTTTGATGTCTGCCCCCTCCCCAGGCTTTGTGCCCCCTGAGGTTGGGCTCAGGTCTGACTCTCCTATTTCCCGCAGTAGCCCAGAGGGTGTGCCCAGTATGTGATTTGTCATAATGCGTCTCATATTTCAAGAAAAAAGTTCCAAGTAGCCCACATCTCGAATTTGCCTGCTACATTACCATTAAAGAGCCGTTCTAGTCCCGTTTCCTCACCTGAACCAGGTCGGTGAGAAAGCGAAGGCTCTGCACCTGGCCTTCGGCTGCACAGCCACTCATCACCACCCCATGCCACCCTAGTCACCCCGCCTTGCAGAGGAACGACTCAGCCTAGTCGCCAAGAAATAGGAACAGCACTTTCTGAAATTAAATCAGGATTGCGTTTTTCATGGGAACGTCATACTAAACCCCAGCCTTGTTCCCTCTTC
>NW_006430462.1:4644267-4669747 GCF_000325575.1 Pteropus alecto
CTCCTGGTGGGCCTCGGAGGGGCCCTCTGGGGACAGCATCTGAGCAGGTCAGCAGCACTGGCGTGAACTCAGGGTAACCCTCCCCTTTCATCGCATAGCAAAGCCATGGCCACATGGCTCATGTGGTTAAGAATGTCCTGCCTGATGAGAATTGAGCCCAGACCTGAGCAGCTGCGCTGGGCCTGTGCCAGGTGGGGACTTAGCCCTGTTTCTGGAGCTCACGGTCCAGAGGACTCTTAGTGATGCTTCATTACACGTAGATTCAGCAGTATGGCCTTCTCGAGAAGTAGTTACGAAGGGACAGAAGCTCGCACTCAAAGGCCGAGTCATAAAGGGGCTGGGAGGTTCACAGTCAGCTGGGAAGCAGGCTCGGGCCCAACAGCCCAGCAGGAGTATGAGTCTGGGGTGCCAGCTGTGTGTTCCGTTAGCCAGAGCAGGGCCTGCAGAGGGCAGAAGTAGTAGCCACAGAGTGGGGTCTGGAGGGGTAAAGGAGGCTTTCTGCCGGGCCAGGAAAGAAAATATTAACAGTAGCCACATCTGGGCTGTGACTGTGAGCAGGGGGTTGCCGAGCTTCTTACGCAGTTCTCCATAAGTGACACTATGGGACAGGGACCCACACTAGTTTATCTCCAAAGCCCACCCACCCTGTTGCCCTTCCTGGGCCTCTGTGGACAGTTCTCCAGTCGTGGTGGCCCCATGGGCAGGACCTGGTTGTTGGGTGAAGATCTGTGTAGGTGGTGGCTTCATCACCCTTCTACCCTGGAAAGGGGAGCAGACACATCCCCTTCGCTCCTCAGCCTTGAGGGAGAAATGGGGCATGAGATTCACACAATTCCCGAGTGCCCGCTATGGGCCCAGCAGCCCCTCCCCAGTCTCGTCTCCCATTCATTCCCTGCCGGCTGCCCATCCCAGTGTCCCCTGCCAGCCTGGACTGCTCACCAGATCTGAAGTGGCCACAGTCTGTCAGCCTCTGTCCATCTGTCACACCTCAGATGGACATCACCTCTTCTGGGATGCCCCATTACCACCACCACCACCATAAGCCCACAGCTGCTCCCAGGGTTCCTTCTCATAGTCCACCCAGCTGGGTCAACCCTGGGTGTCATCTTCCCTCCCAGGCAGCAGCCCTCTCCCCTGCCACACTCTCCCCACATCCCCACACCCAGCACCACTGACCACCATGCTGTTGCAAGTCCATGGCATCTTACGGACTTTTGTACTGCAGCGTATTGGCAGATCCTCCTTGCTGGACCAGGCACCCTGCACAGACAGGACACAGTCACCCTCACAGTCCCGGTAGCCTGGGGTTTCCATGCCTCACACCATGCCCAGCATGTGAGAGCTGCGGCAGATGAATGAGAGAGAGAGTATGGGTTGTGAAGGAACGCAGGAGCAAATGAACGAATTGCTTAGTGTCTGGCAGAATTCCCTGGTGGGTGATTCTATAAGTCTGATCAAAGGCAGCCCAGCAGTTCCCTGCTTGGATTACTGTTTGGGTAACTGTGAATTAGCTCGTCAATTAGGTGGAACCTACAGCACTAGAAACGACTTTGGTTCCTAGACTGAGCCGGAACCAGCAGAGGCTCTGCCGGCCTGGGTGTGGGGACCGCAAGCCTGGGAACCAGGATACGACTGGTGGTGTCGTGTTTAACGTGGAGAATGATCCACTTAACACATATTACTATCTCATGCTTTGGGTATTAGTTTCCATAACGTGAAAAAAATTCCAGTTTTATTGTTTTTTCTATGTATTTATCTTTGTGGTAAAGCAGAGTGCCTTGGTTTGAAGGACAGGCTTCCAGGATAGTGGTGGTGTGACAACCGCAGCCCACCCCTCCTTCTTCCCATTACTTTGCTCCTCACAACAACCACATGAGGTCGGTGTCATTACAGCTTCCCCGTCGTCATCATTTGTTATTCAGGTAGCACCCTGAGGCCCAGAGAGGTCATTTTGCCCAAGGGTTATAGGCCCAGCTGCTGTATGAGCACTTGGGGTCACAGCCGTCAGTTCCTGGGCCACCATTTGGTCTGTGCAGAAGGGCTGAAGCTGTGTCACCTGTCACTTGTCACCAGCCCCAGCGCACCAGGGCTCTTCTGGGTGACCTGGGCTCCCCATGGGTTGCCCTTGAACCCTCACGGCCCTTGCTCAGGGCAGAACCCACAGTGTTGCATGGTCATTCTGGGGGCGAGCCTGCCCGGAGGTGATGTGGGTGTAACCCCCGCACCCTGTGCCCGGCTCCCCTTCCTGGCCTGTGGAAGCAGGTTCTGTCTGCAGGCCCAGGCAGCCGGGCCTAGTGGGAGAAGTGCTGCTCCTGTGACTCTCACTTTCACTTCCCTGCCCTGTATGCCCTTGGGACCTCCTTAAGTTACCCACCACATCTCCTCCTCTTCCTCTCGGCCACAGTCCCAGAGAGAAGGCGCTGAGAGCTGTTGGCAGGAGCTGGTGGTCATCTCCCTCTGCAGTGCTGGGCCCCTCGCTGGGCTGGCAGCCCATGGGCTTGTTCCTCGCCAGCTGCTCCTCCAGGCCTCACAGGTAGGGCCTGAGCGAGGCAGACTGTTCCTGATACAGCCCCACACCTGAGCTGGGGAGGCTCCTCAGAGGTGATGGCTCGTGCAGGGCCCAGGACTCAGCCCCTCCAAAACATGACCCCCACAGCCCTTAGGTGCTGTGAGTTCAGGTCAGCCCAGCTCACTCCCGCTGAGCACTTTGCGACAGGGTGGAGTGCGGCTCCTGGTGGACACTGAGGCACAAGTGGCCTCCCATGATCTCTCCATGGTCCAGCCAGATCTTGGTCTAGGCCCTGGGTGCACAGTGAGCAAAGCCCGGGGAGCTGTAACTAGAGATGATAGGGCATGTCAGAGGCAAAATGACCTTGGGAGGAAACAGAGCAGGCTGGTAGGATGGGGCGAGAGGTCAGAGCACAGACTGGCTGGAGGGGACGGGTGCGATGGGGGACGTGGAGGGAGGTGGGGGATGAGTCTGCACCAGGCAGGCTAGGAGCAGTGGAAAGCCTGGGCGACTGGGAAGAGAGGCCTGGGAGGCAGGAGGCCGGTCGTAGGAGACCTTGTGCATGGTTGCTGAGTGTTTTGCCTTTCATTGTGAATGAGGCTTGCACAGCTAAGGAGAATGGTCCAACCCACATTTTAGTAAGAGCCCGCTGCTGCTTGGAGAATGGGCTCTTGTGAGCCAGGGGCGGGTGGGTGGAGACCCTTTAGGAGGCCCTTCTTGTCACCTAAGGAGGGGTGGTGGCTTATCTTAGAGGAGAGGAGCCGGAGAGACGGAGAGACGCTAGCTGCTGCTGTGTGTTGAGGGAAGGGCCAGCAGAGTTGCTGTGGGGGTGAGAGGCCAGGCCCGCCAGGAAGGACCGCCAGGTGTGGGCCTGAGCTACTAGAAGAATGGGGGTCCCTTGCTGTCTGCCCCTCTACCCCCGCCAGCCCTCACATGCTGGACACTGGTTGGTCCTACCGGTTCAGGCAGGATGCGGGAAGGCCTTTCCCAGGAACAGATTTTGTGCAACTGACTGGTGAGCAGGGCTGGGCAGTGGGCAAGCCCCGCAGGAAACCAGACACAGCCAAGATACCCAATGGGGACAGAAAGCAGCAGGGGTGCTGGCCAACAGAGAGGGAGGTTGCCCACCATGCCCACCTCAAAGGGCCACATAAGACAGACACTGCACTGTGGGTCTCTCAGTGCACCAATGAAGGCCCACAAGGGACACATTTTGCGGGGCAGGGTGGGGATTCGGATTCCTACAGCAGGGACTTGGGAAAGCCTGTGCAGCAGGACCTCCCAGCACAGTCAGACTGGGAGGGAGTTGGCTTTGACTCCAGTTGAAGGGAGTAGCAAAGCAGAGCAAAGTGTCGGAGGGAGCACGGAGGGGGGGGCTGATCAGAGGCATGGGGGCAGTGCAGACCGCCAGAGTGGGAATCAGGGACAGAGGCGCATAGGGACGAATGGGGACTGGTGGAGATAGGTTAAGGGCAGGCACAGCAGGTATGCAGATGTAGAGGCAGCAGCTTGGAGCCAAGGCTTCATATTTGGGGCATCATAGAAATAAAGACCCGGATCAGAAGGAGCTATTTTCTGCTGGAAATCTTCTGAGGCTTTGCCGAGCCCACTCTGGAGATCATGGGGGCTCCTTGCGCCTACCCAAGCAGAGCAGTGGCGAGGGCTCAGGGGCTGCTCCGCCTCGTTCTTCCGGTCCCGTGGGCAGGTTCCTGTCCAGCTGACCACTGTTCTGCTGACAGCTTGCTCATTTTGGGGGCCTGGGAAAATGAATAAAAATAGACTCTAGAACTGTTTAAAATCAGTTGGCAAAGTGGTGGCCAGATGGTTCTGGTTCCTGTGTGCAAGGGGTAAACTATTTTGAATGTGGAAAGGGCTATTTTGAAGTTTGAATCAAATTTTAAAAGCTGCCTCCCCAATGCTGCCAGTCCTGTCAAGGAGGAGCTGTGACCGTGCCCTTGGTGTTGGGGAAGGGCTGGCCCCTGTGTGTGCTGGGCCACCTGTGCTAAGTGGGGAGTGCTCAAAGGCAAATGCCCAGCCCAACCCTGGGAGCTGCTCAGCCTCGAGGGGCCAGGTCGGTGATAGATACACAGCATGGTAGCTTGGCTGATCCTGATCCAGAGAGACCTTCCATCTGAGCCCAGCACTCTCATATCAGAGCTCCAAGGGTCCCTACTCTTGGTCTTAGAGGCCTGAGATGGCCATGCTTCTTCTAGTTTGGCAGCCTCTGAGCCAGCCAACCTGGCCTTAGTCTCAGCACCTCCCCTTCCTGTCTTGAGGAGGTGTGTAGGAGGCTAGCCGGCTGCTCTGCGGTGGGAGGGGGAGGAGAGACCCTGTCAACCCCGGTGTATCACCTGGTGTGAGCCTCTGGCCATGTAGAGGGGTCCAGGGAGACCGTGACTCCATTATTTCTCCTATTTTCCACCTTTAAGACCACAGGCCGGTGAGGGTGCGTCCACAGCAGTACCGTCGACTGGTGGAGATAGGTTAAGGGCGGGCACAGCAGGTCGACGTGAGGATCAATGCGATGGGGTGGATGGTGGGTGGGCAGCTTCAGCCCCAGAAACACGGAGAGCAAAGGGTCTGGGGACCGACCCACCAGGGAGCCCAGAAGCCTGACAGTTGCTGCCGCCCAGACACGTGGCGGTCAAGCACCTGGCAAGTCCTAGGTGGCTGCAGGTAGAAACATGGCCCTTTCTCCCAAACTCTCTGCGTCCAGGGTTACTGGAACTTGCTGTGTGCTGACAGCTGGAGACAGAGCCAGTCACCAAGCTGGCCCCTGTAGGACCAGCCTGGAACCTGCAGGCATTTGGCCCACCTCCCACCTCCTCTGTGAGTCCCAGGGCGGCCCACCCCAATGTCTAGCCACTCTCTGGCACCTTCCTCACTTATGTCCCTGTCTAGGAGGGCAGTGACAGTGCAGGAGACTGCCTGATGGTTTCCAAGCAGCCACTGAAGGCCAGTCCTGAGCAGGGTCCTGGCTCTGCAGGCCCCCCTTGAGAGCTTAAGAGCCTTTCCGGGCCCCACATAGGACAAGCAAGGGGACCCAGGCCTGCTGACCCCACACACTGCTTGCCCTCCTACGTTTGGAAAGCAATGAGGTCATTGTCAGGATTAGGATTAGGAACAGCAAACGCGATTAGAGTTTGCCCTCCTTCCTTCTGGGCACAGCTGGGCAAGAGTTTCCAGCTCAGAGATTCTCTGTGCCTGTCCCATGGGGACACCTATTTGGGTGACCAGCAGCAGCTCCCCTTGGAGCTCACACAGCTCACCCCCAGGTGGTTTCCCCTGGCTGGGCAGCCCTCACAGCGCCTTTCACCAGGCCAGGAAGGGGGAGTCCCCTGTGGGCAGGGGCCTGCCGGCCCCCCATTCTGTTGCTGAGCAGGGTCTGCTCCTCATGGGAGCTGCCTTTCCATCCTGGGCTTTTTGGTTTTCACTCTGCTTTGTGCGGCTCAGTGGGCTGGCTCCCCACCCTCCCTGCAGAGGTAGAACCACACTGGCTGCAGGTTTCCATACCTCTTCATCTCGGGGATTCTCTCAAAAGCTCTGGGGCTGAGAGAAAGGGGCAAGACTGGGAATCTGGAACCCTGTTTCCATCCTGACGACAATCACCCCAGGTCACAGAACTGGGGATTCCATAGGAGTCCTGGGGTTCAGCCCTCCGTTCATCCCATGAGGACGCCAAGGCCCAAGAGGTTATGGGCCTGCCCAGGGTGGGCAGCAAGGCAGTGCCTGTGAGGGGCCCAGACGCTGGGTTCCTTGTTCCGCCTGTTTCCCAGCCCTTGCGTGATTTGGGAGTGAGTGTTGTGTGGGGAGGGGGCTTCCTGGTGCCCAAGGCACTCAGGGCTGAGCAATAGCTGAGAGTTGTGGCAGAGCCTGGGTCAGTCAGGCCTTCCCTGGGCTCCATGCAAGCTGCCCCCAGCCAGCCCCCTTGCTGGGCCCCAGGCCTAATCCAGCTTAGGGAGCATATAGTGCACCACCCAGCTCAGCATTCCAGGCGGTGGGGCCAAACCAGCGCCTGCTTCTCCGCTGCATGGCCAGGATGGGGCCTGAAGAAGGCCGGCAGCACCAGAGAAAACCCTGGGAGTTGGGGACGGACACCAGGTAGGTGCTTTGGGTGGAGGGGGCAGATAGGCTCGCCACAGCCCACAGAGTGACCAGGGTAGCTCATCTGCTGCAGATAACACCCCCAGTGGCAGTGACAAAGGCCCCGGTCCAGCCCTTAAACATCGTGGTACAGCAGCCTCCACCCTGCCCCCACTTCAGGCAACTGTGACACTTTCTGATCTTTGTATGCCCAGCCACATGTGGCCAATATGAGGCCACAGCTATCCCAGGGATTTGACTTTCTGTCCCCCTACTGATCCACACCAGCCTGTCCTGCAGTGGCAGCAAGGTAGAGGTCACACACAACCACGTTATCAGCCAGCAGCCCTGGCTATGTGGGCAACATCCCCAGAGGCAGGGACTCACAGTGGTGCGAAGCAGGCGTGGCTGAGGCAGGGCTGGGTCCCATTGCTTGAACAGGGTTATTTTCTAACATCTTTGCTAGTGAGCATCTCTGGGATCCCAGCTGCAGTCCGAATAGGCCATGAGATACCACACCACCTACGCCCTAGGAGACTTGCTGATGAGGTCCATGAGGACTTGGATGCAGGTCCTACACATACTGCTTGGTGGCCCTGGGCAAGTCCCTTGAACTCCCCGAGCCTCTAGTCCCTCTTCTGTCATGCTATTAAAACGGCTACCTCAGTGCGTATGAGAATGCCCCAGACAGCCCTGACCCACAGTAGGTATGTGGCATGAGGGAGCTGGGGCTGGCATCAGGATAAGCAAGGGTTTTTGGGATTGAGCCAGAGAAGGGGAGGAAGACTCGATGCTGGTGGGCCACACGTGAGGGTGTGGGGAGGGATAGGGCCCCAGGAGATGAGATTGCAGAGGATTTGGGGCCAGGTCTGTGAGAGGCTGTCAGCTGTCCTGGGAAATACAGCAAACCAGCACTTTTCCCTTGGAAGAGAAAATGGTCATTTTGAAGTATTTATGGCTCGTGAACATCAAAGGCAGGAGGCAGGAAACCGAGTTGATCTTTGCGCCAAGATCATCTTTCCCGCTTTGCTGTTAGGAAGCCCAGAGGCCGTATAGCACCTTCTGACATGAGTTTGTGGGAATTATTTACCATGATCTTTGGCTACAATTTTATGCTGTTGTTTGTGCCTCGCTTACAAGTCTTATTTTAAATGTCATGAGTTATGTGAAAGCCAAGCAGCTATCTATGTTAAAACTCACAGAGACGACTAAGGGAGTGATGGCGGCAGAAAGGACGGAGCAACGCCAAGGGGAGGACAGGGGCAGAGGCGTCGGGCCTTGTGCAGCTTCCAGGCCAGGCCGGGGTGCAGCAGGTGACATGCCACTGGGCAGAGCACCCCCAGACCAGTAAGAACCCGGGAAACCATTCAGCAGCCATCATGTGTTTCGCCCATAATAAGGCTCTATGTGCGACACCGCCTGGGCCTCTGCACCCTCACTCCAAGGCAGACAGGCAAAGGTGAACATGATCTGGCTCTGTGGGGGGAACATGGCTCTGGGGTCAGGCGGACCCGGGATCCTCTCCGCTTGCCCCTTATTGACTTGAGAAGTCCCTTCTCCCTGGGCCTCAGTCTCAGGGGAGACAGGAGGACCCGACAAGAGACTTCCCTAAAGCGGTGGGCCCGGGGCCCGGTGCCCAGTGCCCATCCCGGGACATGAGGGTGTGCCTCCTCCACCAGCACCAGGCCTATTGGCAAGTTTCTGGCATGCCCTGTGCACCTGGCTTGGCCTGGTGGGCAGCCTCGGCCAGCGGCAAAGCCAGCCGGAGCTCACATAGTGTTAGGACTCCTCCTTTGATCAGCAGACAGGTGGCAGGACCTGAGACTAACTTGACTGGGCCCTGGGGCTGAGCTTAGGGCTGCAGGAAAGCAAGGATGTGGGACACGGGTCTCACAGGAGTAGCAGCTCAGGTGGACTGAGCTCTGGGTTTAGGCCCTGGGTTCTGGTCTGAGTCTGCTGACTCTTGCTGTGTGGCCTCAGAGCCTCAGTTTCACCATCTGTGGAATGAGGTGGGGAGGTCCCTGCCCACCCATCTTCCAGGACTCCTTTAAGGGTCTGGAATGTTTCTTAGGCGCGGAGTGATTTTCTGCAAACCCCCAACCCCCACCCCACTACCGCCTCTTACACGCACTGGTGCAGACTCAGCAAATAGGGGCCTTTGAGTCAGGCCACTGGGGCAAGTAGTCACTGTGTCTGCTGTCAGGGCCCCCACCCTGAGGCTTGCAGTGGTGAGGGTGGGGTGGGAACTAGGGGCAAGGTGGAGGCCACTATAGGACCCAGGGTGGTGAAAGTTTGGCTCCAGGTCACAAGCCAGGGAGTAGTCAGGGCTGGAGCTGGCTTTCCCTGGGCCCACCCAGGCCCACCTTGGCCGGGGGTGGGGGGTCACCGGATTGCATGGTAGTCAGTGAGTGCAGCTTGGGCCCACCCAGGCCCACCTTGGCTGGGGGTGGGGGGTGGGTCACCGGATTGCATGGTAGTCAGTGAGTGCAGCTCCACACCAGCAGGAGAGCCCTACAGATCCGTACTGTGCACACTCAAAATAGCCTCAGACGTGCTACTACCCTGGATGTAGGCTCTCCCGTCCCCAGAGCCTGTTAAGTGCATAAGGAGATTTCTTTCCTTCCCCGAGGTCTCTCCCCGCAACCTGTGCCAGGACACCTGTCAGTATAAATCCCTGCCCCTCCCGGAGGAGCGGGTTACGGTGGCTTAGGTATGGCCAGGCAGGAACCTGCACCCTGACCTTTTGGGGAGGATGGGAGGCCTCTGAACCTGAGCTGGCATGAACGCTCCTTTCCAGAGCCTTGCAGGGGAGCTGCCAAAAACTGAGCCTCGGTTTCCTCATCTGTTAAATGGAATGGTCCCGTTCCTCCTACCTCAAGGATGTTGCTGGGTGAGGTGAGACAGGGTGGCCATGAGCACAGGGTCTATCAGACATTACTGTTCCGTCTCACAGACAGGACACAGCTCAGAGGGGTGGAGTAGCTTGTGTAGGAGCCCAGGCCTTCCCACTCCCAATCACATGCCCTTTTCCACTGCATTTGATGGTTCCCTTGGGCAAGGAGCCCCTGCCCTGCGCACTCCATGTGGTCACTGGGGTGAGATGAGATGATGGAGGGAAGGTGACCAGAGCAGGCCTTGTTAAAAGAGTGACATGCCTGGGGCCAGCTGAGCAGCCGTCCCTCTTGAGCCTCAGGCTGGGGACCCTTTCTGCTAAGCCAGCCCAGTGGGTTACCGGGCCTCAGCTGTCCAGGAGGGTAGGACAGCCAGCCAGCCAAGCCCAGGCAGGTGCCCAACACAGAGCCGTTCCCCTGAGGGAGACCAAGATACCACACCTTCATAGGGTGTTCACTTATCCAAGAAACATTCCTGGGCAGCTGCTGAGTTTGGGAGATTGTGTGGGACTAAGTATAACAGGCACAGTTGCTAGAGAAGCCAACTTGCAGATGTGAAATTTCAGGGGAGGAGAGTGTCTGCGGGGCCCTGACTGAGCGGGGTCGGGAGCCTTCCTTGGGGAAAGGCCTGCAAAGTCTGAGCAGCAGCAGGAGGTAGAGGGCAGGTGAAGGCATTAGCCCCAGGTGCCAAGGTGATGGTAGTGGTGGCCCCCAAAAGAATATCAAAAGAGTCTCCACATCACCTCCCTGGTTCTTCCTGACTGCGCTTCAAGATAGTGCTGCTTTGTCCCCGTGTCACAGATGAGCGGCCGTGTGCTTCTCTCCCTCCAGGAACGCATGTCTAACCCTCGGGGTCAGACAGAGCGTGATGTGTGTGGAGCCCAGTGGCTGGTGGAACAAGGTGTGGGAAGGGAGTGCTGGGGGTGGCAGCCAGGACCACTAATGCAGGTTGGGCCAAGGAAACGTCCCTTCCTGCTATGTGAAGGAGTCCAGAAAGGGCAAACCCAGAGGCCTCTGGCGTGGACATTGCTGCCCTCCAGGGATGGCTGAGGCCTTAGTCCTCCTCTCCACTGTGATGACAGGGACAGAATGACCAATCTCTGATTCAAAAGTGTGGCGGAACCACCTGTGGACCTGGAAAGCTAAAAAGAATCTAGATGTCATAGTAGTCCACAAGTTTGAAGAGGGAACCTTAAAAGCAAAGTTATGTGATAAAGACTTTGAGGTAACTTAATAGAAAGTTCCAGTCCCTCTGCCAAACAAGACTCATTACCTTGAGCCAGGCAATATAGCAGACTATGGCTTTCCCGAATCCTTCTGTGCCAAAGCCAGGGACTGGCCTGAGCAGCCAGGGGTACCTTGGGTCCCACTGGGGTCTGGGGTTGTGACAGACCTCAGGTTCAGCACACAGGATATGGCAGCTGTGAGCTTGGGCTGTGAGGAAAAGCCAGTGTTCCCAGCTGCTCCTGACGAGACAGCCTTGGCCAGCAACACCCCAGGTTTGGTGCTCTCAAGTGGCATTGGAACTGTGGAACACTGACCACAGCAATCCCTGGGCTGGCGTGAGTAAGCCAGGGTCCCCATGTTCCCACAGAAGCCAGAGAGGACAACAGAGGTGTTTCTGACCACCCAGTGAATGGGGAGAAAGGAGAGACCAGCACCCCAGGGTCTTCCTCACTGCTCTGCAGGGTGTGGAGGGTAGGGGCACATAGGCCCCCACCCCGCCCCAGACCCAGTGTTCATAGGCCACTGCTCCCTCCCCAGGCCTGCAGGGACTTCCTGGAACTAGCGGAGACACACAGCCGGAAATGGCAGCGTGCGCTGCAGTATGAGCAAGAGCAGCGCGTCCACCTGGAGGAGACCATTGAGCAGCTGGCCAAGCAGCACAACAGCCTTGAGCGGGCCTTCCGCAGCGCCCCTGGCCGGGCCGCCAACCCCTCCAAGAGCTTCAGCGAGGGTGAGTGGGGCCACCTGGCCTCTGTCCATCTGACTGGTGCTCTGTCCACTCCACCCTCAGCCTCCCCCTCGTCCAGCTGGCTCTCTTACGTGGTCCCCAATACACACGCCCTTTAACGTGCCCACACTGGGGCTTGTCTTGGCCAACTCTGGCCAGCTTCTCTGTGGCTTCGTATTTCTCACGAGTGCCACCAACTGGCAACAGTCTCCCTGTAAACAAGTTCAGTGAGCCCAGCTGTCCCCTGGCAGCTGTCCCCAGGGCTGCCAGGTGGCCACCTCAGGCTAGGGGTCATGGGTACCCTGGGAAGGGGTCTGTCAGAAAGGGCACCTGGGCCACAAACAGACTGACCAGCACGTTGAGAGATCAGGGAGGCTTCGGGAAGGAAAGAGACAGGGCACTGACAGGAAAGCAAGTTCCAGAACAGCAAGTGAGGGCAGCTGCAGCCTCTGTGGCAGGGCTGCCAGGTGGCCACCTCAGGCTAGGGGTCATGGGTACCCTGGGAAGGGGTCTGTCAGAAAGGGCACCTGGGCCACAAACAGACTGACCAGCACGTTGAGAGATCAGGGAGGCTTCGGGAAGGAAAGAGACAGGGCACTGACAGGAAAGCAAGTTCCAGAACAGCAAGTGAGGGCAGCTGCAGCCAGGTTAACCAGGACGAGGTGACCAAAGTAGGGAGGGGCTGGAAGGTGAAGTGGGGACAATGTCAGAGGGCAGGGTGGGGGCGCCCCTTGGGCTCTGGACTTCTCCTGGTGGGGCGAGACAAGCCTTTGTAGGGTTGTAAACTGAAGCAGCAACTTTGTGCGTGTCCCTAGGAAGCCTCTTGACTCCCAAAGGAGAGGACAGTGAGGAAGATGAGGATACCGAGTACTTCGACGCCATGGAAGATTCCACATCCTTCATCACTGTGATCACGGAAGCCAAGGAGGACAGGTGGGCTCTCCGGGCAGGCAGCCGCCCCAGAAGGACCCTTTCCTGGGGCAGCCATTCCCACCTTGTTCTTCTCGTGCTCCATCTGTTCCTATTTGTACATGGGGTTTTCTTTTAAGTCTCGCTCCAGGTGGCATTTTCGCTTAGATTGGTTCTGTTCTTCCTTAAATCAAAAATGCCCAAATAGAGTTTGTATCAGGATTTCATTTTAAATGGAGATGGAAAACAGTTCCAGCCTAGGGAGGTGGGGGCAGGGGCTGGGGCTCGCTTAGAGTTGCACAAGGTCCCCTCCAGCATGTCAGCAATCGAGAATAGAAGAGAGATGGAGGAAGTATCTTTGTTTTTCTAGTTCTGAGCTTTTGTTTCATTTTTCACAAAAGCCTGCTCTTTCAGGACGTTTCTAAATACACATTAGAACACGCAGTAGCAACCGGGACATTGACTGGCACTGAGAGCCACGTTGTCAGACTCCCTGCAAGCTTCAGCAAGTGCCCGTGGGGGTGGACCCTGCTGGTGCACAACATGTCAGAGAGAAGGCATAAATTAGCCAGGTGGGCAGGCTGGGCTCAACCTGTGTCCCGGCTGTGGTTAGAGGCGAACATGCCAGGGCTGAAATGTCAATATAATATAATTGGGAGTTCTGTCCTTATTAGGGTCTTTATTCTCAAATGCTCAAGGTCCTAACGAGAAAAGGGCTGTCGAGTACAGTAGGGCTGCGAAACACAAGGGTGGCGATGAGCTCCACAGTTGTCTGGGGCTCCTGCTGCGTCCTGGGGACAGTGACAACTAACCATAGCCTGTGCTGCCCACCGCCACCTTTAGCCGTGGGGCGTGTCAGAGTCGCAGAACCTCCTGTGCTTGCCCATGACTGGATGAGGAACTGCAAGGTTGCCATTGGTCTTATTCTCCACCTCTGTTCTGCTGCCTGCCACAGCCCACCTGTCTTCCATGGGCCCCTGAAGCCCAGTCCAGGAGGAGGAGGCCAGTGAAAACCCCTGGCCTTGCTTTACCATGTCCCTGTCCTGGTTTCTTCCAAGGAAAGGGCTGTTTGGATCTCTTCTACCCGTCAGGAACGCTCTGGTCCTATCAGCAGTATATTTCCAGCTCAGAATCATTTTCCATTTCCCAATAATATTTTTAAATTGCTTCTATTGCTCTCAAAATGAGCATAGCTTGGCCGTTCTGAACTTCCACTTTATCACCCAGCAGTGCCATTCTCTGGGCTCTGCAGCCAGGAGGGTCCTGCTCAGGCTGCCCTCCGATTCCTCTCCCATCCTTCCAGTACCTGGAGCCCCCAGGGACCCAGGCCTAGCTTCCTTCATGCCCCATCCCCAGCATCCTTCTATACCTCAGCCCAAAGCCCCAAGCCCTTCTGGTCCCACCCGACCAGTAAGCAGTGACTCTCCTGCTTAATTTAATATTAAGCAGTGACTCTCCTGCTTAATACTTCTTTGGCTCCCATGGCTCCTGGCACAGCCCCGAGACCCACACAGCTGACCCACCCCCGTGTTGCAGCGACACTGTGCAGCGGCAGGGGCAGGTCCTCTGCCTGTGTCCCCTCATGTTCAGCGCCCTCCTACTTACCCCGATGACCTGGGTGACTCCTTCCCATCCTTTGAGTTCCTGACTGACAAGTATTTGTCCTCCACCCCAGCTGGCCTAGGTCACCCTTCCTTGGGGCTCCCTCTGCGCCAGCCATAGTGCCCCTGCTGCTCTAACCCACCGTCTCCCCACAAGTATTCATGGGCACAGGGATGCATCTGATCCACATCCTGCCCTTCTGGAACCCAACTAGTGCAGGAGTCAGTGGGGTCTGTGGCAGAGGGGCCCATGGGGCTCCAGGAGGCCGTCCCAGAGGAGGTGCCCACTCCCAGCCTCCTCTGGTCCTGGGTCAGCCAGTCCTCAGGAGGGGACTGTGTACAGGGACCTCAGGTGAAGGCTTTGTTGAGCAGATGCTCCCACAAGGCATCAGTGGGTGGGAGCCCCTCCAGATCGCTGCCCCAGGTCCCACAGCCCCATCTGAACTAGAGACACCCTACTGGAGAGGCAGCCTTGGGCAGGCTGCCCCTCGGACCTCACTGAGGGGTCTGGATAGAAGGTGGCCAGGTCTTGGAGAAACCTTGAAATTTGTAAATAACTTGACTCTTTTTGTTTCTTGCAGAAAAGCTGAGGGTGGGACAACAGGCTCAGTGGACTGGACCTCATCAGACAATGTGAGTAGGGGAAGACTCTGAGGGTGGCCAAGGGGGAAGGCTGGCACTTTGAGTTTGGGGGGCCCCCAGTGTGGGCCCAGTGCCCTGGCTGCCTTCAGGTCCCTGGTCTGCCTTCATCTGATGGTTTAGGCAGAGCCAGCCTACCCCTCCTGCCAGCAGTGTCCAAGTGGCCAACTGGTCCTCAGACTGCCCTGGGCAAGGTGTGGAGGGCCAAGGGAGGCTATGGCCTCTGCTGATGTGCACTCTGCTTCTCTGGCAGGTGCTGGATGGTGCCTCACTTGTGCCCAAGGACCCCCCCAAAGTCAAGAGGCGAGTCCGCATCCCCGACAAGCCCAACTACAGCCTTAATCTCTGGAGCATCATGAAGAACTGCATCGGCCGGGAGCTCTCCAAGATCCCCATGCCAGTAGGTGCTCGGGCAGGACGGCCTCACTGGGTCCCCTGGGGCTGTTTCCTTGTGCGTGGACTAGAAGTAATGCCTCGTGTCAAACACAGGCAGCCCTAGGTGTCATTTTCTTAATGACATCTGGGAAGCGTGTAATGAATTATTGAATCGTGTCCCAAGAGCAGAGGCCTCAGGCCCTGAGGGAAGGAGCCAGGGAGGACCTATGCATTGGTCAGAGACATGGGGAACCCCAAAGCACCACTGCGTCTGACGGGGCCTCACCATATCCTGCTGTCTGGCCTCGTAGATGGGGTATGGCAGGACTGGGGAGTAGGTGGACAGGCAGGTCCTCCTCTGTGCTGGGAGCTGTCCCTGGTGTCCACCCCAACAAGGTCATACAGCAGACTGATGGCAGGGCAGGCATCCTCATGCTGCCAGGCTGTAATGGCACCTCAGCCAAGGAAGAGCTTAAGGGCTCCCGGCCAGACTTGGTTTTACTGTGCGACCCGAGATGAGTCCCTTCACATCTCTGGCCTGTGTGTCCATATCTGCAAAGTGGGGAGAATAAAAGCATCCACTTCAGAGTGTCTGGGAGGATGAAATGAGAGCACACAGGAAGACCCTGTCTGATGGCCAGCCCAGGGATGCAACCCAGCACCACAGGGGGCGGGTAACTCTGCCCTATCTGAGGCTGAGATGGGGGGCCCTGCACAGGAGCACTTGACAGAACACTTGCATAATGGCTCAGAATATGAGAAAGACCCACTTTGTCCATTATTCATTCAGTAACTGATTCCTGTGATTCCGTGTCAAACAAGTCAGAAACCCTGACTTTCCTGGCGTTTACATCCTGGGAGGGGAGACTGGCAGCAAACATAATGCAAGAGTACAAGACACAGCAGGTCAGGAAGTGGTGAGGGCTGTGGAGAAAACCGAGGCAGGAGAGGCCAGGCAGAGGCTCAGAAAATAAGAAAAACCCCCTTTTTCATTATTCATTCAGTAACTGATTCCTGTGATTCCGTGTCAAACAAGTCAGAAACCCTGACTTTCCTGGCGTTTACATCCTGGGAGGGGAGAAGACTGGCAGCAAACATAATGCAAGAGTACAAGACACAGCAGGTCAGGAAGTGGTGAGGGCTGTGGAGAAAACCGAGGCAGGAGAGGCCAGGCAGACGAGCAAGTAGGGCTGTGGTGTTAGGAGTCACCTGAGGAACCTCCCTGAAGGTGTCGTTTGAGCAGCAATGTTCCTGAACAGCTGAGAAAAGCCAGGGTGCTATGCTGACCTCATGTCTGTGCTGGGAGCAACCCTCTCAGCTGGACACCCCGGCCTGACCACCCGCCTGCCCTCAGGTCAACTTCAACGAGCCCCTGTCCATGCTCCAGCGGCTGACAGAGGACCTGGAGTACCACCACCTGCTGGACAAGGCGGTGCACTGCACCAGCTCCGTGGAGCAGATGTGCCTGGTGGCCGCCTTCTCTGTGTCCTCCTACTCCACCACTGTGCACCGCATCGCCAAGCCCTTCAACCCCATGCTGGGGGAGACCTTCGAGCTGGACCGCCTCGATGACATGGGCCTGCGCTCCCTCTGCGAGCAGGTGAGGCCCTTGACTCACACTCTAGCCAAGCTGCTCCTGCCAGGCCTGGAGGCTGGAATGAGACAAATGGGAAGCAGCCTCTGACCCTGACATGCCCATTCCCAAAGGGCCATCAATCTGGGGTCCAATCAAGCATCTTGGCCTCCTGTGGCAAAGACAGGCCCAGGCCCAGGGGCACACTGTCCTAGCAGGCCTCCTGGACATGGTGAGGGCCGCAGTGAGAGAATAGCTTGATGAGGACAGTGTGAGGGGAAGGGGAGGACTCCTGTCCCAGCCAGGAACCATGGAGCAGTGGTCGGGGGACCTTTGCAGGGTGCTGTTGGGGAGTCCGGGTGGGTTGGAGCATGGGGTCACCACTGAGCTGGCAGAGAGGAATCTGTGCCCCAAGGGCCCCCGTCAGTGACAGTGGAGGCCTAGAGTATGAGGCTCCAGAGGTCCTGCCCTGGGACATGCGGTCAACTTACCTCCATGCCTTCCCAGCAAAGACACACAGTATCCCCACGAGGCAGAGACAAAAGTGGGTGCCACAGGCTGGGAGCCTCAGCACTGGCATCTTAACCTGAGCTATGGTGTCCTTGTGTGAAGAGGGCTGATTCTCTTGGTGCCTCAGTAGGTGCTGGGAGGGCCCAGGCAGGTATGCAAGAAGGTGTCCAGAATAGAGCTTCCAGGTCAGGCTGCCACTGCACCTCCTGTGTGCCAGGCACAGCTCTGGGCCCTGGGGTTGAGCTCAGAAAGCAGACGGTTCACAATCCAGTGGTGAGTTTAAAAGGCATGCTCTGCTGCTATGTGGACCTGTAGGAGGCAGCTGTGGTGGCCAGATCAGGGAAGGTCAGAGCCTGGGCATGTTGAGAAGGTGGAACCTAGGGATCTGCTGATGCTCTGGATGTGGAGAGAGAGAAAGCAGCAGGGGAAGGCAACAAAAGTGACCCTAGGTTCTTGGCCTGAACTACTGTGTGAATGCATTTCTTCATTCAACAGAGTTGGATCAAGTGCCCATGATGTGCCAGATGCTATTCAGGTGTTGAGGGTACAGCCAGCTGAAAAATGACTGTTCTTATGGCCTGGGGGGCAGGGGCAGGTACTGTGTATGTTGGATGGTTCTGGTTCTTTTAGAAAGGAGCTGGTCAAGGAGCAGTTTGGCTGATGCAGAGAGAGTGAGAGAAGGCAAAGAGAGAGGAAGTTAGGTGGGCAGCTGGCGGACTCTGGCAGATGGAAGAGGCATGACACTCGGACTTGTTTAATGGGGCTGCCATGGAGAGTGGAGTGTGGGGCATAAGGATGGAGCAGGGAGGCCTTTGCACCATGTACTGTGGCCTGGGGAAGTGGGAGTAGGGAAGGGGCTGATTCTAGATACGTTTTGAAGAAAGAACAGCCAGGATTTGCTTATGATTCGATTAGGAACGTGAGAAAAAGGGGCCAGCGCTGATTCCAAAGCATTTGGTATGAGCAGCTAGAAAGACCAGATCAACTGCCTGAGAGGGAAGCGATAACACGGAGCCCCAGGGCCAGCCCTGGGGGTCACACATCCCTGAGTTTGCCAGTTGGGTAAGCTCTAGTGAGTGTGTGGGGGCCCTGGTGTATGCAACGGGCAGGCTCAGGGACACTCACCCTTTGCACAGGAGTGGGTGGCAGGTTTGGCTTGTCCTTCTAAGATGTAGGAAGAAAGTGGGGCTGCCACTTACAGAGATGGGAGATGAGAGATGCAGGCAAGGGCATCAGGAGCTCTGATCAGTCTGAGAAGCGATCTGAGTGGAGGTGTCCAGTGGGCAGCTGGAGGGTACAGCTGCAGTTCTGGGGCAGGGGCATGACTGATGCCATGAGATAGCAATGAAGTACCCTGGAGAGTGAGGGGGCTGAGGAGAAGCTGAGCTCTAGGACCCTTTGCCCAAAGGAGTCACAGAAATGAGGGAGAACAGACAAGGGAAAGTTGATGGTGGTGTCCTGGCAGAAAGACAGTGATCAGGGGTACACAATGCTGTGAGAGGAAGGGGTGGAGGTGCTAGGGGCCCCAATGTGGGTGGGCCCAGAGCAGGTCACCTACTTGGACTCCCATATTGGAGCCAGGCTGGCCAGGAGGCAGGGCCTAACTCTGTCCCTTGGTTAAAAAGGCTTCCTCAGTCTGGGCCTCTTCCATGTAACACAGCACAGCAGATATGCCCCTTTGCTGGCGAGTGGGGAGGTTAACTAGAAAGTAGGCATGGAAGCCCTTGGTAGAGAGTAACACCCACTTTATCAGCCCTCAGCATGGCCTGTCACAGGTACCATGACATCCTGAAGACACAGGCTCTGTCATCATCTCCATTTCACAGCCCAAGAGTCAGACATAGAGACACCCCAGTCCTCGTCTTACGACCACAGCAGGTTGGGGCAGGCCTAGGACAGCTGCCCAGACTGCACTCACTGCCATGCCCTCGCCTTTCTGCCTGGAGCACTGTCATGGATCTGTGGCCCCCAGAGTAGCAGCTAGACCTGCTGTCAGGGCCACAGAGCTGTTCATACCGGGCACAGGGCAGGCTGTTCCTCCCGGCTGGCCTGGGCCCATGTCCAGCAGATGTTCATGTCCTGTGGGTCTGGTCTCA
Organism: Pteropus alecto; assembly: GCF_000325575.1. NCBI lineage: Eukaryota > Metazoa > Chordata > Mammalia > Chiroptera > Pteropodidae > Pteropus > Pteropus alecto. The sequence continues at coordinate 4,663,408 of NW_006430462.1, forward strand.
GGTGAGCCACCATCCTCCATCAGCCGCACACTACGTGTTCTCCAAGAATGGCTGGAGCCTCTGGCAGGAGATCACCATCTCCAGCAAGTTCCGGGGGAAATATCTCTCCATCATGCCGCTAGGTGAGTTGGGACCATGTGTTCTCCCAGGGAAGAAAGACATTCTGGATAAGAGAGAGAGTTTTGCCAACCTAGAAGCCAGCTTGGGGCCTCAGGGGTGACGTTAGTCTCCCTGTAGGTATGTTCTCAGCCCCACCCCCACAGGCTTCCTAAATACCTCCCTGGCCAGTGTGTCCCTTCCCCAGACTGCATGAATCCTACTTCCAGTTCTCAAGACCCTGGGACTGTGGGCTGGCAGGCTGGCTGGGGTCCAGCATGGTGGGTCATGACCTCTGACACTACATCTGGCCTCCAGGTGCCATCCACTTAGAATTCCAGGCCAGTGGGAATCACTACGTATGGAGGAAAAGTACCTCTACTGTGCATAACATCATTGTGGGCAAGCTCTGGATCGACCAGGTCAGGGGGTGCTCTCGGGGTGGGGGCATGTAGCCCGGAGACAGACCACTGAACACTACCCTCCCTCACCAGACAGGGGACATTGAGATTGTGAACCATAAGACCAAGGACCGGTGCCAGCTGAAGTTCTTGCCCTACAGCTACTTCTCCAAAGAGGTAGCCCGGAAGGTAAGCAAGGCCACCTCTCATAGCCTCAGAGGACCCAGAGTGGGCCTGTCCCTATGCTGGTCCTGCCAATGTCCACAGGTGACAGGCGTGGTGAGTGACGGCCAGGGCAAGGCCCACTACGTGCTGTCAGGCTCCTGGGACGAACAGATAGAGTGCGCCAAGATTGTACAAAGTAGCCCCAGCAGCCCCAGCCTGGATGGGAAGCAGAAGACAGTGTACCAGACGCTGCCGGCCAAGCTACTATGGAAGAAGTACCCACTGCCGTGAGTGGGGCTGCAAGGGGCCTCTGAGGGCGGTGGGGCAGGGCAAAGACCAGGCAAGGAGAAGGAGGCAAGTGGGCACTGGACAGGCAGGGGACCCTGCTCAGCCAGACATTCAACTGTAACTAGGTGACATTATCTGATATTAGCAAGTCCTATGCAGAGACTTCAAACAGGCTGACAGGACAGAGTCCCCATAGTCCAAGGAATGAAAACCAAGAAACAGAAAACTGTAAAAAGTGGCACGACAAACTCCAAAGGCAGCAAAACAGAAATTCCACAAAGGAAAAATAAAATAATTGAAATTGAGAACTCCATGGGAAGGTTGAATGGAATCCACAGAGTAAATATAGGTCAGAAGAAATAACCAAACACTTCAGATAAAGAGACAAAACCTGGAAAAGAGAAGCTAGAGAGGGCTTACCACCTAGTAACCCAGAGTGAGTCCCTGAAGCAGTGTCCCCAGCAGTCCTGGGAGCCCGTGAGAGTGCAGAACCTCGGTCAAGTCTCCAGGGCATCCCTGGCACGTCCTAGTTGAGAGTGGAATTTAGTCTGGAAGGAAAGAGACCATATCTGAAGAGAAAACAATGGAGAATGTTCTACACCTAAATTTATACAGTGAAACTGTTGAAGCTAAACCAAAAAGAAAATATTAAGCAGCCAGATTTTTAAAAGACATTACTTCCCAAGGAATAGCAGACTGACAGCTGTCACCTCATCAGTAATAATGGGAGCCCGAAGACAGTCAGATGCGATCTTCCATGTGAGGACTTATTGCCAGCCTAGAATTATACACCCATCAAGAACATCTTTACAGAGTGAAGTTAAAATAGACATTTTCAGACAAATAAAAACTCAATTTGCCATCAGCAGACCTGCACTAAAGGATGTACCTCCAACAGAAGGAAACTGATCCCAGATGGAAGATTTAAAATGAATGAATGAATAAAGAAACTTTGTGAAGCTAAGCGAACAGTGAATAATCATAAATAATAATGTGGGGTTTAAAATCTAAGCATAAAATACAACTGTGTGATCATGTAAGTCAGAAAAGGGTTAAATGGAAAGAAACTTTTTTAAAGCCTTCACGCTACCCAAGAAAAGGGTCAAGATGTGCATTAACTTTTGAGTGTATAAAGTATACATATTGTAATTCCTAGAGTAACCACTAAAATAATATATTCAATTGGAATCCCAGTAGGAAAGAAAAGAAATAAAAGTGGAGAGGAGAAATAGTTAAAGAAATAATGGAGAGGAACTTCCCAAAATAAAAAGATAGTTAGTGAAAAACCTCAGGCTAAAAGGGCCAGTAGAGCTCCAGAGACAAGAGAGAAAGAAAAACTTCTGCCTAGACCACACCATAGTGAAAATTAAGAATACCACGGAGAAAAATTCTAATAGCTTCCAGAGAGGACTAAATGATGTCAGTCAAGGATGAAGAATCAGATTGACATCAGATTTTTCAATAGCCAGTGCTGGGGTAATATTTTCAAAGTAATGAAGAAAATGAAATTACAAGGTAAAATTTTCTATCCAGCCAAGCTATCATTCAAATATGAGGGCATAATAAAATCATGTCCTCAGGGAACAGCCTCAGAAAGTGTGCCACACAAAAACTCACGATGAAAATGATACTGGCACAGTACTTTAAAAGGGAGAAAAAAAAAATCCAGAAGGTGCTATAATACATACCAAAGAAAAATAGGAAATATTCCCATAACACAGAATTAAAAGAGTAGATGATGTTAATGTGACGGGGTTTGGGGAGATAGAAGACACCAGCAGATGTGACGGAATGCTAAGTTCTTATTAAAAGGAAAAAAAGGATATAAGATTTTTTTTAAATAGTAAGAAGGGATTTAAGAGAAAAAGGACAAAAACAGTAAATTAACACAGTAGAAATAGGTCCAAGAATAATAACTATAAATAGATGAAACTCACCAGTTAAAAAGCGAAATACTGATGGATGGAATTTTTTAAAATCCAGATACATGCACCTTTTAAGAGATATCCAGAACATGAAGATGTGCAATGGCTGAAAGTAAAAGATAAACATATCACAAAAATACTAACCAAAAAAGCTGTAATAGCTGTATTACTATCAGGTAAAAGAGACTTTAAGACAAAAGCATTATTAGAGATGGAAGAGTTACTACATGATAAAAGGTTGAGTTCTTCAAGAAGATATAATAGTTTCAAACATTATGCACGTGATGAAAATCTACAAATATACAAAGTATATATTGGTAGTAATGGAAGAAACTGATAAATCCATTGCTACAGTAGGAGTTTGAGAGACTTCAGTACACCCCTGTCATATATTATTAATAGGTGAACTGTGGGAAAAAAACTGCAATGACATGAAGGAGATTGAAACAATACAGGAAATATACAAACATGATTGCAACAATCAGAGAACATACTTTTTACTCTAGTATACATGGAACGTATGCAAAAATCAATCAGTCATACACTAAATCCTAAAGAAAGCCTCAACAAATTTACAGAGGGTAGCTAGCATACAGACCATGATCTATGATAAGTTAGAAGGTATGATGAAGATGACAAAAAGTCCCCACATATTTGGAAAAATTTTTAAGTTGCTAAAGAAATCATAGATAATAAATTAGAATGGAAAAAATTTAAATACCTGGAACTGAATGAGAATGAAAAGATAACAAACTGGCTAGATGTAACAAAGACAGTGCTTTGAAGGAAATGCATTGCCTTAAATAGGTATATAAGCTCATGAATTTTGAGGGTTTTTTCTTTTCCGAGTTTCCATTCTAAGAAATTACAGAAAGTTCAACATATAAACCCAATGAAAGAAAAAAAATAAGAGCAGAGATTAATAATATAGGAAAAAGTAAAATAAAGAAGTTTCAAAAGCTGATTTTTCGAGGAAAAAAAACTGACGAAACTACTGATAAGACTGATCAAGAAAAAATATAGAAATAAATATTAATGAAAAAAGTTTCATATAACATGTAAAGTGTAAAGAGATAATTAAAATCTGGATAGAAAGGACAAATTCTTAAAAATGTATAACTTACAAGAACTGAGTCTAGAAAAAATAAAAGGCATGAATAATTTAAGAAACAGAAGCAGTGTAAAAATTCCCACAAGGAAAACACAAAGCCCAGATAATTTTATAGATGAATTCTACCAAATTCTCAAGAAATATATTATTCCAATTCTACATAAAATCTTACAGATCACAGAAAAAGAAATAGTCTTCTGTCTTATACCGTGAGGCCAGGAAAACCCTGTTACCAAACCAGGCAAAAAGAGTAGTAGATATAAATAAAAGTTCTACCTGTTTTCACTCAAATATACAAGCAAAATTCCAAAATAAGACATCAAAAAATCCAACAGTGTATAAAAAAGATAACACTCTTCAATCATGTTGAGTTTATCCTGGGTAAGCAAGGATGATTTAGAAAAAAACAAAAATTAATTCACCACAATAACAGACCTCCATAGACTCAGAAAAAGCATCTTAGGTGCCTCAATATAAGATTAATATGAAAAAGTCAGTTGCATTTCTACACACTAAAAGAAAACAACTAGAAAATACAATTTAAGAGAAAACACCAATTATCCTATCAGAGAACACCAAGGACTCTATAATATATCCAAGACCTCTATATAGAAAATTATAAAACTTTACTGAGATATCAAAGGAAGGCTAAAGAAATGGAGAAAGATACAATGTTTATGGATAGAAAGACAGTATTATAAAGATTTCATGATCTAAAGAGTCAGTAGATCAAATAAAAATCCCAATAGTGATTTGTATGGAACTTGATATTATGATTTTTAAATTTATACTGAAGAATAAAGGGCCAGGATATTTATAAAGAAGAAGAGAGAAAAGAAGACTTGCTCTGCTAGATACCAGGATGTATTTTGAAGCAATAGTGGAACAGAATTGTGAGCCGGAAACACCCATGGATGTATGTATCTTTGGTATATCACAAATGTGGCATATCAGATCATGTGGACAGATGGCACTGTTCACTACAAGTATCTGGGAAAAAATGTTTATCCACATGGAAAAAGATGAACTGAATCTCTACAATATAACAAAAATCGATTCCATATAAAGGTCTTACAATAAGTATTGTTAAAAAACAAGATTAGATTTAAATCCAATGTACTGATACATTGGATTTAAATCTAATCTTGTTTTACATTACACTAAGTGCTCCTACTATAGGCATAAGATTTCAGACAAGTTTTGAAAATCTAACTTTGTGGTTTACAAGAGACACATCTTAAGAAAATAAAGATTACTAAAATAAAAGGAAAAGATATATCCATGGAAGCACCAAAGAGAAGCTGCTGTAGTCATATTAATATCACAAAACAGACTTTAAAACAAAAAGTAAGAGTAATGATAAGAGAGACATATGATAAATGTTCCATTCACCAGGAAGATGAGTTTTAAATCTGAATGGACCGTTACCGAATAACATACTCAAAATATATACAGCAAAAGTTGGTAGAAATATAAGGAGAAATGGACTAATTTACAACCAACGTGGGAAATTTTAATATACCTCTCTTAGCAATGGATAGAAGTCAAAAAAATTTTTTTAAGTCAGGAGTATAATTTGAACAATAGAACCCACTGGACAGTTGTGTAACACTGCACTGAACAACTATAAAAAACACATTCTCTTCAGTTACACATGGAGCATTTGTAAAAACTGACCATGTATTGGGCCATAAAGCAAATTTCAAAGAACTGAAATTATACCAAGCATATTCTATGACTCCAAGGCAATTATGCTAGAAACAAAGATAATTATAAAAATCCACGTTTATAAATGTAAGAAATATACTTCTACCAATCCATAGGTCAAAGAAGATATAATGGAAATTAGAAAATATAACTGCATGATAATGAAAGTAATACTTATCAAAAATAGTGGGATTTAGCTAACGCAGTACTTGGAATGAAATGTAGCCTAAAAATGCACATATTAGAAAAGAAGAAAAGCTGAAAAATGAGCTAAAGCAGCCATCTCAAGAAGTTAGAAAAAGAACAGCAAAATAAACTCCAGCAAAGTAGAAAGAAGACTATAAACACAAAATCAATAAAGCAGAAAAACCTAAATCAGGATCAACAATATTTCATCTTCCACTAATGAAGAAAATGGACAAATCTCTGACCTGTTAAGAACAGAGAGAAGGCACATATAATCAGCATCAGAGATGCAAAGTGATGTTGCTGTGTCACCGACATTACAGCAATAATGTGGATATTATGAAACAATTTTACACTGATGGATTTGAAAAAGTGGAGGAAATGGGCAAATTCCCAGAGAAGTATAGTGTAGCAAAGCAGATGCAGATGAGTAGAGGGAGCACGTGAGGTGAAGGAGGAAA
>NW_006430462.1:4669818-4689060 GCF_000325575.1 Pteropus alecto
GGAGCGGCTGGGCTTTGCGAGCTCTTGGGGATGGACACCAGGCGAGAGGAGGTTGGACGTAGGCAGAGGGCTTCCTCAGGACCCAGGGCAAGCGGGTGGAGGGATGTGCGGGGGTCGCTCACGGCGCGGCCCCTTGCAGGGAGAATGCGGAGAACATGTACTACTTCTCGGAGCTGGCCCTGACCCTCAACGAGCACGAGGAGGGCGTGGCGCCCACCGACAGCCGCCTGCGGCCTGACCAGCGGCTTATGGAGAAGGGGCACTGGGACGAGGCCAACACGGAGAAGCAGCGATTGGAGGAGAAGCAGCGTATGTCCAGGCGCCGGCGGCTGGAGGCCTGCTCGCGGGGCTGTGGCGCAGAGGATGGTGAGGCCAGGCAGGGATGGGCGGCTGCCCAGGGGGTGGGGAGGAGGTGCCTCTGGAGCCCAGGGTGGGGTTCCGCGTGGGAGGGGTAGGAAGCTGCCTGCCCACCCGCCCGCTGTGCCCATCCAGCAGAGAAGGAGGCCGACATGTACATTCCGCTGTGGTTCGAGAAGAGGCTGGACCCGCTGACTGGGGAAACGGCCTGCATGTACAAGGGCGGCTACTGGGAGGCCAAAGAGAAGCAGGACTGGCACATGTGCCCCAACATCTTCTGAGCACCACCCCTCCTACAAATACAGGCGCCTGCACAGCCTGGTCCATCTTTTCTTGAATGCACTCAATTTAATACTTAACAGCATCCCACTCCACCTTTTCCTTCCTTTTTTTTTTTTTTTTTTTTTTAATAACACTTTTTGGGGCCCCCACCTTGGAAGGAGGAAGTGCTGACCCGGGTTCTCTCCAGCCTCCAGGTGCCCCGGGTCACCCGTGCCCCTTCATTATGGACTTGGGCCCTACTGGGACCCCAGCTCCCAGTTACCACAACTCAGGCAGGCTGGCTGGGGCCCTGGACTGCCCGCCCTTCTTCTGCCACCAGCTCCACCCAGGGAGGAACTGGCTTCTCTTGGGGAGCCTCATTTGACTTTTTTAGAAAAACGATCTCCTTTTCTTTCCAGCCGAGATGTTTAGTAAATATTTTTTAGCACTTAGCAGACAACTTTCTAAGTGTCCTGGCAAGAGCCCCTTCTTTTTAAGACATCAGGAAGCCAGATAGACCCTTTTGAGTCCAGAGCATTTTGTAGCTCAACATAGCAAGGCCGCCCCCTAGGAGCCCAGGACCCCACAGAGAAGGGACTGGGAGGGGCCATGGGCCCAGGAGAACACAAATTATCTCTAGCTCTACAGCCACTGTAGGGGAGGGGGAACAATGAGGGCCCCCCACGTAGATTTGAGGGCAATAGCCCCTTGCCTAGCCTTGGCCATGTAGGGGCTGTTCTCCAGCCTCAAAGAGGCCAGGAAGAGCTGGGGGCAGGATCTGCAGGTGCTCCCCGCCCCAGAACCAGGCCCCAAATCAGCAATAAGAACCAACCCTCAGCTCTGCCTGGGCTGGTGCCCTGGACATCAGAGACCCAGCATCTGGCCTCGGCTTCATCTCAGGGTGCTCATCTCAGCACCTGCTCTGAGCTATTTATTTGCCTGATTTATATATATATATATATATACTATATAAATATATATAAAATAGCTATTTTGCTTAAATTTCTATGGTATGTGTAAGTGAAAAAATGATGAAGATAGGGTGTTCCTGTCTGAGTTTGGCCCTCCTGTCAGCTGTGCCCTGCCCTTTCCTCAGACCAACTTCCAACAGCTTCTGCCAACAGTGGGGGGAATAAGCCACTGTGGCCACTGTCCCAGACCCTTAGAACCCCCACTCCAACCCTTTCCACTTCAATTTGGTCCTGAAACTTCATCACAGGGTTTTTCTTTCTACTCTAGGACTGGTTTTGTTTTTATAAGAAAAGAAAGTGAAAACACCAATGTGTGAAATGCCTTAGGGCGCCCACTCGAGGGAGTCAGGGCAGGCAGGCAGCCCCACTGGGCCTGCAGCACAGCTGTGCAATGTACCTCTTCTCAACACTGTTTGCAGTGAGCACCTTCTGACCGGTAATAAAAACCTTGGATTTGGAATTTTCCATGGCCTTGTCCCTGAATCTGTGACTGTGGAGCAGGACTGATGAAGGAGAACAGGTGACAGCCACAAGATAATATGGGGGAGGAGCACGGGCTTCATTCTGCTCAGTGCCAGAAACGGGCAGTGGGAGGCTGGTCTGGATGGGGAGGGGTGGGGTGGAAGACTAGGTGGGACGGAGTCTGGCATTGGAAGAGCTTTTTTCAGAAAAACGTGTAAGGGCTAAGTCAGCAGCTAGGGGTGAGGTCACAGCTTTACCTGGGGCTCTCTGGGGCCAAAGGAAGGCCACTCTGGTGAGGTAACGTAGTTGCCATGGCCTGGCCGCTTCTGTTGCCCCAACTGCCAAGCAACTGCATCACTAGCTACCAGGACCACCAAGAGGAGCTGGTTTAGCCCAGTGGGTCCTCCTCCCACTGCCACTGCTTCCAGGTGAGAGGATGGGGTAGGACAGGGCACCCCAGGGGCTCTAACCTTCCATCCTGACACCCTAGTACTATGGGATCCAAGGCTGGCCCCACACAACTCCTTCCTTCCCAGGGCCTTCCTTTCCCATCTGGGTGGAGGCAGACACTGGTGAGTCCTGACTGGGGCTGGAGGGGCACCTGTCACTGGATAGAAGGGTGGGACAACAACCCCAGGATAGACCTGACCCAGAGGGAGGCATGGAGGAGGTCTGCCAGGGGAAGGAATGGGCTGCTGCATGGACAAAGCCCAGAGGTGACAAAGGCCAGTCCACTGAGACAAAGTGAGGAATCAAATTTGAAGTGGAGCCAGGCAGAGCTCTGAACAGGGAGTGACATCAGGTTGACATTCTAGAAACCACTCTGAGCAGCATGACACAAGATAAGCCTACACTCAGTGGTCTATACACCAGCCATCACTGAATAGAAAATGTAAGATTCTGTAACAGAACATAAGAGGCCTCAGAATATATCCAACAAAAAGATGCAAAAGATCTTCACAGATTAAACTTTAAAACTTTACTGAATGATAGAGAAGACAAACAGGAAAAATGCCATCTTCATGGTTGGGCAAACTCAATTATATCAGTTCTTCCCAAATCTACAAATTCAACATGATCCAAATCAAAATTCTACCAATATTTTTCAAAACCAAGCTGATTGAGAAATTTATATGAGTGAGAAACTGCACAAGAAATAGTGGAAGTAAGTCTTAAAAAGAAGAACAGGGTGGAGGGTGAGAGGTGGGTCGACAACATGGACTTGACTTGTAGTTACCCAAACATGCTAGAAAGCTACCAACAAATGGCTTTCTTTTTCTCTACTGCACTCTGGCACCATCTGGCATACCATGTATTTTACTTAATTGTTGACTGTCTTCCCAACTCCCAATGAACTGTGAGCTTCATGAGAGTAGGAATCTTGTCTTTCTTATGTATTATAGCATCCCCAGTGCTTGGCACTTAGTAGGTGTCCAATAAATAGGTACTGAATGAATTAATTTCAGGCCAGGAAACCCAGCTAGAGCAAAGGCTTAGGGGGACACTCCCTGGGCATCTGTAGAGTGTGGGTGCAGCCTCAAATTGTGAGGGGCCCCTCAGAGACAGAAGTGGGAAGAGCTGAACCTAAGGCCACAGAGAACTCTTGCTTCCCCCAAACTCTAGCATCCAAATCATTGCTCCTGACAGACATTCAGGGAGGAGGCCTAAGTCTCCTTCATGTCCAAGGTTGAGTGGGGCTCAGCATGAGGTGGATAGAGAGGAGAGGACACCAGAAAGAAAAATTTCAAAGTGCAATACAGGAAAAAACAGGGCCATAGATAACATTCTTTTTATGAAGCTAGCCAGCATGACTCCAACAACAAAACCTGATAAAGACAGCACTAAATATATAGTTCAATCTCACATAAGAATAGAATTTTTATGCCACCCTGAACAAGCCCGATCCCATCTGATCTCGGAAGCTAAGCAGTGTCGGGCCTGGTTAATACTTGGATGGGAGCCCACCTAGGAAGACCAGGGGCTGTAGGCGTAAAAAAATTAAAAAATAAGGGATTGTAAGCTGACAAGGTCCTTGCAATCTGTGAGATCAACCAAGGGTTGCCTCGCCTGAAAAAAATATATTAAAAAAAAAACCAGAATTTGTATATAACCAAATATGACAATAGCAAATAGAATACAGTCACATACAAAAGATGGATACCCCAAACTGGGAAACCTATGCCCAAGTTGGGTTTAGAATGCAAGAATGGGTCAGTGTTAAGCAGTTCAAGGAGGACTTCTTCCTTCTGGCAGTATGGTAGACTAGATGCCTAGATAATCTTCCCTTGTGGAAAATTAGACATGCTGAATAAAATTTTAAAGCACCTAAATGCATCCATGAACTAGAAAGAATATAATGGATACTCAGGCCAGAAATCAAGTGGATGTGGAAACCTGGAGAGATAAGAAGAGCTCTGAAGTCTGTTTCTCCCTCGCAGCCATTTATTGAGCCCAGTGAGCCTAAGGGTAAGTTTCGTTGCCTCAAACTACCATCCCAATATAAGGCATCCAATAGGAGTTGTCCCCCAGAAAGCTGGACCCCCAAAGGGCTATACTGTCAATATAATGGTGAATCAAAAATAAAATACAAGTAAAATTGCTTGTCTTAATAAATGTTTGTCATAAGTAGAGGAAAAAAAATTCCCTAAGAATTTGCAGTTAGGAGTGCACCCTCACTTGGCTGATCCAATAAAACATCTAGCAAAGACTATAGCATGGTCCTAAACTGGCAATGTCCCCAGTCACATGAGCAAAGCAAACAAATCTTCTGGAGGATCTCCTCTTCATTCTAAACCTATGGAACCTCAGATGTGAAGATGCAAGAAAAATAAGCAGCTCACAGTATACTGTCTCTAAACACATAACGCAAGTTGGCCCAGGAGCAGGGGCTAATCAAAATAACAGCAGAAGCAGACATAAAACTCTTCCATATAGTGAAATTATCAGACAGAATATAAAATAAGCACATTTAATATATTTCTAGAAACAGAAGGGCGGTTGAAAATTAGTAAAGAATATTCAAAAAATACTAAAGAACAGAAATTGAAAAAAAATCACTAAAAATAACGAATTTTTTAATGGATTACACAATTGAAGACAGTATTAGTGATGTGGAAGTGAGATCTGAAGAAGGTATCCAGAATGCAACACAGACACAAAGAGGTGAAAATATAAAAGAAAAATTAAGAGACATAAAGAATAAAGCAAGAAGTTCCCTTTGATGTGTTCCCTTTGAAGCTCCTTTGTTGTGTCTAATCAAAATGGAGCAGAAGCAATCTTTAAAGAGGTAATGGCTAAAAAATTTATGAGAACTCATGAGAAACACCAATTATACAGAGTCGATACCAACAAATCCTAATCAAGGTAAATAAAAAGACATCCACAGCTAAAGACAATATAGTGAAATTACAAGACCCTTAAAACAATGAAATCTTAAAAGCAGTCAGATTAGGGAGGGGAAAAAAAGATTACCTTCAAAGAGCATCCATTAGACTTAACATCCAAAGAAGCCAATGAAGTGATATCTACAAAGTAGAGGAGAAAATGTTAGCATTCCCAGTGAAAACATCTTTCAGGAGCCAAAGGAAAATAAAGACATTAACAAAAATTTAGTAAAACAATATTAATAGTGTCTTGTGCAGTTAGACTTTGGTGAGTTAAGTATCATGTAAAATGTCTCAGAGTAATCACTAGAGGAACAGGAATACGAAAAGGGGGAAAACACTGTATGTGGGGAGAAATTTTCAATACAAAGGCAAGGAAAGGAATGGAAAATGGAATGCAGACAAGGAGGAATAAAAATTACCAAAAAAAGAGGATAAGAATAAGTCAATACTTAATGCATCAATAATTACACAAAATTTAAGTTAAATGCTTCAGATAAAAACAATATTTAGAATAAAAATATAATCTAACTATTTGCTATTTATAAGAATATACCTAAAACATAAATACAGGCATACCTTGGAGATATTGCAGGTTCAGTTCCAGACCACTGCAATATAGCTGATATCACAATAAAGTGAATCGTTTAAATTTTTTGGTTTCTCAGTGCCTGTAAAAGTATGTTTACACTATATTACAGTCTATTAAATAGTGTGCAATAGCATTATGTCTAAGAAAATGTACATACCTTCATTGAAAAATACTTTCTTGCTAAAAATTCTAACCATCATCTGAGCCTTCAGCCAGTTGTAACCTTTTTGCTGGTGGAGGATCTTGCCTTGCTATTGATGAAAATGCAATATCTGTAAAGTGCAATAAAGCAAAGCACAATAAAATGAGGTATGCCTTATACAGACAAGATAGACTTTAAGGCAAAAAATATTACTATATACCAACTCCTAGAAATAAAAAAGTCACTTTATAATGACAGAAGGTAAAATTCATAAAGCTGTAAAACTCTTATCATCCAATAACATCTCAAAATAAAGTGAAATGGAAACAATCGCAAGGTGAAATAGACAGATCCACAATCATAATGGAAATTTTATATATCTCTCCCAGTAATGAGAGATTGGACAGAAAAAAAATATCAGCAAGGTTCTGAATAACACAATTAACAAATCTGATGCAATGGGCACATTCAGAGCATTACACATAACTGCAGAATATACTTTTTTAAAATGTACATAGAATATTTATGAATATTAACATCATATCTGGACCAGTCATAAAGCTTCAGCAAATTTCAAAGTACTGGTATACAGACCATATTCTCAGACTATGATAAAGACATTTCAAAATCAACAACAAAACTATTTTTAAAACAATGTTTGAATATTAAGAAATATACTTTTAAATAACTCATGGATCAAAGAAGAAAACAAATTAGAAAAATACAGTTAAAATTAAAATAATATATAGCAAAGCTTATAGGATACAGGTAAAGGATTACTTAGAAATTAAAAGCTCATGTTGTAGATCTTGAAAAAAAAATGGTGTAGATGATAGAGGCTCTGTTTATCCTTCTTGTGACCAAATCAAAGTTGTAACAGAAATACGGAACAAACAGCAAGGAAAGTTGCCTGGGATCTAGACGAACAGAAACACTAAAACGAGAGAAGTAATCAACCTGCAAAGGTAGAAGGTAGGAGGGGGCGAAGACACAAAGCTGCCCTGTCCCCAGCAGCTGAGTGGAACAGAGGCTACAGCAGCAGCAGACACCTCTCTTAAAGGGGTTGTGTCCACAAGCAGACTTTTGCAATGACGGACCTACTCACTCAGCACCAGCACTAAGTCAGCTGCTCGAGGGGCAGCAGGGACTTACAGGGGAATAGTGAGTTGTCGGAGTGAGAGCGGAGGCAAGGCTCTCTCCCAGGCGGAAGTGCCAGTGGTATCCATTGTTCCTCTGTTAAGCCTTCCCCCTTCCCAGTGTGCGGACTCAGTACCGCCATAGATGAGACGTCATCATTATGGAACCAGGTAACAGAGGTCATTTCACCCAGAGGATTCCCTGAAACTCTGCCTCCCACAACTCACAGCCCCACCCAAGCCACATCCAGCTGTGTTCTCAGTGAGTCTGGTGCTCCTAGTTGAGCAGTGCCAAGACTCACACTGGTGGCAGCTGGCCTCGGTTTATGGTGTGGTTTCTTGAGGCAACTATAAGCACAGCATCTGTGGATTGCTTACTAAATCTTAACAGGTAGCCCCAGAGGGGTAGAGGCTTGGGCTAAATTTGGCCTGCAGCTGAACCCCTCTAAGGTGTTGTGCCACTGGACACTTACTTCACAAATCCACACTAATAAGACCAGGAGACTTGGGAGCTTTGCTTAGTACATGGAATCAGACATGGAAAGGCAGCCAAAATGGGAAGACAAAGAAGCAGAAACCATATGAGAGAACAGAACAGAGATCCAGGAATAATGGACTCAAGCAATCTAACAGATGCAGAGTTCAAAACACTGGTTATAAAGATGTTCAATGAACTTAGGGGAAGTGTAGATGAATTCAGTGAGAATTTTAACAAAGAGATAAAAAATGTGGAAATGGAAATTATAAAAAGGAACCAGTCAGAAATGAACACATTATCTGAGATGAAGAGTATATTAGATGGAATAAACAGAGTGGATAAAGAAGAGGATGGAACCACCAACATATAGAGTATAGGAAAACCAAGGACATTCAATCAGAATGGCAAGAAAAAAAAAAAGCCAAGACTATAATAATAATTTAAGGAGCCTATGGGACACTGTTAAATGGAAAAATATCCATGTCATAGGGGTACCTGAAAGAAAACAAGACGTTGAAGAGCTATTTGAAGAAATAATTTATGGATGGAAAACTTCCCTGACCTGGTAAAGGAAATAGACATATAACCCCAGGAAGCTCAGAGTCCCAAGAAAGAAGAACCCAAAGAGGCGCACACCAAGACACATCATAATTAAAATGTCAAAGGTTAAATACAAAGAGAATCTTAAAAGCGGCAACAGAAAAGCAGTTAGTTACCTACAAGGGAGCACCCATAAGACTGGAAGCTGATTTCTCAAAAGAAATTATGCAGGACAGAAAGGCTTGGCACAAAATATTCGACATGATAAAAACCCGGGATCTACAACCAAGAATACTTTATCCAGCAAAGCTATCATTTAGAGTTGAAGGACAAATAAAGATCTTCCCAGACAAAAATAAACTAAAGGAATTTATTAACACCAAGCCAGTATTACAGGAAATGTTGGAGGGACTTCTTTAAGAAGAAAAAACATGTATCAAAAACATGAATAGAGAATGGTAATTGCTACATTCCTATGTACAAGTACCTGAAATGGAAAAGAATTGAATGCTCCAACCAAAAGATAGAGTGGCTGAATGGATAAGAAAACAAGACCCCTACATATGCTGCCTACAAGAAACTCATTTCAGATTAAAAGACACACAGACTAAAAAGAAGGGGATAGAAAAATATGTTGCTTTATTGGACCTAAAGGTATTGCACTGAATGAAGTTAGTCAGATAAAGACAAATATCGCATGATTTCACGTATGTGTGGAATCTAAAGAACAAAATAAACAACAAAAGCAGAAATAAACTTAGATATAGAGAATAGTTTGAGGGCTACTAGATGGAAGGGGGTTGGGGGGATGGCGAAAAGCAAAGCGATTAAGAGGTACAAATAGACAGTTGCAGAATCGACATGGAGATGTACAGTGTAGCATGGAGAAGATGGTTAATAATGTCATGAAT
Organism: Pteropus alecto; assembly: GCF_000325575.1. Lineage (NCBI taxonomy): Eukaryota > Metazoa > Chordata > Mammalia > Chiroptera > Pteropodidae > Pteropus > Pteropus alecto. The sequence goes on from NW_006430462.1 coordinate 4,679,052, forward strand.
ATGTAAGGGGAAGAGAGGTGCTAGATTTAGTGGGGTGACTGCTAAATCATGATCTCTGATCACTATGTACAACTGAAACTGGTATATTATTGTATGCCAATTATAACTGAAAAAAACCTCACTTAATTGTACAATGTAAATACAAGCAACTAATTGTCTATTATATTTCAGTAAAGCCAAGGGAAAAAAAGCTCACATTGTAAAAAGAAGAAAGGCTAAAAAATGAGCTAAACATCCAATGTGAGTAAGAAAATGAACATCAGGATAAACTCAGAGAAAGGATAAGAAAGGAAATAAAGATCAGAAATTAATGAAAGAGAAAAACATCTAGGAGGAAGAAAGTTGAGGCTGATTCTTACAAAAACTAAAATTTACAAACTTTACTGATCAGAAAGTCAAAGAAAGGGAGGAAGGGAGGGAAGGAGGGAGGAAATGAATGAACCGAAAAACAATATTTGGAATGAAAAGAGGAAACAAATATAGGTGCTACAGACATTTGACAGTAAGTTTAAACACTGAGATAAAATCCTAGAAAAATTTAAAACAGTCAAAAACAGAAAAAAACTAAATAGAATTATAACCATATTTTAATAAATTAGTTAAAAATCTTCCCTCACACATATTCACACAGAACTCCAGACATTGATCACCAAGGAATAACCAATCTTACAGAAACCATCCCAAGAGTAGAGAAAAATAGGTATGACTCCTCAACTCATCTCTTGAGGGCAGTATAACCTAGTCATCAAAACCTAAGAAGGAACAGTATGAGGAAAGAAAATCACAAACTAGTTATCACTCACATGATGGCACAATTCAAATCAAAATCTTAATAAACAAATCTAGCAACATAGAAAAATTAGAATCATTATTCTAGAAATGCAAGGTTAGTTTACCATCAGAAAAACTAACCAATGCAATTCACCATATATAACAAATTAAAGGAGAACGCTATACAGTCATCACAATGGATGCATAAAACACTTTAGATAAAATTGAACATGCATCCATGGTATTTAAAAGGAAAAAAAAATGCTTTAAAATAGGAATAGAAGGAAACTTCCTTAATCTTATGAATTTCTACTAAAAAAAGCTTTCTCTGTGAGACAGGGAACAAAAAAGATACCCATTTTTCCCCTTTACATTCAACATTGTACTGGCATAGCCAATGCAATAAGGCAAGAAAAATATATGAGGTATGAAAATTGGCAAAATTATCATTGCTCACAGATGATATATCATAGAAAATCCAAAAGAATCTAAAGATAAATTAGAATTGATATATAAAAATCAATTACATTTTTATATACTAGCAACAAATCGTCAGGAAATAAAGTTTTAGAAATATTTACAATAGCATCAAAAATTATTAGGTACCTAGGATACATCTTCCAAAGGACATACACAGCCTCTAAAAGAAAAATTTATAATATTTTCTTGAAAGACATTAAAGAAAGTTCTAAATTAATGAAGAGTTATACCATCTTCATGGTTTGGAAGACTTAGAAAGGTATCAATTCTCAAACTGATGACAGATACAATCAATTCCAATGATTCCCCTACAGGTTTTCTCCTGGAACTTGATAAATTGCTTCTAAAATGTATATGAAAATGCAAAAGATCAAGAACAATCAAACACTCTTCAAGCCGAAAAAGAGATAGGACTGGCCCTACTAAACATCAAAATTTATTATAAACTATAATTAAATCATTGTGGTACTGGCATAGAGAAAGAGACACAGACAAATAAAACTGAATAAAAATCCAGAAATACACACACACACACACACACACACACACACACACAGACACACACACATATACATGCATTTGATATATGAGAGGTAGTAGCATTGTTAGAGAAAGGTAAGACTTTTCAATAAGGGGTGTAGGGGCAATTGGGAAGAAAGAAAGAAGGAAGGAATTGGAGCTCTACCTAACACTACACATGAAAGTCAATTTCCAAGTGGATTAAAGATCTATATGTGAAAGACGAAACTATGAAGACATTAGAAGATAATATAAAATAATATCTTCATGGCCTCGGGGTAGAGAAAGATTTCTTAACAAGTTACAAGAGATACAAACTAAAAAAGATTGATTAAATTAGTCTATATTAAAATTAAGAATTTCTACTCAACAAAAGACTATAAAAAGCGAGTAAAGAGAAATATATGCCAGAGACTGGAAGAAATGTGCAACACAGGTAACTAATTAAGAACTTGTATCTAAAATAACAAAAATACAAATCAGTAATGAAGATAAAAGAATAGAAAAATGGGCAAAAGTCTTGAGCAAACACTTTATCAAAGAAGAAATGTAAATGGTCAATAGACGTGAAAGAGTGCTCAACCACATTAGAAATCATGGAAATGTAAATTAAACCACAATGAAATATCACTACACACCCATCGGACTGGCAAAAAAAAAAAAAAAATTCAAGTCTAGCAATATTAAGTGTAGGTAGTGCAAGGAAATAGAGGATGAAGCACTTAGTGTCAATGGGCATGTAAACTGATATAACTGTTTCTGAAAACGATTTAGCATTACCTATTTAAAGTTGAAATGGGGATAACCTACGAATCAACAATTCTACTCCAAGGATTATATCCTACAGAGAAAGTCCTGCAGGCATGCAACAGGAGACATAAACAAGAATCCACATATGTACTGGAATAGCAAAAAAACAAAAAACAAAAGATAACCCAAATGCCAAAGAAGCATGGATAAAAAATTGTGATATCTTCAATCGTAGGTGTTTTCATTACTGTCTAGTATTCAGCAGTGATAGAATACCATACAGTAGCGAAGATGAAAACATTACAGCTACATCCAACAACTTGAATTTATGGAAAATAATATTGAAAAGAAACAGCAAACTGCAGAATAGGAAATAAAATGTGATGTCCAAGAGTTCAAAAACAAGCAAAATAAAACAATTTAGGAATACAAACCAAGTATACAAAGTATAAAAAAAGCAAAGGAAAGATGAACACAGAATTCAGGATGATTACAGTTAAGCAGGGAGAAAAGGAGAGAGGATCCAGGAGGAAAATACAGGGATTTATAAAGTAATAATATGCTTTTTCTCAAATCAGTACACTGTATAGTCTTCTTACCTTATATTTTATATAGCATTCTTTTGTAGCTACTCAATGTCTAATCAAAATAACTTAAAACAGCAGCTTAAAGGAGAAAACCCCCATATGGTTGTATCAATAATTGCTGAAAAGACATCTGACCGTGTGAAAGTAAAAAGAGGAAAACCTCATTCAAAACTGAGTTGGGAAGCCATGAAGGGAGGGGCTCTCAAACACATACCACTTGTCAAAGCTTACTTTACATACCCAGAACAGGAAGAAGGAAGATTTTCTCCTGGCCCAGCAACAACTCAGCCAATGAGAAGCTGCCACAACCTAGAACTCTCCCTCTTCTTTAATAAACCTTTATCAAAACTGCCCCTCCCAATTTCCTCCATAAAAGCACACTCCTCTCCTCTGGACTTGCCTAAGGTTCGCTATAGTTTGCTTGTCCGGAATTGCAATTCCTCTGCTATTCCCAAATAAACTCATTTGCTGGTAGATTACCTTTGTCAATTTTTAAGGTTGACGGCAGTCTCCAGGGGCACACAACCACATTTTATTCTGCGTCACTGGTGTCACTGGTGTCACTGCCTGCCAGATTCAGGCAAGACTGGCAGCCACAGCTCCAACCCAGAGGCTCCACATTTAATTTAAAGAAAAGGGGGAGGGGGGCAAGGAAACTCCTTCTACATTTTAAAGGCCATTTGCCAAACCAACAGCCACATTCCTACTGTAACATGTGATTTCCATCCACATCACATGTGGATATCCATCCACATCAGAAACAAGACTGGCATAATTATTCAACACTGTTTCAGGGTTCTAGCTAAAGTAAACTGGCAAATAAAATGGTATACTGGCCAATATGCAGATTGTATCTATAAAACAGGTTTACTTTTAAAACTACCAGGATTCATAAAGGTAGAAAATATTAAGTCATTAGCTTTTCTCTACATTAATAATCAGGAATAAAAATGGGAAAAAATATCCCATTCACAATAACAAAAACCATAAAATACTTAGGAATAAATTTAATGGGAAAGTGATAGGACCCATATAAAGAAATTATAAAACCTTATTGGAGGACCTAAAAGAAGTCTAACAAATGAAAACCATTTTATATCATCTGGGGAGATTTAGGTTCATAAAAATGTCAACTCTCCCAAAATTTACATCTAAATTTAATTCAATTATTTAAATCTCAATAGAATGTTTGGTTTTGGCAAGGATGGGAGAGAACTGGATAAGTGATTTTAAATTTCATGTGACAGAATAAATCCTAAGAATAGCCTGGGAAAGTATTTTAAAAAGAAAAATAGTGAAAGAGTTTGACCCATCTAGATGTTGATGACGCCCAAAATTCTAGTTTCAGCTAGGATCTCACCCCTCACATTGGAATTGCCTGTTCAACTGATAACAGGATATCTATATTGGCATGTCTAAGGGGCATCTCAAACCCAAAAGGTCCAAAACCAAATAGAGTGGAATATAAATAATGACAAAGATAGTTCATTCAATAAATGGAACTGGCATAAGTGAATTTCCATCTGGGATTTTAAAAAAAAGCTTGACTCCTGCCTTACTGCTTATACTAAAATACATTCCACAAGGAGTGGAGGTTGACACACAAATTTTTAAAACACTGCAACAAAATGTAATAGAATGTTTCAGGGTTGGGGGGAGGATTTTCTTAAGCATGATAGGAAACCCACAAACCTAAAAATGTTTACCTTTCAAGAAACACCATACATCAATCCAAGGACAAACCAGTAGAAAAGGTGCCAAAGTTGTGAAACCTAAGAGGCCTCAGGTGCCGAGAGGCCAACAAGCTAACAAGCAGACTGGACCTTCAAGAAAAATCACCCGGAGATAGCTATTTTAAAACGTAAAGCATGCAGCTTCCTTTCCAGGTCCTCTATCTTGCAGATATGAAAGCACCACATCATAAGGACATCTATACAAAATGTTTTCTGTAGTGAGCAAACAGCTGGAAAACAACCTAGGAAAAAGGCTTCACTTCACCTGTGCTTGGCGTTAATACACAGACGTCAGTGGAAAAAATTCCCCATTTTTCTGTTTGGGATGTGAGCTATTGGGTCCACAAGGCCTTTAGCTTGCTGTAGGATGTGAGGCGATGCCCGCAGCTGCCGCCCCAAGTCTGGCCCTCGGTCTGGCCAAATGCAATGGGGCCACTGAAACCCGACGTCCGGCTCAGTGACCGACCTCACACACCCCAACTTGATCACGGTTCTCTCCTGGACCCCAGGCTGAGGCACGGATGCTGACCTACCCAGCACGGGCCATCTCGGTGGAATCGTAATGTTTCCAAGGCGCATGCGCAGAGCGCAGAGCGCAGCCGCACGTGCAGGGCAGCGATACCACGCAGGCGCCGTTGTGCAACCGCCTTGAGGACCTGGACAATGAGCTTAGGGGTGGATCTTCGCAGACCACAAGTGTTAGCTGGCTGGAAGAAGGCTGTCACCCTGATAGGACTGTGCATTGGATACCCTTAAAGCCGCTAATGAGAGATGGCCGAGTGCCAGGTCCTGCCCGAGCCCTCTAAGTGAGATGAGTTTCCAGCCAGCCCACAGGGTCGTATTGTGATAGTTGATTGAGCGTGAGGAACTCGAAACTTCTGATAAATAGGGACTCTCTTTCTACTGCAGCACCCCAAACCCAGCTAGTGATAGATTGGTTTAAATGGTGGGGCACTGGAGAGGGGACTGAGAGTCCAGAGCTTCAATAGAGGAAAAGAGTAGTGGGGAAGGAGAGACAAATTCAAAGTTGTGGTTAAAGCTGGCCACAGCTTCCCGAGAAACCTGCTGTTGCCGAGGCAGGAAGTGGCCCCAGAAAATCCCATGGAAGCATCTCAGCAGAGTATAGTGTGGACAAGAAAGGAGGGGTGTGTCCGTCAGATCCTTCCCCTCTCACTGGTCCAAGTCTGCTCAGTCTATGACCTCCCCTACCCTCCAGGCCTTGGCTAGCGGCAGCTGAGCCTTCCAGAGCTCCAGGAAGTACCATAGGCAACCTGTGGTGCAGCCCCGAGGCAAGGTGGATGGAAGCTGCACCCTCCTCACCCTTAGGGGATACTGAAACTGGCCAAATGATTAAAAGGCCACGAGGATGGCTGTGGGGTTAAGCAGCGGAAGACGTATAGGTAGCAGATGGAGACCAGTAATCTTGGGTGCAAAGTTTGGGGGTCAGGGCAGAAGGGGCTTTGGGCCACCAGGCCAACTTCAATCACACCAGCTCCAGTTGATTGGCAATCTGTATGGACTTCTGGATAAATTTCATGTGGAGAGCTGGCCCTGTGGCTAAATAAGCTGGGAAACCTGTAATATCATCTGACTCCTTTATTTTAGAGGAGAAATGGGGAGCCAGAGTGGGCGGTGACTTGTCTGAAGCCTTGGAAGCTCAAAGGAAGGTTGGTTCTGCAGGATCCACCAGGAACCCTAGTCGGGCCTGGTACATTCAAAGTTACCAGGTGAAAATACCCAGATGAAAAACAAGCCTGGTGACATTTTGGCTCATTGTTGAATGGGATGTGCGTTGCCAGGCTCTTTGTCTGTCCAGTCTTTCTTGCTTACTATGGAGACAGTGCCTCTACCAGTGCTGAAAATAGGCGAAAGGCTGTCTAAAGTCTCAAATGTAGCAGTGGAGAAAGATGTTCCTTTGGAGCTCTGCTTCCCATGGCCACATTGGCTGTTCAACTGCTCAGGGAACCAAGAGCAATGTTGCTTCTTGGTTCCAAAGGAAGCCTCAGAGGTTCCATCTCCAACAAAGGCTGAAACCTCCAGTGGAATTGCGAGGATGTTTCAAGCACCTTGGTGATCACCACCAAGTAGGTCCCTAACAGCTTGGCCCAGCTGCAGAACAACCTTCCAACAGGAACAAGCATCCAGTGGAGGCACCACTCACTTAGGCCAAGCCTTGTATTCTATGTACATAGCAAATAATTTTTGAGTTTCATCAGTCTTAACACTTTTGGGTCCTAGAGCTGTGAACTTTTGGCCAATACTGCTTGAACCACAGGTTTGAAAGGGCATCATGAAGATGCAAGGAACTGGACTCAACAAAGAGGAGCCAAAAATCATTATCACTCAGATGGATATAAAGGAGAACCAAGTAAGTTTTTCTCAGACTGTTATTAACCCATGCTTGTGTTTGATAAACAAAAAATGTCAAACCTTTGTCCTGATCTGGTAACAAACAAAATTGATCCTAAAGTGGGGTTTTTAAACCTAAGTCTATGGGACATTTAGGGGCAGAGGGGGGTCATAAAGTGAACATTTCCCTGAAGACTTCACCCCTTGTTTTCATCTGATTTTTGTAAACTCTTGTAGACTCCCTAACCCAAGATTCAGAACTATAGCCCTATACAAGAGAAACATGATTAGCCAATGAAGATGCTCCATTTCACTTAAATTGATTCAAAACAACTCAGAAGTCCATGGCTTTTTACCTTTCAAATTAGTAAATATGTAAAAGAATGCATGCGAGGAAGTGGCGGGGAAAGGAACTGTTGGTAGGAGTTGAAATTGGAAGTCTTTTCTGGAATGTATCTTAGTTGTTTGAATACAACCATCGTATGACCCAGCCATTTCTCTTTGGAATTTACTCTATATAGAGAGAAGAGTTAATGAATAAACATCTACACACACTCATCATGGCATTTTTCATTGTTAAAAACACCTGAAATGTTTATAAATAGGGGACTGCTAGATGACAGTACATTGTCATCTAGTTATTCTGAAACAGGTTCCAAAATACAGTACGTGGGAAATAAAAAAGAACAGAATGGATATATGTATATTTGTGTGCTCAGGATGGATACTCATTCTAGTGGGAAAATGGGGGTTGGGGTGGAAGAGAACTTTGCTTTTCATGGTCCAACCTTTTGTGCTGTTTGAATTTTTACCATGTACATGTGACACTGTAAAAAAAAAAAAAAAAGACTAAAGTCCCATCCCTTCCACTCTTTAACAAGAGTTACTGCACTCATTCCCCTATTTGCTGCCTTGAACTAAGGACCTTCCTGCTACAGACCAGCCAGACCATCTCCTTCCTCCCAAACAGGTCAGCTATTCTATGACAGGGAAAAGGGAGGGGACCTTGCATTTTATCTTCCCACCAAGAATGGCAGGAGTGCTCCTAGGAAATAGGCTATAGGCAGCACAGTGGGCACATCTAGAAGTTGAAGCTACAACATTTTAGAAATAAAGTATTTCAGTTTCTGTGGGTGTTGAGGATGAAGACAGGAAACAATGAAGATGGTAAAGATGAGGAAGAATTTGAAGAGTTTAAAGACACCATGGTAAAAAGAATAAACAGGAGGAAGTTACTGGATTTTACTAAGAAGAAAACAAAATAAGTTCAGGAGTCTCACCAGTAAAAGTTTATAGTATTGCATTTTGATTACAGGTGTGTAAATTAAAAACTTGAGTATTACCTTCTGGTAAAAATGCAGAACCAACTTCTTTTAGATTAAAAGAAAAGGTTTGGGGACAAAATGCTGCCTGGGATGAAGAGAGAGAGATGGACTGGAGAGGAACCACCAGCTTGAACCCCAAGACTCTTAAGAGAATCTTCCAGAGGAAGCAGCCAGGATCTCTCATCTCTCTGAATGGTATTTTCCCCAAACAACTCTCCTCCAGGGATGTGGTTTGGGGAAACCCAAAACCCTAAGCCATTGTGCCTAAGTGGTTAAAGACTCCCGAATCCAGTGTGGCCTGCTTCCCTCACCAGTTACTTCCTAGTCTTCTGCAGAATTCACAGGGTGGCACCATCTACCCACGGGGAGTGGGTAGATGCCAGTTTGACTCAGACCAGTGGGTACAAGGGCATAGTCCTTATGCCTTTAGAAAATCCAAAGTCCCCAAATAAAGAGAAGAGATAAGAGTGGAAAAAAATCAAACCAGAATTTTTCCAATGGCCATTAAAGAGAAAACAATTCTTGCCTGTCTTTGACCCTGAGAAGTTGCTTGAGGGACACAGCTGTATGAGCTGTATGAGACAGTAGGGAAGGCATGGTGTGCTTCCTGCAGAACTGCCTCTGGAGTCCCTGCAGCCCACCTCCTGCACCTGTGGGCCAGGGGGCTCAGTGACCCCTTCTGTCTGCCCCATAGCAGGGACCTTGACGGGGCATGGTGGGGCCAGGTAGAGGAGGAGAAAAGTAGCAGCAGCAGACCCTCCAAATTGCCCAGCACCACCTGAGGTGGCAGCACTCCCTGCCAAACCAGAGATGGAGGCCACCACATCAGTACCAAGGGCTCTTTCACACACAAGGTCTTTTCCTAAAAAGAATCCTTTGGAATTCAGACATTCAATGTGCTACCCAAGTCAGTGGTCTAACCAGTGTTGGATCTGTCCACTCAACCTGGACTCAAGTTATTGAGGCAGGAAACCTCATTGTCCACGGTTATGAGGAAATCACTCCAGCAATGAGAACTTGAATGGCGGATAGTGAGGTTGAATGGATCTTTCTTCCCCAAGCTGTTTGGACAAAGCCACAGCCAAGAGGACATCTGCTCGGGCCGACACATCCCTGATCTAAGAAAGGAGCCGCTCAGTGCCAAGCCTCTTCCTGACCCACAGCCCCCTTGGAGGTCCCCTGGATCAGAGCCCCTAGGAGGAGCACAACTCTGGGGTCTCTCTCCTTCCCCTATCCCTCATATTCCAACGTTGTTCATCTTCTAGGAGAGAAACCAGCCCTGCCTCTCCAACTTCTGGATGGCGCTGGACTTGCCACATCTTGAGGAGCCAGGAGCCAAGAGAATTGGCTTAAGCTTGACATACTGGTTCTCTGTCCTTTGCCCCAGAGTCACGCACTAAAAAAAAATGTATAGTCTCACAGCAGGCACAGCATCTTGTTCTTTTAAAAAATAAATATTTATAAACTTAGGGAGGAAGATTCAAAGAATCAAGAG
>NW_006430462.1:4689086-4711643 GCF_000325575.1 Pteropus alecto
AAATCCACCAACCCATGAATGAAACATCACCCCCACCCCCCTGGGAGCTCTCTGCCTTGAGGGGCAGGAGAGCTGATCTCTGGCTCCAAGCTCCTTAGTCTCCCTTGGTGATCAGGTCCTCGATGTAGGCATCCAGCTCATCATCTGTGTTGATGTCTATGTCCTAGAATAGAGCAGTGCAGGGTCAGCTGGAGGCCATAAGGTGGTGGGGGGCCCACCTCTCCACCCTTCTTGCAGCCTGTGGGGCCTGAGCCCAGAGTCCCCTCTTCTCCTCCTTCCTTTCCCCCCGCACCCTGGCTGTCAGCCCTCTCCCCTCCCTCTTGATCATTCCCCACCACCCCCAGCCCAATCCTCTGTGCACAGATGACGCCCAGATTTTCTGCCTCTGCCCTAACTCTACCCCCAAGTTTCAGGTTGCCTTAGCTGTGCTGCAGGCTTCTCAGACTGAATACATCCAAAACAACTCAAATGTACCCCAACCCAAGCTGTTCCCTTCTCAATACACACCACCATCTTCTCTTCACCCAGTGACTGAAGACAAGCCACAAGAGATCACCCATTTCTTCCCTATCTCTCAGATATTACAGATTTGCCCACTCCCTCCATCTTCACTGTCACCATCCAAGGTTCAGGAGACCAGAATCTCTCACCCAGATAACTGTGGGAACCTCTTCAATGTAGTCCTGGGTTCTAAACTCCACCCTCTCCAGTCCTTCTTATAACCAACCATAGTGTCTTAGATTGCAAGCTGAATGATGCCACACCCTTCCAGTGACTTCCCACTTGATAGAGGCCCTACTGCTTCTCCTGCTGCCCACAACTCCCTGCCTTGGGCCTAGAGTCCTGCTCTTCTCTCTGCCCAGAGCATTCACATTCACTCTTGCATGACTGGTTCCACTCTCAGCTCAAATACCTCAGAGAGGCCATCCATAAACGCCCTGGTAAAGTTGTCTCCCCTTTTTCTGTTTCTCATTCTCTTTACTTCATGACACTTCCCACCATCAATAATTCTATCTCCTCCAATAGACTGTGAAGTTGTGAGAGCAGGGACCTATCTTGCCTGCCTGGTTCACCCAGTATCCACAGGACAGGCACAAAGTAGGCCCTCAGTGTTTACTGCCTGGATGAAGGACTGAGACCCTACAGGGCACTCCCCACTTCTGGGCCACCCAATCCCATCTGGGCGTCATCTGGAAAAGTGAGAACTTTCTATTTTATGGCTTGAAGAATTCTCAAACCAGGTTGTATATCAGAACGTCTAAACAAGGGCAAAAGTCTGATACCGTGGGTCTGGCTGGGATGAGGCCCAGGCAGCCGCACCACCTCCAGCCCTTCTGGTCAGGATGCTGTGCAGCCAGGGTTGGAACCACAGATTCCTGTGAGTGGGGAGAAGCGAGCAAGAGGTGCCCAGGCCCCCCTCCCTCAGGCACCAGGTGGTCCAGCTGCAATGAGAGGGCTGCCTGGCTCACCTCCTGCACCTTTTGTAGGAGCGCCACGATGTTGGTCCTCAGCTTCTGCAGCTTCTCCTCTGTCTCACGGAGCTTTTTCTCGGAGGAACGCAGGCTCTCCTCAGAGGCCTTGGCCCGCGAGTCAGCACGACTCTGGTAGGAATGGCACAAATTCTGGAGCCCCACTTCATACTGCTTGAAGTACTCTTTCTGTCAGAAGGGAAGCCGGAAAGTGGGTACATGAGTTCAAAGGGGTGCTCAGGGCCCTTTTAGATGAGCACTTGGTTTCCCCAACTGGCTTGGCACAAGGAGGCTGGACCTGAAGAAATGTCAAACACGAGGGGCAAGCAGTCTCCCTAGTTCCAAAGTAGAACGACCCTGATGCCCATCGCATGGGGCTGCCATGAGGACAAAGACAGGATCACACATGTGAAGCACTCAGCAAGGTGCTTTAACAGACAGCAAGCCATAAGTAAATGTGAAGGATGATTCTTACCATTCCAGGTGGCACAAAAGGACAACAGTCATTCTTCCAGCTCCATCATACCTTTCTAACTTCACAGCAGCCCTTTCAACAATTCATTTCCAAGTCAGCCTGACAATGTCAGGATCAAAAGTTCTCTTCCTCTAATATTTACCAAGCAACTACCAACAGCAGATAGCTCCAGATTTGTGTAGTATATTTATACAGCATCAGTTTTTAGTAACTTCCCTGAGTCCCTGGAACTTCCAAGGGGTGGGGAAGTAATGTTAACTAGTTTCTGTAGACAGGAGGCTTTTCAAACTTTTAAAAGATAGCAGAACACTTGTTTCAAATGAAATTTTACATGGAATCTCAGTGTAAAAACCAATTTAGGTAGTATCTCTAGATTATATTTCTTTTCTAAATTCAAACTTACAGCACCATGATCAACTTATAAATTACCAATGAGAATGATAAGGCCATTTAGATGAACCAGCAGATCCTGGCCAACCACTGCAGTTTTATCTCTAGCATTTATTTACTTCTATGAAGAGGAATGAGCTACCTAGCATTGGGTGGCTCCTGATTGCTGGTTTTAAAAAGTGTTACTGGCAAGTATTTAACTGTGTCGTTCTCCTTACAATCCAGATTGTTATTCTATTAAAGCAATAAGGCAAGAAAAACTTCAAGTTCTGCACACAAAAAAATTACTTTGGCAGCATAAAATAAATGTTCAAACTGCTCCAATGTATTAAAATTTAGTATACAATGTCTTGAACCTGTGATTTGTATTAGTTTAACTTTTAAAGTAATCATAGATTCTCTCTCACACACACATATATGTATCTAATATTTGAAGGACGCTTGTGGACTATATGGAACTCCTGGTCCAGCATGATGGGAAAAAGGATGATCATTTAGACTGACAAGGACATAATGAACATTAGACTCTGTTGTGTCTCTAACATTAAAAAAATTAAAGTGAGTTCTTTTGGACATTACAATCAGGAGGACATATAAAGTTCATGCATTGGTGATATGCCTCCTTTTATAAGAATAAGCTAACAGACTATATTAGGCTCACGCGCTCCTATGTTTTGGTCTGAGCAGTAGAGCCCACTGCAGAGATCTCACTGCATCCAGGCTTTGCTCTGAGTTTGGCAAAAACGTTAAGATAAAAGCAACAAATCTGGCAAGAGGAAGCCAGGCCATAGCCTATCAGCTATTTGTTCCTGGAATCTGCAGGGCAAGAGTTGAAGCATGGAGCTTTCTGTGAAGCTGTCACGAGTTCTGCTATCTTCTAGCTTCCTCAGTATGGACAACCCCCTCTCATCTCACAGGGAATCATGATGGCACCATGGGAAGAGCAAGACCCTTGTCCTAAGGACTGCCTGGGTTAAAAGCTGGCTCAATTACAACAGACTCTTCACCTCTTGGAGACTTAGTATCTTAACTCTTAGCCTCATTTCCTTAAAAATGGAATGGAAATAATACCCCATATTTTTCTCTCTGGAAAAACTTATCCAGAACGTAGCTGCCATACAAGCACCCACATCTTGAACATACTAATCCTGCAGTGTCAACTCCAGTCTATTCTACAAAAACCTCCTTCAAAAACTTAGCTGTTCCTACCATGAAAACATCTCACTTGATGTGGACAATTACTAGATCCCCATCTCCAGTCCTGCCGTTCCCACTCCCAAGCACCAGTCCCCAATCTCCATCTGCCCACTGGACATCACCAGAAATTTAGTGTCTGTACTTCCAGCCCAACACAATTAAATCTCAACTAATCTTCCTCTGATAAAAGCTGTTTCTTCTCCCAGTTAACAGCCTTGTCATCAACTTCCAATTCCCACAGGCCTGAGACACAAAGAAGCATGTGGCCTCTGCCTCCTCCCCAATCACTTGCCTCTTGACATGTCCCTTTCACCTGATGGTCCTCTCTCACCACTCTGGCTCTCCTTCCCATTCCCTCACCTCTGACTTTTTACAACTATACTGGCCTCCTTGCCCCTGCATCTCCCATCCACCCATCCTACCTAAACATACTGCTACGAGAATTACCTTCTCAAGGGCAGAGTCAACAGACTTAGGCCCATAAACCAAATCAGCCTGCTGCCTGTTTCTGTAAATAAAGCTTTTTTGGAACACAGCCACATCTTTTCCTTTACTTATTGTCTGTGGGGACTGTCAGGCTATAAGAGTGGGATTGAATACTTGCCAAAGACTATGTAGCCCACAAAGATGAAAATATTTGCTAACTGGTCCTCTACAGAAAAAGTCGGTTGACCTCTGCCCTAGACATGATTGACAATTCCATCAGCTCAAACATTTTGCTGGCCCTCGCATCTCCTACAGAGTTTAAGCCACTGTGCTTAAGATTGCACATTCAAGATGCACCATATCCTAGCTCTCAGGCCCCTTCTATCTTAAACGTTCACCCCCTACCTGTTGTCCTGACCTCCCCCACCTGCCCTTTCATCTCTCTGGGCATTTGCTCACGACAGTCCCCTCGTCTTAAACTCTCCCTGTCACTTACACAGGCACTTGCCAAAACCCACGTTTTCCTCAAACTGAGTTGCTCTCCCCTGTCCCCAACACTGCCCACATCCACAGCACTTACTGCTCTCCACCTTCACATTCAGCTACTTTGTAAAAATTCAGTCTCTAGAATCTTAAGCCACTTGGCAAGACATTTTTGCTGCTAAGAGGTCCAGCAGGTCCAGCAGAGTCTGTTGTAATTGAGCCAACTTTTAACCCAGGCACTCCTTAGGACAAGGGTCTTGCTCTTCCCATGGTGCCATCATGATTCCCTGTGAGATGAGAGGGGGTTGTCCATACTGGGGGTTGTCCAAATGCCACATCAGCATTTGCTGGGTTAAATAAGACTCTGCTTATTTTCGCACATCATGAGCTTCTTTATACTTCCCTCTAAGAGAGTCGAGTTTTAGGCACTTTGAGCCTAAGTTCTTCACTGTTACCTGGGACAGATCTACTATCCCTAAGTGAGGACTCAGGCCCGGAGTCTCACGACGCCAGATCATATCCTCCAATTAAGCCACTTCTTTTTCCTACAATATAAAGTCTCCTCTTCCCTTCTCTCAGCGTAATAGCTAACTGAGAGGCCCACAGCTAAAAGATGCCAACCACAAGCACCAAGAGGGGCACACACAGTGTAAAATCAAAGGTCAGGCCAGACTCACCAAAGGAAATGATATCAGCTCATCTGAATTCATAGCACTCAGCTCCTTCTTGGAGATGGGGAAACTTGGAGGCAGGAAGTACCGTAAACAATTCCTAAACAAGAAAGACAAAGGTGGGGACAGGAAGTCAGAATGGCATGGAGGAGTAGAGAGCTGCTGCTGGCCCTGGAACAGGACGACAAACACACCGGAGGATTTGGACGAGCAGGTCGATGGTCTCGTGATTGGTGCTCGGAGCAGTAGTGTCAGGCTCGATGCGAATGCAGTCAGAAGTGGAGGGCTCTGCCACGGCCACAGCCTGCTGGGCCACCGTGGTCTCTTCCTCCTCCCCACCCTCCTGCTGCGTGTCAGGGCTCTGATACTCCGGAGAAGGGGGCTTCATCAGCCGCACATCCTCACTGTCTTTTTCCACCCTAGGGAGAACATAATGCTTGTGTCACATGTCTTCTGGGCTCCCAGGATGGGATACCACCTCCCCCTGCCCTGGGCAACAGTCAACCCAGCCTCTCAGAAGGGGCATTACCAGCGGTCTCTTGGTGTTGTGTCTGTGGGCACGTAGTCAAACTTCACCTTCCACCGCACGACATGCTTGCCCACCTCCACTGCTGTAACACGGCCTGTGTACCACTCCCTGTTCACACGCACCTCCACGTGCAGCCCTTTATCTGAGAATGGAAATGGGGTGGAAGTCAGAAAACTACAGAGACTCCACACAGCCAGGGCCACCTCGAATAAGGTCACCCTAGGATTTGCAGGGACAAGAACCCCTAGGTGCTTGCCCCCACTATGCCAGAGACATAGAGCCCAGCCATCTGGGTTTCCTTCACCATCTGTCATGAGAGTGCCAAAGAGCAGCAGAACAAGTGACTACCAGAGGTGCACGCCAAGGAATTAGTGCTAAAAATATACACAATAGTGGCTTTCTTCAGAATTCTTCTCGGAATTAGACTTGGAACCACTGTAGCATGAAAGCCCAAAGCCAGGAAAGCCTCCATAAGCCTTTGGGGTAAGCTGCTGCTGGCTGAGGTGCCCCATTTTCCCCATAGGCTACCAGATACACCTCCTTGAACTTACCTTTCTGAGCCTTCTTGAGGTCAGCTGAATCCTCTTCCTCAGCACTGTCTGAGAGCTACAAGGAGAAGAGTCTGTCAGAGTCATCCCCAGTGTCCCCAAAGAGTGGACTTTTGCATGACTCGCTGCCCAGGGTCATCAGCCATCATGTTCATGTTGTCTTACACAGCAGTTTAAATCACCATGCCTTGCTGAGACCCACTCCTTAAATTACTACCTTAGGTAACTGCACTTCTGCTACCCTTATAAACAAGATAGCTGACAAAGGGCAGAATGTCAAAGACACAGGAAGCAAGGGTTTCAAGCCTCCCTGATCTGCACCAGTGTGACCTCAGACCTGTGCCTAGAGCCAGAAGGCAGCCACACTCTGGATGCTCCCTGGCACCATGTTTCCAGTCATCTGCATGACTGAGAGGCCTTCAGAGATGGACTGCATTCCTGGAAGGCTCATGTCACAAAGCACAAACAGAGCTGGTACAGACTGCAGGTACAGACTACAGGGGCAGTAGAGACCCTGAGGGGGGAGTCTCTAAGAACCTCACCTTGACCACCTACCTCATTCAAGTCCTTCTTTTCCTCTTTCACAGCAATTTTGCTCCGCTTGGACCTCTCCTTCCTCCTTTCAGCCTCTTCTTCGGCTTCTTCTTCATCAGAGACCTCTAGGGTCCGCTTCCGACCAGGCGTGGCCTAGAGCAAGAGAAAAGGGACTATGAGAGTCCTGTCAGTCCTTGAGGTACAAAAGATTCCATTTTGCCTAACAGGGCTTCAGAGAGGGGCCTGTATAGCTGAGCACCCCCAGACATGACTCAGTACACAGAAACCTCTTGGCCTCTGTACCCACGAGGACTTTTACTCAAAGCTGTCACCAGGGAAGCCTCTCAATCCACTTCACACTTGGCTTGCCTGGCCAGCCACCCTGGCCAGCCAGCTGTGACCACCCTGAGACACACCAACCACTTCTGCAGCCCACCAATCTATGCCCAGTGTGAGAAGCCAGTAGAGGTGATTCAAGTTTGTGGCAGACCAAAACTCAGAGAGAGCAGTGAAAAGCTCTCTGAACAAGGAACCAAATCACTCTGTGCCCCTGACCGAGTCCCTTCAGCCATCTGGACTTCTCCTCAGGGGCAGCAGCTGGTCTCCACTGAGGCACTCCCAGAACAGCTTTGACACTTCCTGACACCACTCCTATACAACTGAGGGTGGGCTGGGAGCTGGGGAAAGTAAAACATCTTACCGGGGAAAGTTTACTGGGTGGCTCTGACTTCTTGACTACTGGAGTCTTGATGGCTTTGGGGGCAGGAACCTCCCGAGGGCTCTTAGAGTTGGGCAGCAGAGATGATGACAGAGGCTGCACCAGTGGGGCAGGCCGGGGTGCAGTCTTGACCTGAGTGTTAGCATGCTTTCGGGGTGCCTCGGGTGGCTGGAGAAGCCTGGATGTACAGGCCTCCTCCCGGGATACCAGGGCAGAAGGCTTTAGGGTGCTGCTGCTGACAGGAGCCTTCCGAGGATGGCTGGCTGGCCTGGGAGGTTGCAAGGAAGGGGGTCTGCTTGGGGCATTCTTGATCACAGCAGGTAAAGGAGGTGACCGAGGACGCTGAGGTCTACGTGCAGGTTCCTAAAAGAGGCCCAGGGAGAGTAAAAACAATGATCCTAGCACAAGACACCTGAGGAAAAGTTCCGTCTCCTGCCCTTGGGCTTTACCTCAGTGGAAGGTCTGGTGGTCACTTCCAACGGCAATTTCTTCAGGTCAGCTTGGGAGCGGATGGGTGTCGTTTTCTGCGGGGAAAACGTGATGATAAGGTTGTCTGCCTGTCTTGGTACATTCAAGTAAACTTTTTGGATCCCTACTATGTGTCTAGGACAATAGGCAAATAAAAAAGAAAACCGAGGCCCCAGTCCTACTGTTACATGAGTCTCCCATGCTCACTGACTGAGGAGACAAAAAAATATGCACAGACACTAAACCATCAGCAAAATGCAGCATTCTGTATGATTAATCCAGCAATTGGGAGACTGGGAAAAAGTGTCAATGGACTCAATTCCTATAAAAAACATCAAAAAAGGTGGGAAAGGCCTGGTCTGATCAATAAGACCAGAAAAGACGGTGAGATTCAGCAAACAGGGATACATGCATAAGCCGTCCGAACTAGTGAGAATTTCTGCAGACACAGAAACCAGAAAGCAAAAAGCTTTTATAATACATATGATAAAGAGTTAATACCACAAATATGTCTAAAAAACCCTGACAAATCAATTAAAGGGAAAAAATGAAATATGAGAATAAGCAATTCTAAAAGAAACATAGACACATGGAAAAATTGTCAATTTTAGAAATATAAAAAATTCAAATTATAAAATGTATACCTCTATCAAATTTGCAAAAACGTTTAAAAATAAATGTACTACTGATTTAAAAAGAAACAGAAATTAATATATCTTCTGGAAATGCTTTTAAAAGCCATAAAATTTTATAAACCCCTTTATTCTTTCAAATTCACTTCTAGAAAATTATGCCCCAAAAAATAATTATGCACTAAATATATACGTATGTATATGTATATCATGTGACATGTCGTGATCTCTATATTACTATTAAAAATACATATGTATTTATGTGTATGTAAGCAATCATAAAAAGCTGGAAGAATTTGTAGTTAATAATGGTTATGTCTAAGGTAGGATATTTGTTTTCTGGAGTTTTAAAACATTCATAAATTAATTAAACCACTGTAATATAAACAAAAAACTCTTTTTAAAAGAATAATCAGGGTGTACTTGAGAACCAGTGTGCCTAGAGGTTGGGATTTGGAAAGCTTTGGCAGTACTCATGGGTGAATGAAGAGAATAGGGGAGCCACTGAGGGTTGAGAGAATAGGGGAGCCACTGAGGGTTGCTATCCCATCCCCAAAAGACCCTTGTCACAGGCTAGCTCTGCGCACTGCCCATGACCACACACCTGCAGGGCCTCCAGCTTCTCCTGCTGTTGGCGAATTTTCTCTGTCAACTGCTTTTGCTTCTCTTCCTGTGTCTTCAGGTCCTTTCTGAACGTCCCCAGTGGGACCTTCTGCTTCTGTTCAGAAGCCTCACACCTGCAGAAAGAAGGTGCTAAGGAGGCTATGGCAAACCAGGGCTCTAGGTGGGGCAGGGTCCTATCTCCTCAGCCAACCTATACTGTCTCTCAGAGTAACCACCTCAGAGTTCCCAAGTGCAAAAAATAATTATGCACGGAATACTCACTGCAGGACACACCTCTATTTTTACCTCCAGGGCACTTATTATGTGCAGCAACATAGATGTAAAGATGTGAGCGCTGACCTCAAGAAACGTAGTGAGTTATTTATTCAAAGAGTGGTGGGAGAACATGGTGGGAGGATGGAGATACCTACAATCTCCCTATAAGAGAAAGTGCTCACCGGTCCTGCTCAGGATCAGGGTTCATGGAGCAAACCCAGGTATCAGGGTAATCTTTTTCCACAGAATTCAGCTGAAAGGGGAGGGTCCGCCACTTCAGACACAAATCTGTAACACAGAAAACACACCCCACAAAGTCAGTCATGCCTACCAACAATATCTACAGTCAGGCTCCTCCTAGTCAGGTCCAAGGCAAAGATCTTCACTCTGGCTCCAACTCTACGTTCCTTACAGAACAGTAACTCTTCTCAGGGACAGTGATTCCAGCAAGGATGGAAACTTTATACTGTGGACTCTCAACACCCCTAACCCCTCTCCCTCCTCCACTAAGATGCTGGCTCAGTCTACACTTGTACCATTAACAATGTGGTACCAAACCAAGTGAGGTCTAGTAGGTTAGATGACCTGCCTCAATCAGGAGGGACAGACTAAGACTGAGCTCTCAGGTCCATCACTGAACATCATCATATCCTTAGTGGGACTGTAAGTCCACGAATGTCAGTCCCACCAGGAGACCAGTACAGGGATGGAGAGAAAAGAGGACCATGAACTATGACAGAAAGGAGTCAGGAAGAGGTTCCGACCACTGACTCACCACACTGGATGGTGGTTGGGATTTCCATAGCTCTCCGGCGTTTGTAACGCAGCTCGCTGGATGGGGGCTGGTTCCAGTTGGCAGAGAGGTAGCCAAACTCATCCCAAAACTTGATGATTCCCCGCTGGGCTAGAAGGCAAACAAACACCCACACACCTCCTTAGGAGCCAGCCTCTCTTTCTAATTTCACCCCTCAGGCAGTGAGAGTATACTAAGGCTGGAGGTGAAGAGAAAGGCCATTACCAATGGCGATGTCCTTCCAGTACTGTGCCAGGTGCTCCCCCATTGCCCGCAGCAGGTGCCGATACTCCTTGGCATCAGCAAAGTCCTGTTTGTTGTGTGTAGGCTCCAGGACCAGGTAGGGCACATCAACGACCCCAACGACCCCGCCACATGCCCTGCCAAGAGAAAGAAGACACAGCTTTGTCATCCCACTGGCCAAAACCCTCCCGCCATCCACCCTGTGCTGGGAAGCTCTCCTGGGGCAGTACTCACATGCCCCCTTCCAGCTGTGGGCCCACTTTCTCATACATCTTGATCAAGCGGCTACAGTTGTAGATGAACATGCCATCCAGGTCCCGGTGTTCAATGTTGACCCCAAAAACAAAATTCAGTTCCTTAGGTTCTTTAAGCGCTCTGGGAAGACAAAACATAAATTCAAGAAAATCAACTCATTGACAAGCAAATACCACAGTGTTTATTTAAGATGTGTTAAGCTCAAACTTAAGATGTGTTAAGCAAAAAGTTTTGCATTTTCATTTAATGTATATAACCTTTTAGATTCGATAGGAATATGCACTGTGCAGTGACTCTAAGCATCCCTCATTAAAAGCTTATGACTTTGGCTTCTGGTAACAAAACAGACAGATTTAGGTGTGAATGGGATGCTGTAAAGCTGCTGCAAATCTGTGAGTTACACAGTGGTATAAACACAAGGTTTTCTGCATATTTACTCCACTAATGTGACATTAATTATTTTTGAAAAGGCAAAAATTCACAAGAACATTGAGAAAAGAGACCATCATGTGATAAATGTCAACAAAATAAGGGAAGCTGAAAAGCAAATGGATGTGCAGTGGACTGACTCATATGGAAGAAACCCGAAACCTACACCTGTGACAAGGAGGCCTAGAAGAAGCAAGCCAAGAATTCAAGGCCCAGAGCCCAGAGAGGCTCCACACAGAGGTGGGACAGGAAGACAATTTAACAAGCCAGGACAAATGCCCATTCTAGATTTACAAAAGAAAAAAGAAAAAAAAAAAAAAGGTCCAGAACACAATCTATAGCATTATTCCACAACTGTAAATAGGGATAAAAAATTAAGAATAGATATCACCAGGTGACAGAAGTATAGGGAAGTTTAAAAACCTTTTTTAATGTTCTATATTTCACAAGTTTTATACAATGAGCATTTTATAGATCCTTTAAATGGAAAGAAAAAAGGAAAGGGAGGGAAGGGGGAGAGGAGATGAAAAGGGAGATGGGGAGAGAGAAGAAGAGGGGAGAAAGAAGGGAGGAGACACAAACAAATGAACAAGTGCCAGTGAGAAGGGTTTGGTGTTCAAGGTGTTGGCCCTGCCGTGCCTTTTTCTAGCTCAGGAAAGAACTGAGCTAGGAAAAAACCATTCTCCTACAGTAAAAATTTGACAAGCATTTGGCATCACATTAATGACTTTCTCAAAGCAATCTTTGGGACAGAATGGCAACCTTGCGGGGTGGGGAGCGATTCCTCAAGCTCTTTTGTCAATGATCAGTACAAAAGCTCCATAATTTTAAAAGATCAAAGGCTAGCCCTGGAATTTACCGCTGCTTGGCCTCCTTGATCCGCTTCTTGACATCAGCTTCTCTACGCAGGGTAATGGCTGTGTTCTGAACCTGACGCAACATAACCTGGAAATGAACGTCGGCACTAAATGAGGAGAGGTGGTGCTCTGGGCCACAGCAGGGAATATTACAACACATCTAAAACCTCTTTCTTTAAAGCACATGGATGCAAAACTACACCAAAAGATTTATTTCGTTTCTACAGAAAGCGGAGACAAACTCAAAAGCTGTGTTTTACTTGACCAGGCTCACTAACATAATGGAAACATCCCCAACTGAAACAAAAATCTATGGAGGCGTGTATCAGACAGGGAGGGGCGCTCTGACCCTTACCACTGTGTGACCTGGAGCAAGTGACACTCTTCAATTTCTCTTTCTATAAACTGAGAATATTAAGTGTTCTCACATCATATCATTATTGGCATGTTGATTCTGCCATACAGTGTGTTCGATAGTGATTATGGAAACATCATAACATCCCATAACATCCATAACATCCCATTTTCCAGCATTAGAGCAAGGGATTTATGACCGTCCTGGGGCTGAGCCATGCCAGCTCTGGGATCCCACTACCAGAAATGCTGGAGAACAGCCGCAGAGGTCTGGGGCCTTACCCTAGTGTCCCGTGTGAGGTCTCCGCCTAAGCGTACTTCTAATGTCCGAGCTTTGCTCTCTGCCTCCCGCGCCTTTTCTTCAGCTGAAATCCAGAAGAAACCATGATAAGGAATTTAAAGGTTTAAAACTCTTAGTCATCCCTCCTGGATCCCATACTGCAATCCCTGCTCGAAAAGACATGTGTGTACACTGTCAAGGAACAGGAGAACCAGTGAGCAACCTCTCTGCTTGAACTACAAAATAGATTCAAAAACAAATAAGTAAAGGATGCCCAATGAAAACAGGCATTATTTATACCTGAGAAGTGCTTTTCAAACTCTACAAATGAATCAGAACAGGTCAAAAACCGCCCAAGGCAACCAGAGTTAAACCCTCAGCAGGAGCTAGAAGTTATCAAAGTCCTCATCCAATTACTCTCCATTAAGCAGCCAAGAAGCCCTGTGACCATGACAGACCTTGAGGTTTTTGCCCTGGAGTCATAAAAACCAATTTCACAAATATTTGGGCCAGAGGACTGTGTGGGATTCTTCACGCTGGGCAAGCCCGGGAGTTGACAAATGGCTGCTTAAAGGCAAGTGGAGTCTGGGGAGAAAAACTGCTGAGGAGACTGGCATGCATTGGAAGGGGTGCAAGAGAACAGAATGTCCCAGGGTGGTGGATGGAGACTTTTCTTGGATCCTGCTTTGGCAACAAGCAGTGTCCCCCAGGCAACCCTCACCCAGTCCCTCCTGCACAGTGGGGGTCATTACCAATCCGTGCTACATGCTCGGCTTTCTTCACCTCCTGCTCTGCACGGGTCTTGAAACGGCTTGACGTGTACTTGTACATCCTGAACAGGGCAAAAAGCAACCTGAGGTGCCAAGCAGCAGCAGGGCAGGGCAGCAACCCAAGCAGCACAGGAAGCACCCTGCCTTCCTGCCTCCCCCCAAGCTGCACTGTCCTGGCCTCACAGGATGAGTCATAGCCAAGCTTATTTCAGCAAAAAGATCCAATTCCTTACCCTACTTGCCCCTTGCCTCCTGTTCCAGGTTTGATAAGCAACCTCACTACTCACCCCGTGTCATTAATTCCATAGCACAAACAAACCTCAGTAATCGGCCAGGGCCTCTGCTTTCCTATGTAGCGTCTAAAGACCCCTTGACCCTGAAGCCGAGAGCTCCAACAGCTCACTGTGCCAGGCAGGGCACCCTCCATGTCATAGAAGATACTCATACTGAACGAGCTTTGCCAGACAACCTCCACAGCCCATTAGCTGTTTCTGTCCCTCCCTCAGGACCCAGAAGTTTCTCCGCAGTAAACCACAGGCAGCTTAAAGGCCTCAATGCAGTGAATACCGTCAGAGCTTCCCATCCCACATCACTCCAAATAATCAGTGCCTCAGAAAAACGTAACCAGGCCCTGTCCTTGGCCCGAGGGAAACAGCAGACCAGGGTGGGCAAGCCCCTACCTGGGCTTGTACAGGCAGCAGGAGAGCCTCTTGGTCTGCACCTTGTGGCCGTGAATGAAGATCCTCATCCGAGGATCAATATAGAGCACGGCAGCATAGGCACGGAATGAGCGCCGCTCTGGCTTCCTGGAGGTGGTGGAACGAAGGAAAGCTGTCACCCACCCGACAACCAGCCTGACCAAGGGTGTAGGACAGCCTCTCTGCAGGCCCTCCACCTTTCCAACTCCCATCTTGGCATCTCTTGCCACTGTGAAGGGGTACTCCCTCAGTGTTGATACCATATCCTGCCCCAGCGCACATCCCCAGCACAGGCACCCCACAGATACCTGACCTGGCCCTACCACTGCCCCACCATGGCTCCAGCAATTCCTCTCCCCTCTCTAGGCCTGTTTCTTCTGTCAAATCAAGAGTTGGAACAACATGGGATCACTAATCTTTTCTTTTGGCTTAGCTGAAAATCTACTGTCCTATTCATCTCTCTGCCTTGTGGCAAGAAGATGAGTTCTAAGCTTCATCAACTTTAAAATTGGGAAATCCAGGGAATGAGCTGTCCTCTCTCCCTAAAGTCACCTCCTGAGCTTTTCTCTGCTGAGAGAATAAAAAGCAGCTCCAAGACTTCCTTCCCTTTCCAGCCACACTCACGTGCCCTCTGGGGAAGTCTCTGCCATCTGGATATCTCTTGGATTTGAGATTATGTCTAGCTCTGGCTCCCCGTTATCCATGAGTTTGAGATTGAAGATGATCACCAGTGTTCCTGGGGAAAAGAAATCCTTTTGATCTGCCAGGCATTCCCACCAACCTCATGGCTCTGGAGCTCTGGGTTTTAGGGGACACATCCTACTTACCAGTGTCACCAGGAATCTTCATGAACTGAGTCATCACTTCCTCCTCATTGCGGAAGGGAGAATACTTGTAGATGAGCTCTGTCTCAATGGAGAACTTCTCCACATTGTCTGTGACAGGGTCCCGGGTCTGAGCATTCCAAGTGGGCAATGGGACTATCACCTTTGGAGTAAGCACAGGCAGACACTTTCAAGGAGACCCCAGAACAGCATTCCCCAAAAACATGCATCTATCTTGACCCTCCCTATAATGGCTCCACACTGCCCAGGGCATGAGGCCCAAGCTCCACAGCCTGGCACCAGAGGTTCTGTGGCTTCTGCCCCTACCCAAGATTCAGCCTCACATTGCTAGGTCCTCTGGGGCATGCTGGGTTATGCCCAGGGGGCTTCTGCATAGGCAACTCCCTGCTTGGGATGTCCCTGGCTATTTTCCTAGTTTGGTAATAATCCTACTCTTTCCACTAAGGAAAATGTATTTGCAATTATCTAGTGAAGTTGAAGATACACATAAACATAACCTACAACTTAGCAATTCCACTCCCAGGTATATATCCTAGGAGAAACTTTTGTACATTTACACCAGCAAACATGTAAGAACAACAAAATATGCACAACAGAGTGTATAAATTAAACTACAGTAATTTGTATAATCAAATACTGTGCAGCGATGAAAATGAACAAACTAATAGCTACTAGCATCAACATGGATGAATCTCACAATGTTAACTGAAAGCAGCAAAATACAAAATAAAAATCCTACAAAGAATCCATTTATATAAAATTCATAAGTGGGCAAAACTATTCAAGAATGTCTACATAGGGTGACAAAACTATAAAAAAAAAACAAAAAAACAAAAAAACAAGGAACTGATGATCACAAAAGTCACCTGAAGGCAGGTCCTTCATAGGTACAATAATTGGTGAGGGGCACACTGGGGACTTCCAGCATCAGTCTATGATGGTCGCTACATTGGTGTGAGCTTTATAATTATTCTCTCTACTGTATATACATTTTAATTCGCTGTTCCGTATGTATGGAATTTAATCTTATGTCTAAGCAACGTTTTTCAAAAATCCTACCTGTGTCAATTATACCTCAATGAAATTGGGGGAAAAAATCCTATTCTTTCTTCAAAACCTTACCTCAAATGCCACTTCCCCAGAGGCCTCAATGTGCTTTTCCCCCTCGACCAGCCAGCTGCCAAGGTAGCCCTAGGGATGGCTGACTGCTGGGATTCCCTCTGTAGAGCAAAGCAGCCCAGGCACCTCAGAGGTTCAAATGAGATGGCCCACCATGAGGGAAAAAGAACTCTATTTTAACAAGTGCCAGGGGGACAAGCTGTTAAGAGTTCTGAGATATCTGCTAGTTTCTAAGAAGCTTCATGCCTATAGTATCCAACCCTAGGGCTGGTCTGGAAACATTCCTAGCCAGCGAAAAATGATCTTATTTTGAAATCTTGGCTGAGTTCACACTAGAGTACAATCCAAAACAGTGACCTTCTAGCACCAAGTAAGGAAAAAATTTCAACCTAGCTTTTTCACCAGGGAATTGAGTTCCATTTGTGTTCTGTGAATTTGTACCTTACTCTTCACCTCCCAATTCTCATAGCAGTCCCCAGTGACAACAGCATTAAACTATGGGCATTCACTTCCACTGGCACCCATTCCTGCCATCAAAACACTTCTCCTTTAGTTTCAATGTCACCATTCTCCTGGTTTTCCTCCCACCCTTCTGGCCGCTCCTGTCCCCTCTGCTGCTTTCTCCTCTTCCCAGCCTTTTAAATGTCGGCATGCCTGAGATCCCAGGTCCTCTTCTCACTCTACACACTCCTTTAGTTGACCTCACTTGCTACCAAGAATCTGGGAGCCCAAGTATCCCCCCGGCTCCAGAGCCAGATTTAACCTTGCGTGCCCAGGATAAAACACTCTTCCCTTTCAAGCTGTCCCTCTTCCATTCTTCCCCAGCTCCAGACAGCCTATCATGCCCAACTGCCACACCAGAACCTGAATCATCCAAAGGTCAAACACCAAATCACACCTGCTAAAGAGATGAAGCCTTCTATTTCTCTCACCCCTCTACTTTGAGTCCCATCAGGCTACACACAGCCAGGACCTTTCAGCTGGTCCACTCCAACACTTCAATCTTTCCAATCCAATCACCACGCAATAACCAAACTGACCTTTTTAAAAGAGAACCTCATACTGCCATATCCTTGCTTAAATTCCCTTTCATGGTTGCTTTTTAACAAAGTCCCACACACTCACCAAGGCCCTGAGGTCAAGCCTGATCCGGCCCTCCCTTTCTTCAGGTGTCCCCTTGGCCAAGTCTCTTCCCACAGCACTCACCAGCCCTAGGGCCTTGAACAGACTATTTTTATTGACTTAACACCCTCCTCCCACCACCCTCAGTCCATAAGGAAACATTCCTGAAAACGTGAGCTTGGACTAAGCTCTCCTGCCCTACCTTCTCCCAGAAGCCTGCTCTTTCCAGCTAAAGCACTTCCCTCATTCCAAGTATGCTGAATGAACTGACACACTCACCAAAAAGGCAAACAAATATACTGGCTTGCCAAGTAACAATGGCAGAAAAAGACAGCTTTTTATTTCCAGCACAAACTAATTTGCTATGATTTAGGCTCACAACAAAACAGGGCCAGTATAAATTTAATCATAGTTAACCAATAGAAATGAATTAGATTGAAACTTTGAATTCACCTATCTGCTGATATGACAGCCATGGATTTCTCTCTGCATACCCTCTCAGCACCTTCTCTCAAGCTCTGGCCTCCATTTGTCACATATGAAAGGAGATAAGAGTCTAGTCTGAAGCGGGGCAGACCAAAGCCTACCCAGCTTAGTCCCCATGAGGGGGCAAAAACCTCACCAGACCACCTCTGCAGATATCTGAGTCACCAGGCCACAAAAAGAATCAACTGAGCATCTGTTTAGCTTATATAGTGAATTAATTACCAAATGTTTTTAAACCAGAATATTGTAAATTCATTAGACCTTCCAACATAGCAATAATTAGCTGGGGCTAAGTGTCAGCTGCCATTTAGCAAAGAACTTACTCCGATGTTTTCCACATACTCACCAGCTTCACTACCTGCCTAGGCCCTGTAGGTGTCTGACTTATATGTTCTGACATAGATGGTTAGAGCAACGTTTCCTCAAAAGGAAAATGCACTCACAGCATATCTCACAAAATCACCATCATAAAAGAAAAACAGTGCTGTTCCTATTATTACTACCAGATACAGTTTTCACCTATAGTCATGGAAGCCCAAAATACTTCCCCTTATAAAACAACAGTCCCTAGTGACACCCCACCAGACAACTCAAGCTGCAGATCGAGAGGAGCTGCAAATCCAACTCTTGGTTCCTGCCCCTTGATAGCCTGAAGCTTTGAGATTTTACTTCCTCTCACACTAAGGATCTCTGTGTTAATTAACCCCTCAACCAGTTCATCCCTCTGGCTAACCCCAATGACAGGGGGCATGGCTACAATCTTGCATCTCCGATGAGCCCAGCATTGCAAATGACCAATGAAAACAGCCTGGGCAGACCCAAGAAATATGGTATGGTGACTCAAATGACAAGTATGGGACCTACTTCATCAATGCCTTCCTCCTCATGAAAGGTACGAGACAGGAAGAGGCAGGTCATGGTGTCATCTTTCTTGGTGAAGAGGATAAAATCTTTCCCGATGCGCATAGAGCCCCTGAAAAGGAAGCAGAAATGGGTTATTCTCCCACGGATTCAAAAGCTCATCTGAAAAAGGAAACTAATCTACCCTCTGGACGTGATTAAACTGCCTTTGGAGGGCTCTTCTAAAGGGGTCCCTAAGTTCTCAGGACCCTGAGCTGAGTTCCACAGTCCTCGTTTCCCTCTCCTCCCATCTGACACTCCTCCCTCTGCTCCTCCATTGGTTTTAGTCTTCGCCTATAACCTTCTCTACCACCTACCCACTGTGCAGGGCTCTCGCACCACCCTTCCAGGCCACATTCACCACCAATTTTCAGCTCTGGGTTAGTGTCACCACCAGGCTATTGCCACAATGATAACAAGTAACCCTGTCACTTGTGTTCCAGGTTTATTTAGCTGCACAAGGGCTGCTATACCCTCTGACTGTGCCACCATCAGGTTTCATCCCAGTAACTGATACCTTCAACATATCATCTTCTATACTAATCACATCCAGTTCTCATCCTATCCTTCCTTCGCTGACAAACTCTACCCTCCCATCCACTCATCAAATGGCAGCACCATCAAGGGAACAGCCCACTGCCAATATTCACAAGTCCTCAAAAAAAAACCAGTATGATCTTAAGGCTCAGCCAAACAAGGGGCTAACCATATAAAATACAATTCTTCATCACAGTTTTCGAGAAGGCTTATAATTGGCTCAGGTCCTATGACTGTGGCCATCTTCTGCCTCAGATTATTTTGTCAGCTCGAGCTCATTTTGACACAGGCAGGTCTCTGCTTTTGGATGCAACTGGTTTCTGGGAAATGAGGCTGACTTCCTCGAGGCAAAAGTCTGAATACAAGCAATTGCTTCCTTCCTTTGTTTGGCCACGTTAACCACCTGAGGAGCAGGCCAGGACAGGCCTTTCCAGGCAACATGGAATAGTTGCCCTGCAGAAGCATGAGCACCCGCAGGAGGACTGCCCACTGAACAATGGGGCTATTTAGCTCCTTTCTTCTGAGCAGCTTCTGGGGCTTTATGGCTATTATCTCATTAGCCCTCATAATACCCTAAGGAGGTGGTGATGGCAGTAAGAAGCCTTATTAGTCTCATCTACATACAGATACAAACCAGGCTGGCATGCCAAGCACACAAATGAATGCCATGTCCCATTTCCCCAGATGCTTAGGAAAACTCCCAGGACACTATCCAGAGACACCCTAGGGGCTGCCAAGTTCTGTTTCTCCTCCTCCAGTTCCCAAGGTTCTGGCAATGCTCCTTCCTGACAATTTCACAGTCCTCCTCCCTCTTCCCTAAAGCTTTGGGTGGCAAAATGAGGCACATTATTTGCCTTCTGTCAAAGCTTATTCTTGCCCTAATTTGGCAAAAACCCTCATTTTGTCCTCTTTCTTCCATCTTTGAACCTGACCTTGGAAGCTGCATAGCAACAACCCAAAAATGTCACCTCTTGCTGGTTTCCCTGCTTCTCAGTCCTCTTTTCACCACAAGTCACTTCCACCTGAAATTCTTTTTCAACTTCTGAATTGGTTTCAAAATGGACCCACTCTGAACACTAGATGGCTCTATCTCAATGGGTCCTCCGCAAAAAATCCTTCTACTAATATGCCAATGACAACACTTCCAACTTTTATACACTTTCCTTCCCAGTTTTCTAAGCACTTTCAGAGTCACATTTCAGCTGTTCCTAAAACTTATTGTGTAAGGGAGAATGTCAGATTAGAATCTTATTTTCTAGATTAAGAAGTAGATATTCAGAGAGGTGAAATGGTTTATCTGAGGCCCCAGAACTGAAAAGACAAGTAGGAGGAGGCTGGCCTACAATCTACATGAGAAGTCAGGGTTTCTTACATCACACTGACTCTAGGAGACTTCAGTTATTGGGGACTTCAATTGCCAGCATCAAAATCACCTAGGGAATCTATGAAAAACAGATTATTAGGCCTTGCCCTAGACTCATTCAATCAGGTCAGGAATCTAACATGGAAAGATCAAAAAAGGAGAACTTTTTTTAAAAGCCAGAAACCAGGCTAGAGCTCTCACAGCAATGATAGCATTTAATCCTTAACCTACTTCGTATGTATTATGATCCCAATTTACAAAAGAAAAAGCTGAGGCTCAGAGAAGTAATTAAGTGGCTGAGGTGAGATTTGAACTTCAGTTTGTCTGACTTAAGTGAGATGGATACAGCTCCAGCTTGGCAGTCAGAAAAGACCTGGTTCATATCTCTGCTCTATACTTGGGCACTTTTACATCTTTGGGCAAATTACTTCAGGCCTATAATACCTCGATTTCTCATCTGAAAATAAGAATAATACCTACGCTTCATAGAACTATAGAGAGAATTAAACAAGACCATTCATTTAAAGTTTTTAGCACAGTACCTGGTACATAGTAAGTGCCTGGTATTACAATTTGATTCTTGCCATGAGAGAAATCAAAAAATCCAGGTACTTGGTCCCTGATGTCTTTGGAAGCACTCTCTTTCTTCCCCACACCCAAAGCATGCTGCATGTGAGGGACAACTGATGCTACTGACTGATTAAACCACCACCCTTTCTCAAACAAAACATTTCCACAACAAGACTAGAAATGTGACTCAGAATTCCATTTGTACAAACTCCAATTCCACCAAAATTTATTCCATCCAAAGGTATGTACAGCTGGAAGTGAGCATTTCAGAAATAGAAACCTTTCTCTTGGGGCTTCACTCAAAACCAGAACAACACATTCCAAATACCAAACAACTGGGAACCAAGGGCTGAAAAAGAAGTCCCAAGGGATTTGAACACATTAGGTAGATCCCAGCTACACAACCCAGCAGGACATGTGAGTAGAGATCGCGTCCTCTAGGAGAGAGAGTTTGGGACTCTCTTACTCATCTTGGATCCCCAGTGCCTAACACAAAGCATGACACATGGCAGGTGCTCAGAGAACACTACCACGCCATGAAGCGACCCCCTCACTATCTCAGATGCATTCCAACCCCACAAAACTACCACTCAAGACCTCAAGCACAATGCAAAATAAGAATTTTCAACAGAAGAATGCAGTAACAGAGCACAGTTTCAAGAGAAACCTACAGCTTCTCCTACCCCAATTGGTTTTGGACATTCTTTTCCATCTGTAAAGTAAACTAGACCAGATAACAGTTGATTAGTCCCCAAATTACTCCTTTCTAACTCTCTCCTGTTCCAGAGTTACAGTGATAGAGGTATAAGGAGAGGAAAGCTTTCATGGGACAGAAGCAGGAGAGCATTGTTTGATTTTGTTTTCAATCCTATGGCAGCTTCTAGTATACTTACGATTTTAACCCATTCCCATACTGCCCAATCTGGGTGGACTCAGGTGTTCGCTTGGCCGACTTCCCAAACTGGATCACACTGGCAGCATCGCCTGAAATGGCAGGCATAAAAGAGAGTGAAAAGTTAGTATTTCTTTCCCAGGCTCCTCAAAATCAAATGTCTGAACTTTGTTAACTCCAAGCAGAGCTATGTGTCTACCGAAAACCTCTGTCCAAGGAAATCACAACCATGAGGCAAATGTAGGCAACTTGACTGGCCTGTCAGTAAATGCCATCGCAATAACCTTGTTCTGTTTTACCCAAAAATGATAATAAGGCTGGGGGGCAGGGAGGAGGAAAGTCTGTAGTGTCGGCTCCAGGATGTTGTGCATCCTGGTAAATATAATGTCAAGAGACAAGGAACCTGACTGACTTCAGGTTGCCATTCAGATTCTATCTCCCATGCTAGGACAAAACCTTGGCAAATCCATCAGTGGAATTAAGCCTGAGATGTTGAAACAGACTCCTCTCGCTCCAGGTGGATCTTCTAGTCACAATAGTGCAGCAATAGAAAAATAAGTTCACACAATATTTTATAAAAATGGTTATATCCTCCCTAAAAGAAGCAATCATCTCATCACTTACT
>NW_006430462.1:4711727-4737114 GCF_000325575.1 Pteropus alecto
GCAGCATAAATCCTCCTCGAAGATCCTCTCGCCTTTCTGTAAAAGAAGCAGCTGCCATTACTGGGTAGGTATGATCAGAAAGTGTATCAATGTGAAGGTTAGTCCAAAAAGGTCAGGCCAAACCTAGTCTCTCCAAACCGAGGTCTCCACACTAGATTTAGCTAGTGTGAGTTAAATATCAGGGCCCTTGAGGATGGGAATTCTCAAAACTTCTCCAATGCTTTCTAATTCATAACATGGTTTGAGAGACCCTATGAGGACAGGGAATACCTGGCCCAGCATCTAACTACACCCGGGACCACTGAATAAACATGTATTTCACACATACCTCAATCTTCCCTCTGCCTGCCTCCAACTAGATTACTTCCAACTCTGCTCTCTGCCATGAACTCCAAGCCACTAAAGTTCTCCCAACTATTACACACTATACTTTATCAACACTGCTCAAATCCAACAAGGCCCCTTCTTTGTGGATTAAATACAAAGTGATCAAGCCAGACATGCTATGGGCACAGTGGTGGCAGCTGCTATCTAGATGAATTACTAAGTCTCTATGCAACCCAGCCTAACTGTAGTTTCTTGGCTATCTGTATTCATCGTCATATCCTTTGCTTGCTATGGGTCTTTGAAATGGCTCCCCAACCCAGTAGTGAGATAGTGCAGGATGCAGTGAAAGCTGCTTGGTTCCCAACTGGATAGGCTTGACTGCAAAGAGGAATAGTCCTACGATAGTACATTACAGAGCAGCCGTGGCAGAGCTTCTTGGCCAACAGGAAGTGAACACAACAGACTGTGACTGCCATTCCAGTGGGTAGAAGACACACTTCTTTTAGCAGTTGTCTTCTGCAGTGGCAAATGGTTATTCAAAGTAGTCTGGATCATGAAACAAACATTGGAAAAGAGATTCTCAAATAGGGAAGGGACCCATACTAGTTTCCAAGGTGCCTTCTGACCCAATGATGAGGACTCAGGTGGGCAAACAACACAGGCCTTGTAATCAGGAGGAAAGGATGGAAATCTGTGTAAGATACTATAGGAACAAGCCCGAGGCTGCCCTAGTTCCTAATAGAAGACTTTTTTGTCTTCTCCAAGCTGCAGTTCACCAACTTTATACAACTATCTAAGCTAAGGAATCTGTTTAAATGCTGTTTGTTCTCCCCTCAGGCTAAAGAGTCAAGTGAATCATTACCATTCTGTTAAATGAACTAGTTAATATAATTTAAAATGCTATTTCAGAAGTACTATAAACCACAGAGATTTGAGTATCACTCTGTCCAGGAAGGTGAACTTTGCCGAAACATTAATAACAAGCGCTTCTTGAAAGTTCAAGGGCAAGGACCTTCCTGGAAGTAATATTGGTAGACAAGAAAATTTGTCCTTATGGCAGTACCTCTTATCAGTCTGGAGAATCCAAATGAGATCTAGCAAACAGAAGTAAGTGCAAGAAAAGTACAAAAAGACTCCAAAGTTTCTTCTGAAGAAAGCAATGTGTTGTATGGAGACTCAAACTGGGTCAGGTACAGATCATGAAAAGTGTCTAGCCAAGAGCCATTTGCCATACACTTCAGCCATAAAATGTACATGAAGACTCTACTTTGGGAACTTAGAAATTGGTTTGAACCAAGTGCATCTGAAAAGTCCCCAAGGGTCACTGGCATTTCTTGAACGCTACCTAGGAAGTTACTTGTAGGACCTTGAGTTTCTTAGAACAGGACTTGCAGGCTGTTTCAGCACAAGATCATCACTTAACAATGGGTCTGAGACCCCTTTCTTGCTCAAGGACTTCATTTCAAACATTTTTCATACGGTTTATGAGGGTAAGAGATCCACTTGTGGAAGATCCTTCTGGCCACACAGTGACCAACAACCCATAAGCAGCTAGTAGTGTCTAGATCCACGGTCATGTACAACACTGCTTCAGGGCCAAGAGAGACTAGCTGATACAGCAGTGACTTCTTTAACTTTGTAAAAAGGTAGTGTGACATCTTTACCAAGCTACAATAAATACCCCAATCACTCATTTATTCAATGACTATTTATTGAGCACTTCCTTTGTGCCTGACTCTGTGATGAAGATAACACCAGTGAACAATACAAATGTGATCACTGCCTTCACAGATCTTATACTCCAATGGATGCTACTCTCTAGAGGTAGCAGATAGTGTAGCCAGGAGAGTTTAAACGGAAGACTATAAGAAGAGTATCAGCTAGCACAAAATGTAGTACGCCTAAAAATCACCTAAAGAACTTGTTAAAATAAAGATTCTGGATCTACCCTGGGGGGTCTAAGTGTATAGGCCTGAGGTGGTATCTAAGGTGGTATATGAGAATTTGCATTTCTAACACACTCCCAGGTGATCCCAATACAGTCCATCGGTGGACCACTCTGTCCATCAGTGGACCACTCTCTGAGAAGCACTAAGCTAGAGGAAGTACAAGGCTTTCCTGCTCAAAACTATCCAACTAGATATTCCGCCAGTTAGAAATGCATTCTTAATATCTGATATTTACTTTAGGCAGTCAACAGAATGATATCTGAAGCCTCCTAGGAAAAGATTATGATGAAGGAAGGTTCTGGATAGAGAGTCAAATTGGCTAGGGATTGTATGCTCCCCCTCCCATCACATATGCTGGAAACAAGACAGGGAGAGCAAAGACAAAGTGCCTTCTCTGAATTGTGCTTCAGGTCTTGGTAGCAGCTACGTAAGATTATTAGAGCCACTCTGGAAGGCTGCATATCTAAGCTTCCCTCAACATGGCCAAGTCTGGCTTCTCCAAATTAGCCTGACATCCTTCCATCAACTCCACTGGAGAGAAGACAGGAAAAAGAAAGAATGGAAGAGATGTAAAATGGAGTTGTAAGTCAAAAGTCAGAGATGATAAAATACAACTGTCCTTAGCAGAGGTTGTAATAAAATGACATCCAAGTTCTTCATTGTACTTTGCAATATGTTTGAACAGTATTCATTTCAGTTACATTTGCTCCGACTAATTTTCCAGTCTACTTCTGACAGGCACATTATGGTCTGGCCCCATCAAATAGGAATGCTTTGAGTAAGTGAACACCTACCTCTGTACTTTGACAGTTTGGTTTCTTTCTTGCCTTTCTTAGGTTTAAATACAATCTTCTAAGATGTGACTTTGTGGTGAATTCAAACTAATCTGATGTTTGGGGAAATTTCCAAGTTCAGTATCAATCTAGGTTAGAAGAATACTTTCCCCCATGTACTAACAAGAATTTTATATATTACAGGCATATCTCAGATATTGCAGGTTCAGTTCCAGACCACTGCAATAAAGCAAGTCGTAATCTTTTTGCTAGTGGAGGATCTTTCCTTCAATTAGTAAAAACACAACATGTCTGAAATACAATAAAGTGCAATAAATCAAGATAAGCCTGTATTACATATTACTAATTCTATTATTTTACTTGTAAAATGAAGTTGCTTTTATTCCTTCTGTTGAATGTGTCAATAAGGCACTGAGGTAACAAAGTGTGAAATTAAGGACACCTCAGCCAAGACTCCCAATCTTAGAGTAAATCAAGTCTTTTTCTAAAGTGCTATAGTGCTTAAAAAAATACTATAGTGCTTCTATCACACCATTTAATCCTTAACTGCCTTGACAGTTCCCTCAAGACTGAGTTTTACTTTTCCCTAATCATCTGTAGAATTCTGTCTCTCCAATTAGCGACTAAGTTCTTTAATGAGAACTTAGCAATGCCCCCATCTCATTCTCTCTGGACTCCTCCTAAAGCACAACAGGAGTAGTGCTAAGCACTGAATAATGCACACTGGGCCCTTTTTTCATTTAAATTGAAATCCAACTGTTCTGCTGCATTCTGAGTGTCAAAGACTAAATTTTCTTGCTGAAATTCACCCATCAAAGGTGGTAGGAGGGGGCAGAGATGAACTTTTTTTTTTTAAGTTTCTCCAAATAGACGTGGCTATGATGATTTGTTCCTTCAATGTCACTTGGAGTAGAGGCTCATTCTCTGCTTTGCCATCATGTAATGATTAAAATAGCCAACATTTCTTTCAGAGGTAGCTATAGTGACTCCCCACTAAAGCACACAGGTGTAAGATACACATTGGCACCTTCATCTGGCCTGAGGGTTTAGTAACCATCTTCTGCTATGCCCCTTTTTCCTGATAGTTTCTTCTAAAATTAAAAGGAGTCTTATTTTCACCATTTTGGCAGAGCCTTCTGAGCAGAAGCCTTTCAGAATTTAAGTAGTATAGCTTTTATCTGTTCTGAATATATACTTTGTTCCAAATCTCCCCAAATGTGAGAAATTAATCATATCTGGATAGATTCTTCATAACTATATGAAGTGGAGGTTCTGAGAATTATTTAATTGTGTGCTCATTCCCATTTATCAAATGAGTTTATGAATAAGAGGAATTATTTGATAACTGTATATCCTCACAAAAACACTCAAAAGTCTTCTCAGAAGCTAATCAGTGTTTTTCAAAATACTACCTCAAAACTTTAAGAATACTTCAGAAAAGTTTGTCAGAAAAACAGATCATGTTATCTTCCTCTATTCTGCTTCCAGATTTTTAGCATTCAAATGACCAAAAGAAATGCTGGTACAAACAGGCAGAAAGTAAACCAAAAAAAAAAAGACCAATGATAATGACTAAGAATTCTTCTACTGTTGCACACCCCCTCCCTCAAAAAAGAGGCTCTTGCTGCCAAACAACAGAGCCAATTAAAAAAAACAAGACAGTAGAGGCAGTCAGTATCTAAATTCCAAGCAAAGCAGCCGTCTTTCCTATCTGACACCTCCTCCTGAGAACATCTCCTCTGCAAACCCAGTTATCCAGCTGTTTTATGTGACTAGCACCAGCAACTCTCTAAGTTGGGAATGCTTGCAGGAGAAATTGGCCTCCAGCAAGATCTCTCTTTGGCTGCAGGTACAACAAACCTTGTCATCTGGTAACTTCAACGAGTAAAATCACTGGTAGAGCTGGTCATTACACTCCCCTCTACTGTACTCCATCATCCCCATAAATCTCCTAGTGGTTATTTAAATAGATCTATAAATCTGGGGACCCTATGTTAGTTTCTTTACACCAATATTCTTGGTTTCTGTTACACGCCTAACCAGGGCTGCCTTATTTTGTTACCTAGGACCAAGAGCAATTGTGCCATCTCCCCAGGCTCCAGAAACCCGTTATTTCCCACTCATTATAGACATAGCAATAAATGCATTAAAAGGAACTGGACATAGAAGAAAGGGCTGACATACATCTTACCTGCATAAATATCTATTCTGGTAGCATCAGCATCTCTGCAAAATTAAACGAAAAAAAAATCAAGATCCGAATGAGAATATTAAGTATCGACTATCAAAATGCATAGTATTTTGAGTGGGAAGGATACTATTTTGAGTCTATTTTCAGGAAGTCATACAGAAATTCTGTAGACATTAAAGTTATATTTTACACTTGACAACATAATTTTTCTTATATGTCTGTGAAAAACTTCTGGAGCTGGAGTTCCAAATTATTAAAAATAATCATATGACATACATATTTTTAAATACAAATATCATAGTGAAACCACCTACAAGTAAAAATATCCCCTTTAGGCACTAAGAAATGACTCGAATCTGTGTTTCTCTCAATTGATCGCAATCATAAAAAATGTTCCAGTAACTTGCCCATTTTTCCTACTCACCAAGCTATTGGGAAAAAAAAGAAAAAATTAACCTGCTACAAAGCATATGAAAAATAAAGTCTCATGGTATACACAACACAATCAGCAGACTGATTCATGAGCCCATAATCTTGTCCTCCCTAACCCTGAAAGGAAGTTGAGGCACCCCATGAGACTCCAGCCATCAGCTGAAATATAAGTTCAGTCAATAACAAAGGCTTCCATAAAGGTTTGGAAGTAATCTAGTCCAATTTTGCCAAGTACAAGGAAGGAAAATAAGGCACAATGAGTTTCACTGGTTTTAAATGAAAAAAAAAAAAAAAATCCACTCAAATCCATATAGCTCTACATATACCTATTTTCAAAGACATAAAAAAAAAAAAAAAACACTTTCAAATATGAGATTGGCAAAATGTGTGTATAAGCAGGAACACATACTCCCAGAAATCTCCAACTCACTATACGATATACAAAAAAGCAGTCTGCCACAGCACGTCATGGTCTCAGTAAGCTAACAAGTGGTAAATTCATAGTTCCATTAAGCTACATTTTAAAATCGAATATAAAAATTATGAGTCAACCAGGATTGAAAAAAATGGGTTTTCTGGTTAAATAACTTGTTAACCAGCACATTTCCATGAATAGTCCAGTGAATAATAATAAAAATAGTAATAAATTTATAGTATAGACATAGGTATACATAGAAAATTATCAACAACCTCATTAGCTGGGGGTCTGTTTAGAAAGTATTTCTGTCAATTCTAACATTCTTCTTCCTTTATTAGTCATCGACACTTGGCCAATAATGTCTAAATTTTGTTTGCATTCAGAAATAAGACAGTCAATATTTTCACAATTGTAAACAGAATCTTGATTTGCACTTTGCTATTTGCTTATCTCTGAACTAACCTAAACTTCTTTTCAGTCTTGCACTATACTATTTATAGGTTTCCATCTCTAAGAACTTATTATAACATTTGATTTCTTCCAACCATAGCTGTTAACAGTGGAAAACACTTTGATCACCTGGAATCATCTGACCATTAAATATACACTCTGGGAAAACACAGAACTCTTGAATAATTTTAAAAACATTAGACAGTGCACTCTCCTGGTAGCAAAAATTAAATCAGAGCTTGTCTGTCCCATTAATTTGACTCTTAAGTTTCTATCTTAATTCCCTGCATTTCACTACAATTATCTTGCTCTAATACACGAGGGAAGGTCAACTTGGAGGTTATAAGTTCATTATTTTTAGAGCAATGAATGAATTAAAGTTAATCGAAGACAGTGGAAATACAAACTAATATGCTATTAAAAATACTTTTTTGGGGTATGAAGCCTCCTAGGAATGAGCTATAGCTATTACAAAATTGCCTTCCTCCCAAGTCTTTAGGAAGCAAAGGTCATAACGACCCAAAAAGTTTTCAAGTACAAACTGTATGCCTGAAGACAACATACCTTGCATTATCAACCAGTTCTGCAAGAGCACCAAACAAGAATTCATGAGTAGTTCTGAAATGATAAATACTAAGAGTCAGCAAAAGAATTATGGAATTGAACTATAACTCCTAATAAAAAGTCAAGGTTATAGAATACACAACGCAATATATATATGTATGTATATATATGTATACATGTATATGTACATATATGTATATGTATGTATGTGTGTGTATACATATAAATACACACACACACATATGCCTTACTGATAAACTGTATACCTGAAACTTTCTAGATTTCATTAATCAATGTAACCATAATAAAAAAATAAACTAAAAAAAAGTCAAAGTTATAAACTATTGTTTTTTAAAAAAATCTAAAATCACTATTTGCATAGCTGATTTACACTATTGAACTTTAAACTTCTTCATCATTAACTCACTAATCCCTCTCAAGTATTAATCTATCAAATCTTGCTATCTACAGGGAAATATTTATCTTTACTATCTTGAGTAGAGAAACCCATTCTAAAGCATTAAAAGATTCCTATGTGTACTATTGCTAAAACAGTATTTTTTACTACTCATATTCCGTCCAGAAAAAAGTCTGTATTGTATTTTTCATTGCCTTAAACAGCTGTCAGTTGCTGCATACTCAATGGACTTATAAGCATTTTGCTTTACCAATACCTGTGTATGGTCTGGTGAAAGAAGAAAACCCATTCACTTTTGTGCAACCTATAAGCAAAAATATTCCATTTGAAAGTGGGGAGAAAGGAGAGAATAATTCATTTCTTGACTTTCTCTGATTCTGGCTAAAAACAACTTTCTCCACAATGAAGAAAGGAATCCAAGACCCTCTAGAACAATTCTTCCTAGGAAGACAAGAGCATGGCATGATCTCCTATGGCCTCTGTTAAAGTTAACCCAATGGTCATTTCTTCCTCCAAGAGGCTGCTAAAAGTTTGAGTTGGGTAAATTCACAATTACCATGTTATTCAAAACTCAACAAAGATGACATTTATGCATAAGATTAGCCTTCCTTCATTTACACTCTTTAATTTGTGCTACTTCCCATAATAATCCTAATTAGATATAAAAGTAAGATGTGTCCACCTAGAAACCTTGACTTTTGATTAAAGAAAATATAAAATCATTAACCCATATAATGCATTACCATCAAGTTTTCAAAACTAACCAAATAATTACAGCTGATTTTTCTGTACAAAGTTTCAGCCAATAAACTGAAATTTTCTAAAAATTTAGAATGAAATATACCAATATTAAATAACCAAAATCTAGGATTTCTGATCACCTATATTGTTTAAAACAAACTAAAATGTTTGTTTATAGAATACCCAAAATTGAACTGTCCAGAAACACCGGGTTTTCCTCAAATAAATATTCAAATTTTTACAAATGCAAATTTTGAATTAAACTACCAGTTATTGGAATTTTATAAAGAACTTTTCCCCATGAGATCAGTGAATATATGTTGTTAATCCAAAGGTGGCATCAATAAATAAATTTCAACAAAAAATAGAAAATTTATCTCCAATTTGACTAGGAAATAGAGCTCAAATTCTTTTGGCCAAAATCCAGTTCTTGATCATTTTACAGGAAAAAAAAAATTTCTAAAAGAAAAATCTGCATAAAACATCCATATTTTTAATTATTAAAAATATTTAAGTCTCTAGAATATTAAATTCTTCAATTATAAATTGAAATACAAAAGTATTCTGTAGATTACACCACTAAAAACAGAGAAATAAGATAGAAAATTAAAGTGATTTGCTGAAAGTAATATATTAAAAATAAATCTAACACTTGCTCTCAAGCTTTCGATTAGTCATTTTGCAGACTTAGAAGTGACTTAGAAACTTCCAAAGTGAACCAGTTATCTATACTCTAATTTTTTAAAAATTTTGAAAACTGTTAAATACAAATATAAATTCTGTTGCACTTCTCATTTCAATAAACATTTGTACTTAAGTGAAGGAATCTTGGAAATACAGGTCCGGGGGCAGGGGGCAGAACACAACCATAATAAAAATGAGATGCAACTTGCATGCAGAATCTTTAGAATAAGTTAATTAAAGAATGAAGTATCTAATCTCTGGTAGTAAGAATGGTAAATATGAATAATCTGGAAAATTCTGATATCCTTTGTCATCAGGGTAAAGAAATTAAAAAATAGAAATAGCAATTGCTTCTCAGAAATACATATTCCTGATTGGTTCATACGAAAATGAGAGACATTTAGAATTCAACAGAAAGATTTCAAAAGGGTAAGCACAAAGCACCTCTGCCTAAGTTTTCACTACTTTCTATAAAATGTTTGGAAATGTGCCTTGTACATTTAGAATTTCAAGAAAACCATCCAAATGGTCTTCCTTGTTCCACACAGTATCGATGCTGTTCCACACACACTTATTTCAAGTAAGTTAACATATCTTTAAAATGTAACTAAAGAGTACTTTGGTGATGTGTAGTAAAACATCATAAAAGGGGCCTTTTGTGACAACTGTTGATGAGGTCAGAGACAACACTCAGAATGTTCTCCAGACCTCCAAATGATTAATAGGGATCCAACTAACAAATGCTAAAGTCAAGAGTGCTAAATACCTCTTAAAATAAGAACCAAAAATATACAAACTGCATAAGTTCTCTCTCTTTTTCAAATAATATTCAAAGAGGTATACTCATTTCTAGCTAGTATTTGAAAAGAGATATCTGAATAATTATCAAAAGAAATTCTTTTCTTCACAGACCTAAAGACTGCTTGCATGTTATCCAAAAAGATCAACCATTTGGAAAAGGACAGATTTTTTAACAAACTCTCACTTTCAACTGATAGAGGCTTTTATACCATTTGTGCCATAGTCAAAATAGTTCTGCAGCATTTCCAATAACAAATTCACTTGTAAGTCTATCCGTTATGTAAGGAAAATGGTCTCCCTATTCATATTCAGCTTGAATTTAAACCAGCTGAGTTCTCAGATATGTTCACAATAGTTAAATGCCTTAATTGCTAGAAAATAAAGCTGAGAAATTCTAGAGCAACCATTTTGTATTCAAATGGCTTTAATATATTTAGAGTGTGAACCTACATTTCAACGGAATTATAAGTCATAAGAACTATTGTCTCTAGAGTTGACACGTTCCTCTATATTCACTTCAAATATAGGTGAAACCCAAAAATATCACATGGCCAAAATAAGAAGTTATTAAATGTGCCCAAAGGAACAGACATAGAAAGCAGACATCTTACACTTAAGCATTCTGCTCTATCAGACCACTTAGCAGTACTGCAAACAGAGTAACTTAAGATATGCATCTTATTTACACCAAAGGAACATCACTACCACTACACCTAGATTGCTCATTAACTTTTTACTATCAGTCACAAAACCTGCCACAGAAAAGCAGTAACAGCATAAAACTCCTTTTATTTAAAAACCTTAACTTTTATCATCTTACACTAATAACATCTAGCATTAAAAGAAATCAGCATAAGACCTTCATGTTATCGTGAGAATTTCCCAGGCCTGCTTTAAACCTTAACGCTAATGTTACCAAGAGAATAACCATCAGTAGTTACTGCTAACTTAATACACCCCACAACCCCAAAATTTCAAGACATGTTTACTGTCTCTAACAAACACTCCAGAATTTACTAAGAATTTATCTGCCTAATGACTAGCACCAAACAGCAAATTGCTACCACACTGACTAACTTTTGCTTTACATAAACTAATATTACAAACACAATAATCACCCTCCATTCAACATTTACCATGTACGAGCTAATTACTTTATAAACATTATTTTATGTAATACTCAAAAACACTGTCAAATTAGCACTATTTTATAGATGAAGAAACTGAAACTCAGAGCTAAGTTGACTTGCCCAAAGGCACAACCAGGAAGCAATCAAATCTTGGCAGGCTCTCAAGCCTTTGCTCTTTCCACATCATACTGATTTCCATCTTTCCATCCTTGCAAGTCTACATTAAACAAGAGGTGAGGAAAGTGCCACTTCTTTCATAATTCACAATATGGCCATATTGTAGATGTCAGACACCCTAAAATGACCTTGTTTTTAAAATTAGAACAAAGACAAATTTTCTAAGACAAATTTCCCCTCCTCTGAAGGTGACACTGCACCACTTAACACAGAGGAGATACATCTACCACCATTAAAAGTAATACGTCACATCTTAAGAAATTTTAAAATTGTGTTTCCTCTAGAAATGAACTTCCAATCAGGTCATCTCATTTAAAAAAAATTGAAATTGGTTACAAATCATAAATTTATCTTGGTGTTCTCGGGTTCATATTTCTTCTGGCACAACTGGACATATTCAAAAGTAGACAAAATCAAAAGCGTGATCCAGACATTTCAGAGCTTCCAAAATGATACCTCCAAATGTCCATGCAAGCAGGTGGTTCCAGTTCAACATTGGTAAATCAAATTCACAGAAAATTCTCCAACATCACTTTAAAAAGTGATTTAACTGAGCTCGAATTCTTTGCTTTGCCTCTGTCCACCTGTTAATTAGCTATAAAATAGCATGACAAATAAACAAATATCACAGAATCCTCAAATTAGGGGCTCACTGAGACAAAACTGAAGACTTTTACAGTGAAAAGTAAACCTTTGCTGTATAGACTAGGAAAGAAGCCCTTAAAGGTAAAACTGACTAGATACAAGACTAACACAGGCACCAACCACTGTGGCCAGATAAACCTTATTGCTTTACAGCTGCTACTTAGCAGCTATGTAACCTTTGGCATGTAACTTAATCTCTCTGAGCCTCAGTTTCCTCCAATGCAAAACAGACATAATCCTATGAAGATTAATTTCAACCATGAAGCAATTAATTTACTATTAT
The DNA here is from genome assembly GCF_000325575.1 of Pteropus alecto. Taxonomy (NCBI): domain Eukaryota; kingdom Metazoa; phylum Chordata; class Mammalia; order Chiroptera; family Pteropodidae; genus Pteropus; species Pteropus alecto. The sequence continues at coordinate 4,723,732 of NW_006430462.1, forward strand.
TTTATAATCGCATAGTCTTTGGGGAAGCAAGAACAAGAATCCAGTTTCTGAAATCCCATTCGTGTTCTTCCAAGATTATCAAACAGTCTACCATTCCAAATTTGGCCCCTCATTCCAAAATTCAGAACTGAGACAACCATTTATCAAGCACAATCATCTGTGAACATCTAAGAGGCCTTCAACTGCTTGTTAATGTGGCAGTTCAAATACAAAGGATACTGAAGGTTTTGCCTAAGGCTATGTTATAAACCGAGTGACCCTGGTCAGCCACCTTACCTAACTGGATTTCGGATTCATCATACATAAGGATTCACCTAGGTAACTACAGAATCTACTCTAGAACATTCTTGTTCAATAATAAGCTTCCTAACCAAAACAAAATAAAAGCAGGCTCTCATACTTTGGCACTTCACTTCAAAAAGTTTTATTTCCTTGATAGGAAAAATAGCAAACAAAAATTACAGAATTATCACAAAGAAGAATCTCGGGTAATTTAGGATTTTGGTTTCATTTCTAAGTCCTTTCCTATAAAAGGCTATAAACATTATACTATTACAATTGAGTAACTTAAATCTATATTCTCAACCCTGAATATGGTTCTTCAAATCTCGTAGGGCATTCATTTGGCTGCTCATCACCTCTCCACGTACAAAAATGTTAGGAAACTTAACCATCATCTCAAAAGTGGCAAACAAATGTATTAAAACTGTAAGTAATCATGCCCCAAATGGATTACTTCCAAGAGAGTGAGCAAAGTTTTAACCCTTAAACATTCCAGACCAACGTGAAGTGATGGTAATCTCTTCATGAACTCAAAAACCATTAACGCCGTACAGGTTCCGAGACTTGCACGCATTTTGGGGAAAGGCTATTTAAATCACGGGTTTAAACAAGTTGCCATTTCCTTCTTAGCATATGAAAATTATATTGGTTGTGAGGACGAATTCCCCAGGAAGATAAAGCCAATTGTTTGCTGAAAAAAATTGCTTCTCGCAAGTTGTCCTTTAAAAGTCTTCATTCTTTTTCTTGTTAGAAAAAATCTGCTATAACCCAACTGTTTTGGCTCGTGTCACTAAAGAGAATCTACTAGAATAGTCCAACTTTTGGCGATCCAAAGAACAGTACTTGTTGGATTCTTATCAAACACTTGAAACAACTTGATATATTGACCTCAAATATCTAGTTTGTGTTTGATCAAAAAAATTCGATCCAGTAAATGGTCATATTCTTCTGGATTAGCAACAAATATTTCACTGATCTCAGTTCTTCCATATAGAGCTCGACTCATCCAGTGATAGTCTCAAAAAAGTGAAAAGGCAAAATTTTCTGGGAAAAGGATTTCCATACTAATATTAAGGAATGAGTGACCAGTGACCACAGTGGCACTTATAGGATACTTACGAATTCGTGTGCAGATATTCAAAGGTTAACTGGGCTCGATTCAGACTGCTGTAATTTGTGAAAGCCATGGGTGCGGTGAGGTCCAGTCCTTTACCTACTAACTAGGAAATATAACCTTACAATAGAAGAGTTTCCAGGACTCCTTTCAGTAAACGTTTGGTAAGTCTGTGCTCCTTATAGTTGAACAAGGTTAATGAATACTTATCCAAAATATATTCAGAAATGTCTAAAACTACAATTGATTTTTCCTTTAAGTATTTATCTTCTTAAAGACTACAATGTAATGTTTCGAAAAGAAATGCGTTGTAAATCTGTAGCCTTAAGGAGCGTTAGCGTTAAGATGCGATAGTTCAATGAGTCGAACGCGGATGATCTTGAAGTAGATAGTACTAGTTCGCGGTTTTATTACTGCTTCATCTTCATTTCCTCCGAGCCCTTTTTTGTTCTTCTATGAAATTTACCAATCCAGAAACTTACCAACCCGGAAATTTAGCAACTTGTCATAAACCTGGCCAACCACTCATGTCTTCGCCACCAATGATCTGGGATCCTTAAACATATCCCAGAATGGCGACCATGATGTCGATGGAGTGCAAATGGCGTTACTTCCGGCTTCGCTTCCTCTCAACTGAAAGATCTCCTAAGCACAACGGCCAATTTGTTTTCAGAGAACAGACCAAAACTAGTTTGCTGCTCCGGCCCAATCTCCCCAGAGTAGTAGGTCAAATTACCTCAATGACTCACAAAAACGTCTCAAATTTAGCTCACCCAAATCGCCTCGTACGGGCCGCACCCTTCCCCCACTTCCCCTAGACAGCGGCCTCAGGCCCTTCCTGGGCCTCGGCCCGAGGCCTCGTCCTCACAGAGAGGAGTTAGTCCCAGCTTTCAAGGCCCAGATCTAGGGCAGTGGCGAACGCACCACCCGACCGGGCGTTGCCCAGCGCTCACAGCGGCTTTTGTCCCTCCCCACGGAATTGGAACCCAACAACCGCAGAGCGCTCTTGGAACCATGTGCTGCCGCCGCCTCCGCCGCCGCCGCTGCCGCCGCCGCCGCCCGCGCGACACCAGCCGCCCGTGCGCCGCTCTGAATGAGATGACGACAGAACTCAGCACCACGAAATTCGGTGCTTAAGGTTGCTCCGCAGCCGCTGCCGCAACCGCCACAGCCACCTCAGCCACCGCTTTGTCTCCGTTAGTGCACACGACCCGAGCCGCCTCGCACACTCCGCGACGCCCCAAGCCCCCGAGGCCTCCGCGGCGCATTCAGCCAATCAGAGAGCCGCAGCTCCTCCCGCCCCCGCCCTGATGTGACGCCTCCTGATTGGTGGGCATTGTGACCCCACGTGACCGGATCTTGTTTAGCCGGGCCCGCCCCTGTCACGTGAGAAAGCTCGCCTCTCTTCCTGCTTTTTGACCCTCTCCGCCATTTAAAGAAACAGTACCGGGGGCGGGCCGAGCGACGCAGCCGGGACGGTAGCTGCGGCGCGGACCGGAGGAGCCATCTTGTCTCGTCGCCGGGGAATCAGGCCCCTAACTTGAAGAAGCCCTGGCGCGCCCTCCCCCCCTCCCCGGTCTGGTAGGGCGAAGGAGCGGGCGCGCGGTCGATCGAGCGATCGGTTGGCGGCTCTTTCTCCTGCTCTGGCATCCAGCTCTTGGGGCGCAGGCCCGGCCGCCGCGGCGCGCGCCCGGTGGCCGTTGGCGCTCGCGCCGCGTCTTTCTTCTCGTACGCAGAACTCGGGCGGCGGCCTATGCGTTTGCGATTCGACGAGGAGTCGTCCGGGTGGTCGGTGGCGGTGGGCAACTGCTCCGCCCCGCTCCCGGGGAGGCGGCGGCGGCGGGATTTGGTGCGGCCGGGGAGGCGGGGGTGGCCGGGTCCGGCCTGGAGGCCTGGCGCCACCCTTCGGGGCCTGCAAGGACCCAGTTGGAGGGACAGGAGGGGGCAGGGGGATGGTTGGTGGTGGGCTTTCTACTTTGCCTTTTCCTCCTTATGCCGCCTTAGGGAGGGGCGGGAGCTCTGGAGGCAGCTCCGGGGTCGGGAGACAAGCTCCGGAGTTGGAAGAGCTGGGTTTGCTTCTGGGCCTAGCCACCAGCTGGCCGAGTGATCTTAGGCAAGTCACTCTGTAATTTGTCTGCGCCTCAGTTTCCTCCCCTGCCTATTGATGTTTGTGGGATTAAAAACGCTTTGTAAACTATAAAGCGTCAGTGTATGTAAGGAATTATTGTTTGTAATTTTTTTTTTTGAGTTGTAAGAAAACTTAGCAATTGCCCGATCCTTGGATTTTCAACCTTCGATAGGAGTTGGAGATCCGCAAACTCCCTGAAATTGTATGCGGGAATGTACATTTTAGGGGAATCAGGATCAACTGCCAGCAAGTTTTCAGAGGGAGCTGTCACCCCCAAGAGTTAAGAACCATGATTTCTTTATGCCACAGGGAGGAAACTGAGGCTTGGATGTCATTTGGGACCCATCACAACCAATTTGAAGCCCCTATTTGAATCCCTGGGATATGTGAGTTGTTTCTCTGCATAATGGTTATTTGGGGTAACAACACTCCACTGCTTGGCTTCTATTCTGAGTCCTTTCGTTTCCCTGAGGGTTGCCTGAAGGGTGGCTGATGTATATGGCGCAGTGGTACCCCATATAAAGCAGCTAAGACTAAGAGCAGATATGTTCTCTAGTATCAAGAAGCCTATTAATCTTTGGCCTAATAATTTTGTTTTCTGCTGCTTATACTGGTGCCCGACAACCTTTCTGACTCTTTAGTTGACCATTTCACGACCGTGTTTGCCACCTGTTATTTGCTCCTATTTTATATCTCTAGTCTGTGTGGTTGGTAGTGAGCAGGCTTATTTTTAAATGGTGCTGCCAGGTCTAGCTAATTAATGGTTCAGGTGGATTTTTAGCAAACTGGCTCACTGGAACAGACTGAACCAGGCATGGAATTCCTGAAGATGTTGGGGGTTTGTCTTTATTAATTGAAGGTTAACATTCTCTGAAAAGTTTTTAGAACTTCTACTGAACCTCAAAATCAGAGTTGGAAGTGTTTCAAAGCGTAACTTTTTCCTGGACTGCTTTGTATTCTATCTGCTTGCAAGTGTGTTACTAAGATGGCCAAAATATCAGTTTTTGCTTCTTTGTTAATTGTCAGCTGCTGTTATCAAATTCCAGGCCATTATCCAGCAAACACTATAGAAATATTTGAACAGTTGGATTTCAAACATTTTCGTTTTGTGGCGTGATGGTTACCGGTGGTACAGTTCTAAGCAAGTGAACACACACGTTCGAGTGTATTTTGTCTGGTTAGGTGTTGCTTGGTTCTGCTATTTCATACAGATGTCTGAAAAAAAGAAAAAAAAAATCAGTCGACTGTTCTCTTTATCTAAAGGGCAGAGAGAGATTATCTCAATTCCAGAAAAATGACTGTTTTGGAGAAAATGTGTTGGTCTTTTAGGTCTTTTGTAATTAAATCTGGATGTACCTCAAAAGAACATTAAGACTGTGGTGATAGGTGCTTTCTGCAGCAGAAAGGAGGGGGAAAAAAAACAACTGGAACTCAAAGCTTGAAATTCTGTGACAAAACATGAGAGTTTCACTACAGTGTTCTACACTAGCTGGAGCAGATATCTTTCAGTGTAGCCATGGTGTGGACTCCAGATTTCCAAGACCTGGACCTGGACTATGGAAGAGCTTATCAGGATGCGACAGGAGCTCTGGAGCTGGATATTTTTTATTTTTGAATTTTGGGACTGTTGTCTCTTTTCTCAAAGCAAAGTCGACGACTGAGCAAGCACTGCCACCAGCACTGTTACTGCGAATTCGAAGACCTGAGTTTCTGCCAGACCCTCGGTGCAAACTCTGTCAACACACCATCCAAAGTGAACCACGGTACTTGCCATTTTCCAAAATTCCTTATTCTTTACCATCTCTGCACTTCTGTTCATGCTCTCCTCTCTACCCTGGAATGCCTTCCTCTGGTTCTTCACCTGTCAAAACTGCCATTTTCTCAATATCCAAATAAGATACTCTCTTCTCCGTAGATCTCAATTTTAGCCAGAAATAATATTTTTAAATTTTCATTATATACTTTTAACTATTTTTGTATAGGATACCTCATAAAGTCATTATTTGCATGCTCTTTTATTTGCTGTCTTGCAGATAGCAAGCCCCTTGAAAGCAAGGGCCTTGTTTTTTGTATCTTTGCCCACACAGTACTACCACATACGATGAATCACTTAACGAAAAGGAATTTCGAGAGCAAGCTGTCTCAGTATAAGCATTTAGTAAGTGTTTGCTTAATTACTGTGTGATGACTTGGTTACTCTTGATTAGGGGGAAAAAATCACTAGTAATAGGCCATGATTTCTTCCTTTATTTAATGCTTTTACTATATTTAAATTCTAAATTCAAAAAGATTTAGGGAGCCCTCAAACATAATGAGAAACTTATATGTTGCATAATGTATTACAGAAGGGTGCCAGGACCAGGGCCTTATTCTCTAGGTTCCTTATTCTCCACCATTTAATATGGACCTTTGTTAAAATGAAAGGACAGCTTTTGAAAGTACAAGGTCATAAGACAGTTTGAGGAAGACATTGGAAAGGGAAGAAGGGCAATACCTCCTTTACCTTGGTGTTGGTATGTAAACTTCAGCTCTCTTGCCTCCTCCTGTGGAGCCACTTTCTTCCCTGCCAACCACACTGCCTGAATGCAATCAAATTCCTCCCCCAAAGTATGAGAGACTTAGGGCAGTGCCTGTTTGCTGCTTCCCTGAGACAGTTTGTTCTCAAGAGTTAGGAAACAGTCTTTGCCAGAGAACTTTCTATTCTTACCATCACTGATTGTTAATCATAAGGCTTTGTTTCCCTTTATCATCTGTCATCTTCTCTGCCAGGCTTGTCAAGAATTAGTACCCGTCAGACAGCTGATGTACGGACCGCAGACCCACCCCAGTTTTAGAGTCCTCTTTGTAATTCCATGCATTTGTTGTCTGTTTTGTCCCTATCCTTTTCAGTCCTGTGCCTCCTGATTGCTGAGTGTTCACCTGGACCTTCCAACTACCTTCCTTGTGCTGTCCCATCAGCCTACAGATCTGGTACCTGGATTTTTGCCCATGGTGATTCCTATCACTTAACTACTGAAGAAGACACCATTCCAGTGGACCACTGTGACTCAAGAGGCATTCAGCCATCATATCTTGGCCTTCACCTCTATTCTTGTCCTTTTCTACACAGAATGAGCACCACCCTTTATAGTGAAGTCAAAGGCCCAGTTTGTTCCAAGAGTGTGCATTTTGTTTCTTCAGTTAAAGCCTTCAGAGACAAATAATAAATTTGGACCAGGGGATTTTTAGTTAACAACACTGTCTGAAGAACGGCAACATCATTTCGAGAACAACATTGAACCACACCCCACAATCTCAAATGTTTGAAGTTCATGAAGTGTCTAGGATCCCATCCAGGTCACTGGACCTTACTCTCTCTCTACTTCAAATCTATAGTAGCTGCTGAATGAGAAAACAGAAATTCTGACCCATCGGATTAAAACAAAGGCACAGCAAAGTCCTCGTAGCATCTTTGGGATTACGCGAGGACCAGAACTTTTAACACAAATGTAAGAAATTTTACCAAGGAATCCCTTTACTTAACAGCATCTCATAAAGCTCCAATCAGGTTCCAGAAAAGGCCTCTTAAGACATCCAGGTAGAACCTATATGGTAATTCCTTATGTTTATATTGCACTTTACAGTTTCAAAGCACTTTTACATGCATTAATCTCAGTGATCAAAATAACAGTAAATTATCCCCTTTTACAAATGAAATGATAATGTTATCCAAGGTAGCAGAACTACAAAGTGGAAGAAGCCAGGCCTTCTGACTCACAGTCCAGTTCTCTCCTCAGAATTAATTTAGCCTCTACTTTACCTGCAGTGTTAAAATAAGTAGAGACTGGGAACCCCAGGAAAATTTTCCAACTTCCTGATCTGGTGCCTGCAGTCAGGATTTTATAAGTATAATGTTGTGATAGCTGTACCTAGACCAGAATTCCATGGTGACACCCCTAAGGTTTAGGGGCAGACTGTCTCCATGGTGGTAGATTGTCTAGTCAACAAGGCACATGTTCATCTGACAGCAAGACCGCCCAACATGAAACAAAACTACTTTTAGATCTTTTGTCCATCTTCATGGCCTTCCCAAAGATGGCTTGTTTGGGGATCCCTGTTCATATCATGTCCTCGTGTGTATTTTTTAAGGCTTATTAATACTCTAGAACACCCAAGGTCTTAGCTATGGTCCTTTATCCCCAAAATAATACTTATACAAAATGAGCCATCTTTTTTTTAGAGTAGTACTGTTCACGTGTGTGTGTGTGTTTATATATGTGACATATACATATATACATCATAGAGCTTTTGTAGTTCAATAAGGCGGTAAAAGTACTGTAAAATGTGTCCCTCCCTGATTCATGACGCAGTTTAGTATATTGAAGGATCTCAAAAGGCTTGCAGCAAAAAAATACTCATTTAGCTGTTTAGCCCAGGATATTCTAAGTTTAATCAAGCACAGAAAGTTATTTTTGTAGCATTCTTTTTAATGGAATGGGGAGATTGCTTTAGAGCAGTATAGCCAGTGCTTTCTGAATCCCAACAGATTGCCCTAGAGGCCCAGGAATAAACTGCATCTTTGAAACTCCCCTTTTTCTTATCAACAACTGCTTTGAATTAGTATGTCTCCATCATCTGAGAGTCCTTTATCTTGACCATTACCTTTATTTTCTGCCAACGGAACCTCTAGAAGATTTGTGGGGATACGTGGGAGGGAAATGGGGGAAAGTTAATTCTGCCTCCAAGTTGGACGAATTGCATGACATTTAGTAACATATTTCTCTGTCCCTAGAATTGTGCTGTAAACTTAGTTCAAGAGCATAACATTTCAGGTGGGTGAGAAGATTGGGAAGGGATAAGAGGAAGAAGATGGAGAAAACAAGGAGGAGTGAGAAGGATATTTTCTTAGAATATGAGTTATTGCCCATTGAGATCATGCTCGAAGAGAAGTCATCCACTTGAAATAATACAAAAAGAGAATGCATTTTGCATCTGTATGCTGACTGCAAAAACCCTAGTACCCTTGTCACTTAAAACCAATTACTTGATAGTCACAAGCCCGATTTCAGACAATCAGAATTTATAGCAGATTTGAGTGTTAATTTCATAATTCTATAATGTGGCCCACCTTAGGGGATGAATGAATAGGAAAACACTTTGGATTACCAAAGGCTTTGCTCACACAATTTCTGGTTTCTGTGACCTATTTTTTGTATTTCAGCATTTTGTGAACAGCTTATTCTTAGATCATTGGTTTTCCAAAGGCTTTGTGGCCGTGAAGCCCTTTGAATGAAAACTGTGTGGAAGCCCAGAGTAAAAGTGAAGCTGCTCTGGATGAAGGAGGAGTAGGGGGCCTGAAACCTGCCACAAGCATCTTTCCCACCATGATGACACCTAAGGAGACTTTTTTTACAGCACCTAGAATTCTTCAGGACAGATTGAAAACCACTGCCCTAGACAACAAACAATATGTTCGACCTGAATGGCATTCTCATCTGTACCCAACACAGTCCATGTTCAGTTGGTCCTGAACATTCTTAGGAATAATTATTTTGAGCAAACTCAGAAAAGTGCAAGAAGATGGTTTATCTTTGCCACCCAGAGTAGTCATATGGGCCAAAAGTGGTATGAAATGGACCTAGATTAATAGCCCTCTACCCGCAGGTGGACTTCCAGTGACTCCTGGGACTGGATATAGACAGTAATTCATATGTACTCTACACTGACAAATCCCTTAACCCAACTTTCACAAACACCAAATGCTCTAGTGGTACTTGAAATATGTGACTTTGAGGTCTTCATCTTTGGATACCTGAATTGCCAGATGTTGAAGTTGATGCCTCATTGAGGCCATAATAGAACAGCTTGTACATTGGACCTCCATCATCAGCCATGGTACTCTACTTCATGTGCAAGGGATAACCATTAACTATGAAAGCAGAATTCAAATACTGGCAGCATTACCAAAAGGGTACCTGGTTTTCATTCATCTTATTATCAAACTACAAGTCACTATGACTCAACCAATGGCATTTATACTGCTGTTTGGTTTTATTCACTTTAACTGCTGTTTCTAGAATAAATGAGCTAATAACCTTTAAAAAGCTAAAACGATTCCTCCATCACTGGCATATTCTGCTCTAAAATTACCAATACTCAGCTCTAACTGCACGACGGTCCACAAGAAACAATCTTTGAACATCTTTTCTCATATGTGATTTGAAATACGGCTATTTGGAAAATTTTCTCTTAGCCAATTAGAATTTTTCATTCGAGGTGGGTCTTTTGATGTCTGGTTCCATCAACTAGGTGTTGGGGATATTTGGAGATAGGCCTGTTGACCAGGCCATGATAGCTGACTTGCTGGGAATCTCAAATTGTATATCATCTACCTTTTTGATGGAAATGTAGCCTGACTTGAAAAAAAAAATTCTACAAAGCCTCCAACTAAGGATTTTATCTGTAGACTCAAGAACTTTCTGCTGCTTCTCCCTGTGGTCACAAGACCACAGTCTCTTGTCCTTGTGGATGTGTTAATGGAATTCCATCTGTTTTACACTGATTCAGAGTGGCCGACCTCATTCCTTGCCATGTGATACTCCCAGGCGTTAAGACAGCTTAACTTGTTTCTGCAGGAAGGATTCAATTCGTGAACTTCAAGACCAGATCGAGTTGAATAAGTATGTCACGAGAAAATCTCATTTACTTCACAGTTAACTTAAGAGCCAGCTGTCTTCAACTACTTTAATGAATGTACTGATTAACTTGGCGATTTTTTTTATATAAATATATATATCTTTGTCCCTTCTAGACTAATTGTGATTACATGACTTGGTCTGCAAATCATCAAACAAGACCTAAGTCTGGTTGCTCTAGACTGCCCGCTCTCAACAAATCTGATGACTATCATGCTTATGTATACAACTATTATTTGTAAAGGAGAAACTATCTACAAATTCACTTTTCTACTACCTTCAAAATATTAGCTCAATTTTTTTTTCTTTCTCCTGTACAGAAAAACCCATTGATCTACACTGCCAGTCATTCCCTTTAATCCTGTCATACTCAGTCAAAATGAGGGGCTTAAGGCGAGGATGATCATCTTTCAAGAGTCTAATGAACACGGTGTCTTAAGAACTGACGGTTGGAAAAGCAAAAAGCCTAAAATTCAAACCTGTTACTATTTCTATGCCTCAGATCTCATCTAAGTCTTTCCACCAACACCATTCAACCAATTTGAGGCCTTGACTTGTTTATAATTCTCAGAGATGGGCTGAGTACAGAAGATGAAGACTTGATTGCCAAAGAAAGTAGGGCCAACCTTGATGAACCTGGCTCTCCCAACCCTATCACTCCTAGATATAGCATAGACTCTTCAACAGACTCTCAAGTCTGGATTAAGGATATAGCCTTCTCCTGAGCTGAAAGTTATTGGGCAGATGAGCAGGAAATTGAAAGCTGCTGTATCTGACTGGCTAGTTAAGATCAAGAAGTTGTATCCAGAGTAAACTCTGGATTAACCCTGGAATACTCGGGTTGTTCTTCCATATTGTGTCGTGCTTATTGGTATGGCTGGCCCTACTGAAGGTACCCTACTTGCCTATTTACCTGACTCGGCCCTTGCCTGCCTTTTTTGACAAGCTGCTGCAATCACACTTGTGCTTGAGAAGACTACAACTGATTTCAGCCTGTCTTATGCCCAGTTCCACCAAGGAGTTTCGAACAGAAGTAACCTGTACTTCACCCTACCAGGACTTAATGTTCTCAGCAGTAGGACTATGCTGTATACTCTTTGACCAGCAGCAGCTTTTTTTTCCCTCTTTTTTTAAGTGCTGAATAAGCCTCTATGCCTATATATATTTGATCATCTTCAGCACCTGGGACCCTTTCTACTGGATCTGAAGTACAGCAGATTAAAAGTACTGTCCCTTCCTCTCTTCTGCAGTAATAACAGAGGTGAGTCTGAGCCACCAGTACAGAAATGAGAAATGTACCAGTTCAACTTGGCAAAGGACTTAAAGGAACACAAGAAAAGTTTTCCACTGAACTTAAAATTTACCACTGACTTGAATTGCCTCACAACTACGTGCCAGCAGAAGGCTAGTTGTCCTGCTTCATGTCAGCTAGACGGTTGAGCTCTCAGACTCATGACCACTGAGTTTGCTTATATTGAAACTCCATTGTATCATTTAAAGAATGCTATCGGACATGATTATTCCATTTGAATGGATTATAAGCTTCCTGAGTACTGGACATACTCCTCGTGATGCTTTTTCAGAGTACTTTTATTATCAAGAAAGTAACAGTGCCAGCTGTTACCATTCGATTTTTTGAGCAGAGACTAAACTTTCAACATCTGGTCTTATCATTGACAGCAGTTGTTTTTGATTGGCCAGCATTCATTCCATGCTCCCTGATCTTGGAACTACATCTCCCTATTTTTAGTCCACGTGGTTCAGACAGTCTGACATGTTTCATGTGTGGACATGTGGTTTAAACCTGATGGATCAACATACTTCCATCTCTTTGACCATAGTAATTGGTTCACAAATGGTTGTGTGATTCACATTGGTCCAGTGATACTCAATTCAACCTTGGGAGTTTAACTGAACTATGGAAGAGAAGAAGCTCAAACTATACTGAGTTTGCTTAGCTTTGTAGGATGAAAAAGCTCAACCAGCAGAGTCCACCATATTAAATGAGCCAGTCAGAGAATGAAGCCAGTGCAGAGGAAAGCGGAGCCAAATGATGGAGAGACTTGAGTGCTGGTGACAATGTTTGTGCCCCTGGATCCACCTGTGCCTGAAGCTAGATATATCCTCTGGACTTTTCAGTTTTGTGAACCAATAAAACCCTTTTTTGTTTAAGTTACTTTGAGTCGGGTTTCTGTTGCTTGAAATTGAGTCCTAATATACTATCTACCAATCTTGAAAGTTGACAGATCCAAGTATTTATTAAGCTAGAAGTCATAGCCACACAAATTATTTCCCAAACTTGAAGACAGAGCAAAACAGGAACTGGCAATGATTAAGATGGAAGCATAAAAATTAATTACATAGTAGAAAAATATAGAAGAAAACATGGATGTTTATCAGTAAAGAATTGGTTAAATAACACATAGTTTAGCCATATAAGAAAATCTACATGTCTGTTAAAATGAATGAGGTACATTTATTGTACATGGACATGGGAAAAAAAGGCCATGATATGGTAAACAAACTATTGATAGCAAAATGTATGTGCTAATTTTAAAATTTGTTTATAAAGCATAGAAAAGTCTATTAATGGCTTTCTTTGAGCAGTGTAGATTATATGAGACTTTCAACTTGACACATTTCTGTATATGAATATTTTACACTAACATTAAGTTTTATTTAAAAATAAAAAATTTTTCAATTTAGTGCTTACTGTTTGACCTTGACAAGTTACTTAACACTGAGCCTGTTTCATCAAATAATTTAAAATATCCACCTTTTATCTTTGTGACAATTTCAATAAATATATTCATCATCCATTATTCAAACCCACAGATCGCTGCACCTTTACTTGTTTAAGAAACTCTGAACTCAGTAATTGTTAATTGTTCAAGCAAACTTCTTTTAAAATGTTTGCATTTTTAAAATCAGAACTTCATAGTTCCAGTCATCAAAAAAGTATTTCAGTTCTCAGCTGAATGTTAACCTATTAAGACCTCTTGCAGTTTTCACAGTAGGCAGAGAGGAAGAAAAAGATCTATTTTCTTTGAAATCTGGGTATTCTGATTTCACTGCCATTAAGAGCATTAGTGACCTTTTCATTGCTAAGTCCATGACAAATACATCTTACAACTTTCAGCAGCACCACGAGGACTCCCACCAGCATCTTGATACACTTCGCATTC
>NW_006430462.1:4737154-4771442 GCF_000325575.1 Pteropus alecto
CCACATCTTTTAAATATTGGTATAGTGGACATCCCTTAATTTTTGCCTCCCTCAAATCATTTCCCATTTACTTTGATGATAGATCCCATTTTTCTGTTGGAATGCTACTCTTTCTGTGATGTTTGTGGAACTATAAATTACAGTATTCTGGCCTTGTACCCCCCTGACTGAGATTTGATCATGTGCTTAAAGCTTATCCAATCAAATTTCCCCTCCCACCAGGACTTTGAGTCTTAAGAGAGATGACACAAGCAAAATAATAGGAGCTGAGTTATTCCGATGGTAGTGTCCCAAGGAAAGCATAAGAGTTGGTGCAAGGACATCCCCAAAAGTTCCCTGGATCCTGTTGTCAAAGCCTAGTTATTCAGATTTTCCTTTGATTCTGTAGACTATCATATATTCTTATGTTCCCTTTTTGTTTGTATGCAGGTTTCTGTCGCTTGCAACCAAATGACATTGATTTCAGAAGCTGATAATAGAGTTAAATAATAGTAGATTTCAGACCCTCAGGAACATGGAGGATCTGGAATTGATTATTGCATTGAGACTGAATTAAAGGCAATAACTGTTGCTCTATGTCCCTGGAGAGTGAGGAGGTTGTGTATGCAATTTATATTGGCAAAACAGCAAGTAAAGATACTTCCCCTTGTCATTTGGAATCATATGACTATTGCAGGCAGAATTTGGATAGCCAGCTCGTTGTTGACAATGGGACAATTGGAAGTAGATAAGACCATTGAGTTAGGATAGTTTCTTGGATTACATTGGATAATTTAAAATGAGAGGACAAGGTTAGACCCAGAAACAGGTCTGTAGGCATAGAGTAAAATCTAGGGCCTTTCTGTGTCTTGGATGAATGAATCTCTTCATGCTTAATTCTAAAACTACGCCTTAGAGATTGATTCCACAAATTTAGAAATTACAGTGCTGATTGAATTTGCAGCTTTACTGCAAACTTAAAGGGACTGACTGATGGACTTTTGATATCTGGAAGGAGTCAAAAGACATGGGAAATCCCAATCCCTATATATCTCAGAAGTAAAAGTTTGGGTTTTCCTGTTAGTCAAAAACCCTTGGCTGAAGAAAATATACAGAATCTATAGTGAAGGAGGAAGAGAGAAGTACCAAATACAGCCCTGTGACTTGTTGCAGAAATAAGGTCTATATTATAGACTTTACCCATATCTCTTTGTTTACCTCGTTTTTTTTTTTTTTTATCCTTCTTCTTTCTCCATTTTAGTACTTTGCGTCTCACTTCCTGGCTGAAGTTTAAATATGATCCAAGTTAATGTAATCAGATTTACCCTCGATTCAAATAGACATTCTGCTGGCACTGTGCCTTCACTAATATATGTGAATATGTTGGTGATGGTTAAATATAGCAGTAAATCCATAATTGTAGATTATCAAGATGAGGTTAAGAACTAGAGTAGGATGAATATCACCTAGAAATCCTAGACTTGACACTGGATGTGATAACGAAATTATTTTAGGTTATCTTCCTTGGGAAGAAAATGAATCCATTTCCTGCAGTATGTTGAATGGAGGCATTTCTAAAATTGTTCATGTTGAAGAATGCATTGCTGGACAGCCGAAGAATAGAACCTAGTGGACATCTGCATTTATTTGCCTACCCAGGTCTTTTTCCTCCTCCTTTGGGAATAACACTTCACCTTTCCTTTGAGAAGCTACCCTTCTCCCACGCTACCAAAAGATAATATGTAAGAAGCATAGGAGTTCCTGTTACTGAGATTTCCTCAGTTGCCCAGGTTCCTGATTTTCTTGAATGATAAACTCTAATTTCGTGAACTGCCTCATATCCTTTCAGTGGATTACATTGGTTAGGCAGGCTGCTACATATGGCTGTACAAGGTTTCCCCTGTACAACCATATGCAGAGGCCCTGTAGCCAGCCTTGATTTTTGTTCCTTTCAGTCAGAGACCCTAACTGAATCACTGTCCTTCCTATGCGTTAGGCCTTCTTGCCCCATAGACTCTGAAAAATCTCATCTCTTCCCATGGCTTTAGTTTCCAACTGTTGATAGCTTCCAGATTCCTGTCTTCAGCACAGACGTATTTCTTGAGTTCCAGATCTGAATGTCCACCTTTCATCTGGATATTCCCCTGCTTGATTAGCACATAGATACCTCACATTGACCCCATTATTTTTCCTTCAAAATTCTGTTCTCCCAGTGTTCCCATTTCTTGATAAACAACACCACCCTTCATCTTGTTTCTCAAACCAGAACATGCTCATTATTCTTGATGCTTCCTTACCTTCTTTCTCACCCAGGCATCCCTATGAATCATTAAATTCTTTTGGTGTGTAAATATACCTCAAAACCATCTTCACTTCTATCACCCTTGCTAGGACTATTGCAAAGCCCTTCTAGTAGTGTCACTGCCTCTACTGTTGTCCTACTACAGTCTGTTCTTTACAGAGCATCTAGAATAATCTTTAATAGATCTGATTGTGTCACGTCTGTGCCTAAAACTCTTTAATAGTTCCCCAAGTTGTTTCAGAATATCATCTAAACTTTTATTCTGGAACTTTACCCTTGTTTACAAGGTTCTTCATTATTTTGCTTTTCAGGCCTCATCTTTCACCACTCCAAACATGGCAGTTCATTTTTACATATTGGAGTTACCTGTAATATTTCATTTGAAAAAGGATTCTACCTTTTTTAAAAAGAAGGGTAAGCTTTCATTAAAAGGAAAAAATCAAAACCCTTGATGTTCAGAACTACCTAATTAACATAATTTACTTTCTTCCAAATTTCTCTTTCCATGAAGTTTCTAAATGAAATCTGATATGTGTAACTACTATGTAAATAGAGCTACACTAAGGTGCCTAGAGAGTAACCAAATCCCTATCTCACAACATACACAAAAATAAATAACATAAGGACTACAAATTTAAATGTTAAAATGAAATATTGGAAGAATTTTTAGAAGACTATGTTTATAATCATATGGTAGGAGATCATAAGCAAAACAGGAAACCTACAAACCCTAAAGGAAATTATAGATATATTTGGCTATAGAAACA
The DNA here is from genome assembly GCF_000325575.1 of Pteropus alecto. Taxonomy (NCBI): domain Eukaryota; kingdom Metazoa; phylum Chordata; class Mammalia; order Chiroptera; family Pteropodidae; genus Pteropus; species Pteropus alecto. Next base: position 4,740,203 of record NW_006430462.1, read on the forward strand.
AATTTTGGGAAAATATCTTGGTTCTATAAAAGACACATGATAGACTAGGGAAATTATTTTTAACATAGGTGGCAGATTGAGGATTAATATCCCTAATATACAGAGTTCCTACAAATTGATCACTACAAAACAATCACCCCCATAGAAAATACCCAGTAGGTAACTCAGTAGAAATCTAAAAGATCAATAGTAATAGTCACTAACCATTTATTGTTTGTTATGTGCTAGACATTGTTTCAGGTACTTTATAAGTATTATTTAATTCTGATAACTTACCCTATAAGAAAGGTAATATCCCTGTTTTACAGCTGAGGAAACAGGCTCAGAGAAATAAAGTAACTTGCCCAAGTCATAGGCACACATCTTGAGCTGTGACTCAAACTCAGATGGTCTGACTCCATTGTCTGCTCTGAACCATTATGCTCTGCATTTCAATAAGCATATGAAAGAAGTGTACACATTATCAGTGAGGTATAAATCAAAGCAGCAAGGTACCACTGATCACCTATCAGATGGCAAAATTTAAAAGAAAAATAACCTCCAGTGCTGGGAAGAATTAGGGTAAATGAAAACTTTTGTACATTGGTAGTTTGGCCATATCTATTAAAACTTTAAAATGTACTTTGACTCAGTCCAATGTCAAAGACTCAAAGAACTAAAAGCACTGAGATACAAGAACGTCAGAATGAGAAGTTTACTGCAGCATGGCCTGTGGAAGCAGAAAAATGAAAACAGCTTGAGCGTCCATCAAAGAAGAATGTTTGAATCAGTTATAGAACAGCTGGAGTATTATACAACTGTTAAAAAGAATAGGTAAGAGCCTTAGCCTTTAACTTGTGGCATGTCCATGATGTATTTAAGCAAAAAGAGAAAGTTACAAGGTAATGTACATCATGAGAACACATTTTTGTAAAAACAAATGAAACCTAAAAATGTGTCGAAATAACCAAGTAAAAGAAAGTAGGATTCACTGTAGGCTATATTATGGTTTCAGTTGAGTTTAGAGAAATTTAGCACTTTATACATACTAGCATTGTCTCACTACTTGTGGGAAGCATGTGCCTTTTTTTTTTAAACACTTTGAAGAAATACTTTTTGAAGAAGCAATTTAATTACAACTGGTCGTTTTTTAATTAATATGCTAAAAAAAAAGGCAACAAAGACTAACAAAGACCAATGTCTTACATATTTAAGGTTACTTGATTTCCAGGTGACTGGTCTTCAACCTTTAAATAGGCCACTCTCTCCAGCAGACAAGGGGCTGTCCATTAGGATGCCACATTCTAACAAAGACCGGTTCTCTCCCTGTATCTATTCTTCTCAGAATAAATGCCACCCTTCCCAGCCTCCTTTGCTGATAAATATAACCCAATGACTAAATTTTAGTCAGTGGGGCATGAGCAGCTTCTGGGACTTAAAAGAATGTGCGCCCATCTCCTTACATTCTGCTGGCTAGAACTTGGGTCCATTGGCTGGAACTTAAGCACGTCACTTGGACCATGAAGGAGAAGGAGCTGTGTATGAATGGTGATGGAGCAACAGTGAGAAGGAGCCAAAGTTCATGATGAATGTGGAGCCACCAGGCCTGAAGCATTTACCTCTAGACTTCATTTACAAGATAAATTAACATGTATCCTCTTTACATAATTGATATACGAAGTTTTCTAATTCCTTTTGTTCTAATTTTAAACTGCTGAAGCAACCTGCCCCTAGCTGGGCTCACTGACAAGAGGGCAGTGACAAGGTAGATGACAGGTTAGGTCAAGAACCAAGTATGTATCTGCCGTCATAAATTAATAAGTTGGCCTCTTGCTTTATTAGCTAGGCGCCCCCTCCTTAATGCTCCTAAAACCCCACTACTATAGATATGTTGCTTTTATCATCCCAATATCCATCCCCTCATATTTTGATAAATGCACATCAATTGCCCTCTAGGCTTCCAGCCCTCCTCCACTTTTTGTTCATATGCCAACTACCCCTGGCTCCAGGGTTGGCACATAACTCACACTGACCTACCAGAGCCTTGCATCCCCTTGGTCTGGATAATTGGATAAGGAGTGAATATATAATCTAAGCCAGACCAATCGTACACAACCAGCTTATTCCGAGAGGTTGGATGAGGGGGTGGTGGTTAAACATCTGAGAAAGACATTTCCTTTTGTTTTTAATTATTGAATTTTGAACTATAAAGTTGCAAGCCTGGCACTGCTGGTAATCATCTCACTACCACAAAGTTGCCTATCTGAGAATGGAACCTATACAGGGGACTAAGAGACTCCTAAAGACATTGTTGTCACTTGGATCCAGTCATGCCAGAAGCCAACTAACTCTGGACATTTTCTGCAAGCCAGGAAATCCAATTTTTGCCTGTTCCATTTGAGTCTTTTCATGAAATGGACAGAGTTCTGACTAAAACATTTTATTTCAACTTATCACCAACACTTGACACTGTTTAGGAAATATGAGATTATTTTGTTAGAGGTACAAATTTAGAACCTGTTAACTCTAATAGACTGAACCACGGAAGTTTCTGCATTGGCAGCACTGGAATGCTGGCAAGCACTCAACCTCTCCAAGCGTGTTTCTTTACTCATAAAAAGAGGAGTAGCAACAGTCCCTGCTTTAAAGATTGTGAGGCTTAGAAAAGATGAACACAGTGCTGACCACCATGCCTGGCACCTGGTAAGCCCTCAGTAAATTGCAGTTGATCTTAGTAATAATGTTAAGGTGACGATACCCTGGAAGACTCTCAGCTCAGCCAGCCAGCCAGCCATTCTCTTGCTGTCTTTTTAACCTCAACTTGCTGGTGTCAATGACACACTATCATATTCAATCTCTTTTATAAGGAAAGTCGATTCCTTATTTGCTCTATCACCCTTGAGAGTGCTGGTGGTAGAAAAACATGTCACATTCCATTTTTCTCATGTGCTGAGGTCCTTGGACACCACCCATGCCAGTTGGTCTGTTGGCAAATGTAGTAAGAGGCCTGAGTTAAGGAAGTCCAACTCCTGTTGATAGAAATATGTCCTTCCTCAGAAATATGTCCTTCCTCATCTATGCCAGTAGGCAGCCCATGGGGGAGCCTGGGCATGCTCTAGGTGGATGTGCAGCTCATTCGTTCACTGCATTGGGTTGAGACCCAGCACACCCAAATGCTCCTTGTTTTAAAAACTACAGGTTTAAGTCAGAGTTAAGAATCTTGGTCCTTCACACCAACAAGAACAAAAGATTTTTTTTCTGTTCATATCATTCTAAATATCTCAAGAAACTTTATGGCTTTATTGCAGGTTGCCATCCTGAACTGTCTGGCCTTCAAGGCTGAGGGAAAGTAGCTGAAATCAGACCTAATCGTTAGGTCAGGGAAATGGGCTGAAGCCAGATTTCATCAAGCAGCAAGCACTCAGAGCCTGTGGAGCCCTGGGCTCATCCTTGTCATTCTCCTGAGACAACGATAATGGAACAGAAACATCCCAGTCACACTTGCAAGACTCAACGACTGGCCTCTTTGAACAGGAGCTCTGATTTCTTGAGTTCTGAAGATGCCTGGGAATGTTTGGCGTTGGGGAGAAGAAAGTTTGTTCGGAGAAAGTATTCAAGTGCAGACGCTGTTTTACGTGGTCCAGGACTCGGGAAGACATACACAGATCGGGGCTTCACAGCCTTCAGGGTTGGTATGGGGATAGGATGTGGGACAGGGAGTTGTGAGTACGGGAGGACCAATGAACTCAGACGATACGCTGGTCACAAAGATTGGTTGACATGCTCAGAAGACAGCAGTGACAGTCCTCAAAGCAGCATTCAACTTCCATCTCATCTTCGGAACACATGGATTGTAGTGTGCTATGACTTAACATTTTAAAATAAATCCTCTGGTTCTCTTGTGGCCAGTACAATTGCATTGCAGTATATTCTGTGTGTATTCTACAATATTCATTTCCCAATGTAATTGAAGTTATACCGCAAATTTTGAAGAGTATACGATACAGCAAACATGAAATCAGAGTCCAGGGCTACATGTAAACACACACACTTGTTGCTACCGCCACTAAGCTGAGACAGCCCAGAAAGTTGACGTCAGAGGCAAGGCACAGCTGGGTCTCCATGAAAGACAGCCTGTGGCTGGAGAATATCATACCTTGAGGGTCCTACAGAGGAACTGAGCAGTTACAGGGCTTCTTCCCATCACTCCCTGACCCAAAGCAACCCACCCCCATCACCACCACTTGAGATGTTTCATTATCTCTAATGATGGGAAAGCTTGGATAATCAAAAGTGAATGTGGAAAAGTTTCAAGAAATTTCAAGTCTGTAATAGCAGGCATCCTTGGCTTTAGCTGAAAAGCAAATCGATACAGAGTTGTTCTTAGCACTTCGCCAAATGGATTGCTGTTTCCTTGTGCCTGAGCCACCCAAAAAGGGAACAAGGACTTAGGCTGTGTTTATAACTCTTTGCCTGGATACCTCTCCCAGTTTCCTTTTTTAAGGAAAAGAACCCTGCTTTAATAGCATTCTGTCGCCCGGAGCCTGGCCTTGCCTATGTGAACCTGTTTTATGATAACTAGATACTCTTGGCTTCACTTTCTGTACTTGTCCTTGGACCTAACAGCCTAAGAAGAAGAGGCAGAAGAACCTGCTTGTTCCCTTCCTTCTCTAATTCTCTGGTCTTTCTTCCACTAAGAAAAGTTGAGTCAAGCTTCCATGTGCTTCACACATGGCCCTTACAGGAAACCACTTCCTTTTACACATCTGTGAGTACCAGGTCTATATAGAAGGGATCCTCATACATTTCCTCCAGCTCTGGCTCCTCTTTTTTCTAATCCTGTAGTGTTCACCTTCTCCTACACCTGCCTTGTGAAACTTCATATGGAGAAAGGCACTCAACATATATTAAGACTCATACAAGATAAAAGACTATAAGAAATTTGGAAACAACATGTAGATTGCTATTAAGAATAGTCAAGATGTGGTGGTATTACAGAACCAGCTACATAATTTGAGGGGTCCAGTGCAAAATGAAAATGCAGGGGCCTTGTTCAAAAATTGAAATGTGACAGCACATTTCCTGATCATGCGACCCTTCTAAGTATGAGGCCCTGTGTGACTACACCGGTCTCATGCCCAAGAATCTGGCCTTGGTATATTCCAGTCCAGTACCTCTAAAACATGTCCATGCCACCCAGTCTCCCAGTTCTGGCCAACATTCAGAATCATTATAATATATGATAATAACTTATCAGTAGGGCTAGGAATGAAGCTAAGCCCTCTGCCTGTATTAACTCAGTTAATACTCATAACACTCCAGTCATTATAGAAGGAAAACCAGGGTCCCTCAACTGATAAGTAGTCTTCTACCCAGGTTTCTCACCAAAGTTTTGTACTCCAAACCATGGATCTATTTCAGCCTAAAAAACAATGAGACTCTCGATGGTGGTTAAATAAGAACAGAGGTATTATAGTCACTAAAATTAGGAGATTCTGACATGATAGAATAATAACTTTTGTTTATCAAACATTTAGTACGTGCAAGGCACTATGCTCTGCATCATTTGACACATTCTGATGTGAATTTTTTTATTCCATAGCCCTAGTGCAAGTAGTATCCCACACTCTATAGGTCATTTAATACTGCCCTGAGTCAACTTGCCCAAACACAGCCTTCCCTCCCCACCCAGCCATGGACTCTGTGATGCGAGAAAACAGGCACCTCCACAGCTGTCACCACATGGAGGCTGCTCTATCTGCTCATGGACATCATAGCCAAAGACTTTTCTTCTGGTGTCTAGGGACATTGGCCCTCACTTCAGATCTGACCTAATCTCCGATCTACACCTGGACCCTCACTTTCTCCAGCCCTGGTGCTATATATTTCAGCATCTCCCAGAAGGATCTGTAAAGACAAGCAAGACCCAAGTCACCTCTACTATTTAAACATCCCCCAAACACCTTTCTGATTTTAAACTTTTCCATGGCCTTGAAACACCAAACCCTAAGAGCATGGAGGTAGGGATAGGAGGTAGTAGTTGCAGCCTCCTTTTGCTATAGCTGGGCTAGGGAGAGGAGCAGCTAACACCAGAGGGTTTTTTGTTTGTTTGTTTGTTTGTTTGTTTGTTTGTTTTTCTTTAAATAACTTGCCAGGTTACAGCAGATGGAGAAACTTTGGCTGGAAGAAAGAGTCTGGTCTAAAGTCCTATATCTAGGAAGTGGCTGCAATTTGAAGCCATCGGTCTTTAAACCCTCAAACCTGGGCCACCTGTTCAGCCTTAGAATCACTTTGGGAAAGCTCATTGAAACTTCCCTGGTGGGTGGCTCCATAGTGTAGTGGTTAGGACGTCTACTTTACACGCAGAAGGTCCTGGGTTTGCACCCCAGGTAGAGCCACTGGACCATACCCCGGGTGCACCAGGCCCTGCTGTGAGCGTGTGGGAGGAGATGCCCCGCCTTCAGAGATCCAGTTCTTAAGAGGAAATGGCAACATCCATAGGTCAGAGGTAGGAGCGGGGGAAATTAAAGAGGGGAGAAAGGAAAAAAAAACTTCCCTGGCTGACAGAATGAAAATCTCTAGGGAAAATCTGCATTTTTTAGATATTCCACATATAACCTAGAAGCTTCTAGAATTTCTATGTAGAATTTATATTTGAAATTCCAGCCAATCTCACAATAGTCAGAGTGGCAGATAGACTCTATGGTACCCCGGCCATGATCAGTGCCTCCTGGCATTCACACCTGTCCTAGTTTGGGCTGCCATAGCAGAATACCACAGACTGGATGACTCGAACAACAACAATTTATTCTCACAGTTCTGGAGGCTGGAAGTCTGAGATAAAGGTGACCAGTCGATTTGGTTTCTAATGAGGGCTCTCTTCCTACCTTCTTGTTCTATCTCCACATGGCCATTTCTCAAAGTATGTGTGAGGAGAGAGAGTGACCTATCTGGTGTCTCTTACAATGACACTAATCCTATCAGATCAGGGCTCCATCTTTATGACTTAATTTAACTGTAATTACTTCCTTAGAGGACTCATCTCCAAATACAGCCATACTAGAGGTTAGGGCTTCAGCATGAATTTGGGGTGGGGGGTGGTCACGATCTGAGTCCATAACAACACCTCTGTGTAATCCCTTCTCCTTAAGCTGGGCTTCCTTCTGAGGTGATACATGCAAGATTATTTCTAACCAATAGCATCTAGCAAAGGTCATTGGATGTCACTGTCATTACATTACATAAGAGTTCATCTTGTTCCCAAACTTGCTCTAGAGGCTCTCCTTGCTGGTTCATTGGAAAATCTACGTGGCAAGAAACTGGGCAGCCTCTAGGAGCTGAGGATGGCTTCCAACCAAAGGTCAGCAAGAAGCTGGGGCCCTCAGTCCTATAGCCACAGGGAACTGGATTCTGCCAACTTGAGTGACCTTGGAAACAGGTTCTGCCTCATTCATGCCTCCAGATGAGAACACAGCCTGACCAACACCTTAATTGTAATATTGTGAGTCTCTGAGAAGAGGACTCAGCTAAGCAATGCAGATAATAAATGTGAGCTACTCTAAGCCGCCAAGTCAGTGGTCATTTGTTACACAACAATGGAAAATGAATACAGTAGGAAACCCCATAAGATCAGTTTACAAGGCTGCATGGATGATTCCTCTTTTTTTACTTCTACCTAGAAGCAAGTCGTATACTTACTGAGGATGACGAAGGGCATGTGCCTAACTGCCTTTAAAATTTTTTTAATTTCTTAATTATGAAAAGTAACAGATGTTCATTGTAGAAAATTTGGAAGTACATCAAAAAAGAAAATTTAAGTTACCAGAAATACTCTCCTCCCACCCCTCAGATAACCACAGATAACACGGTGGCAAACAGCTTTCCCCAACTTGGTCCTGTGTAGAGAGGCTAGATAAAGTTACAAACAGAGAACGCTCTGTACAGACTGTTTTGTAACTTGTCCTCCACATGTCAGCCCACATTTTCTAAAAAATTTGAAGCATCAGAAGGGCGAATTTGTTCCTAGCATTTTGGGATGCTGCCAGACCCCACTTTTAATGACCTCAGGTTTGCTCAGGCAGGGCTTTAGCAAAGGAGATTCATAAAGAGGAAACCGAGACCAGAGAGGGGAGGCCATACTCAAGGCCAGATAGCCTGTCAACATCCAGAAGTTTCTCCCCCTCCAGACTCCTAAAGACATTGTAGTTGAGCTGCTATATCCCCAAAGCCATTACCCTTGGAATTATTGCCAGAACTCATTTCCCATAAGCCACAGCTTTATCCCTAATCAAGAGGAGTGATCAGAAGGGCTTAAAGTAAGAGGAAGCAGCATCCCTCTGCCTGAGATCTGGCCAGCTCACCCCATGAGGCCTGAGTCTCCCCTGGCCTCTAGAGCAGCTGAAATGTGAGCACCATTCCAGAATTTTTAGGGTTTGGCTTTTTTTTAATGTGAGTGGGAAGGTAGAAAGGAAGGAGATGAGGGGAACTAAAGGTATGAACCAGTCATTCAATAAGCTTTATAAAGCCTCTAGAAGTCTAGGCCCTATGCTAGGAACTAGAGCTAAGGAGATAAGCATGATAAAGTCCCATCTCTAAACAATATTTCTGTGTTTATGATACAATAAACAGGTGTTACTTTTGCAATGAAAAAATAATGTTTAGTAAAGATTTCTTTTAAAGAATGCTGGAATTTCTTTAACATTTATGAATTGTGTTCCAATTATTTATTATTCTATAACAAACCACCCCAAAACTTTGTTGTATAAAACAACAATCGTTTTATATACTCAGGATTCTGTGAGTTGGAATTGGGTAGAATATAGTATGGATGGCTAACCTCTGTGCTTTTCTATCTGGGACACCTGGAGTGCCTAGGATGGTTGAAGGTGGCAGGGAGAGCTCAACCTGGGCCATGTGTCTAGGGCCTCAGTTCTTCTCTGTGATGTGTCTTCTGGGAAGTTCTTCATTATAATGTGTCCAAGATGGCTCCTTCGCTTCTATGTCTGGCCCCTGGGCTGGGAAGAGTTGGAGAGCAGGAGGTAAGCGGGTCATCTTTCTGTGATGCTGCCTTTTTTCCACATGGGTAGCTTGGGCTTCCTCTCAGCATGGCAGTCTCAGAATAGACTTCTACATGTCAGCTGACTTCCCCCAGAACAATCATTCCAAGAAAGAGGAAGTGAAAACTGCCAGTTCTCTTAAATGCAATCAAGACAGAAGTCACAGTGCCTTTTTGTGATCTAGGCTTCAAAGTCACACATTACTTCTGCTTTTTTTTCTATTCATTAGAAGCAGGTCACTAAGTCTAGCCCACACTCTGGAGAAAGGGAATTAAGCTCTATCTCTTGAAGAGAGAAGTATCGAAGAATTTGTGGAAATATTGTTTCCAAAGCACCAGAACAGCAACATATTTGACCTCACATTGGGCATTAGACATACCCTCCAATTCTCCGCTCTCTCAGAACTAGTAATTTTTTCCACTCCCTTGTCTCATAAGGAGCAGCGTAGCTGATTTCCTTTCCCTCCTGGTCTCTCCCAAACACTCTTACCCTTATCTTCCACCCATAAGAGTTTATCATATATTTTCCACATCCCTTTTAGTCCCTTCCTCTAAATGAATTCTGGTGCCACTTGTTAAAATAATGAAATTTCTATTTTTTTACATAAAGATTTATGTAGAGAAAATTATTTTAAATGAAAAGTTCATATCCAGCCATACCGTCAAACAAATGTGAGAGCAAAAGAAGATATTGATGACAAGTAGGAACTCTGAAACGTTTTCTTGTGTACCCTCTCTGAAAAAAAAATTGCCTGAGGATGTACTCCAACAAACTGACTGATAAAGGAGTCCAGGAAAAAGACTTGGGAAGCAAGAAACAGTGAAACTAAAGTAAGAGAAGTTTTGAAAAAATCCCAACCTGATAGCTATGCAGAAGACCTAAAATAAAATCTGTCAGAACTAGAATTGGAAGTTAGAGGTCTCTGGGACAAAATGTCAAGAATAAAATAGATGTCATTGCACAAATTGACTAAATGAAAATCTGGAAGTTCTTAAAGATAAAGTGAAGACAAAAGACTCTTTGACTACCAAAAAGAGAGTGCAGTTAGAAACTCTGCAGGGAGATAAGCTGTACTGGAAAACCATGGTCAAGCTAAAATTCACATGATTTGGGACAACTGATAGTGATTTAAACAGTAAGAAACACCACCAAATAGCAATTCAAAACAAAGCTGATTTTACTACCTTCCTGGCAAGAGAGAGCCATGTCACTTAAAAACAAGTTCTAGAAGTCTCTCTGAGCAAAAATTCAAGTATGTAGATAAATGGGATTTGAAGGATGGAAGGAAGTACACCAAATAAGACAAAATTCTGAATTATGGTCTCTAGTTGGCTCACAAAGCAGATGTCAAGTCATCTTTACAAGTGACCACCTTTAACTTCTCTGTCACTGACATGAACCTGATTTCAAGCGGGTCCAAGATGTTATAAAAGATTCCACTGGGACTAGGTCATTCAGCATAGATGCTTAAATATGCATGTTTAAAGCTTAGCAAATGTTTTTTTTTTAAGCAAGTATGAAGCAATGCCCATCACCTATTGGACAAAAATATTGAGGGAGGAGTAATTAATTTTGTTGGGTTTATAATGGATAGCAGGTGTGTTTTCCCAAGATGTCCTTTCTTTTTTTCCTACAAGCAATTTGTCACTTTTATTGGATATTTTCTTGGAGATCAGCCTTCCTCAATTACTTTTTTCTAGTGGGTTCAGATTTTAAACTTTGTTCATTTCAGTAAGTTTTTTAAATGTGGATGTATGTGTTTGTTGTCTATTTAGCCATCATACTTGTCTTCTGATTTTCATTTGGCAAGTGGCAAAGTTTTATTACATGGAAATTTAAAACTATATCTATTAAGAAAAACAAAGTTGAACCAAAAATACAATGTTCCCAATCTCCTACTACTTACAATCTCTTTTTAAATATAGAAGAGTTTTTGAGGTGAAGGAGAATTTGGTTTCACTTCAGTACTTTTTATTAAATTTTAGTAAAATAAATATTTTGAAAAATTGAGACTCAGTAGGTCATGGTGATGGAATTAAGGATGATTTTTTATTTTCATCTTCATGTATTATATGCTTTTCTATAATTTTCTTTAAAATTTAATCACAAACATGCATTATTTTTAAACTATAAAATGTTATTTTTTAAAAGGAAACCAAATATATATGTAAAAGGATATTCATAACAACATTGTTCATAATAACAAAAAAATTGGCAAGCAACTGAAATATCTGTCAACAAGGGAATGGAGTATTTAATCATGGTACTCCAAAAACAATGAGCTTTGGAAAAGATTAAGGTAGTCTTATATGAAAGGACTTGGAAAAATATTAAGGAAAGCAAATTGCTGAAAAGTATGTTCTCATTTGTACAGGGGGGGAGTGGGGGGGAAGAGTTCAATTTAAGTTACCCAAATATAGCTCAAAGGGCTTGAGGATGAGAGAGAAAGAGAGAGGTATGTATGTATATATATGTGTATATATATTTCGACTTGACCTCTAAATACAAACTAATACTTTACTTAAAAAAGTGATCTGTTTCCTGTTGTAGGAAAACTGGGTGGACTTACTAAAGAAAGTACAATATATATTAAAACCACATATATTGAACTGTATGAAACGTGAAATATTTTTAAGGGTAATTTTGACAATAATAAAACTTTACATTATGAGCTGACTTTAGAAGCCATCACCTCACACCACATAAGACATTACTTCACTCTTTATATGTGGTCCAGAAATTCCAGGAGGATGAAAGCCCATCAGTTAACAGATGCTTGAGGGGCAGACTGTTACTTTTAAAGCTTACCCATATACAGTTCTATATTATTTAGATTTGTTAAATTTATACAAAATTATCATTTGAAAAAAGTTATAAAGATTTATAAGTATATGTTGCCTATTTTCTTTCTGTATTTATTCATATAATGCTTTTTAATGGCTGCATATAGCTGAACATTTAAGTCTTCTCAAATTTTTTATAATTATAAACATTCTTATACATAAACCCTTTGTTCATTTTTCTATTTGATTCTTCTATGAATTCATCCTAAGGAGAAAAAGGGGGGTATACATTGTTTAACAATATCTTTATAAAGATAAAGTAAAATAATGTTTGAAAATGTTCTATAATTCTTCTCCTTGGCACTGGGCTTGGACCCAAATCTGAAGAACTCTGAGGATTAAACAAACATCTGTGCTCTATTTCAGTTGCCACAGCCTGGGCTTGTCTATGAATGGGGTGTGGATCCTGACCTCAGGGAACTCACACTCTTGAGGGGAAAACAGACACGAATAATTATAAAACTATGCGACTTGTGTCACAGTGGAAGTGCAGTGTCAGAAGTGGTATAGAGCACTTCTCAAACTTTAATGTGCACACAAATCATATGGGGATCTTTTAAAATGCAGATCCTGATTCAATAGGTCTGGGATAGAACCTGGGATTCTGCATTTCTACCACTTCCCAGAGGATGCCAAAAGCGTGGTCATTTGCAAATCGCACTTTGAGTAGCAAGTGTATAAATACAATATTAAACAAAGCTTTCCAGATGCCTGAACAGAGTTTTGAAAAGTGAGTATGAATTCTCCAGACAGTTAATGAGGGAAAGGGTATATCTCGGCAGAGGGAACAGCTTATGCAAAGGTGCAGAGGCATGAAATGGCCTGGTTTGTCTGAAGCACCAAGTTCAAACGGTGGGGATAAGATTAGGAGCCTAAGGAACATCAGTGGTGATGGAACAAAAGAGGAAGAGACCTAAGGGTGAAACCACAGGTGGAATAACTAACTGGGTATGGGAGGAAGTGGAGGAGGGCATGGAAGATAGGGGAGGGGTGCCCTCACCAAATGCATGAATAAAGAACCTGGTGTGGGTTTGAGGGAGAAGGTAATGAGTTCACTTGGAGATTCACAAATTGGAGTAGGGAGCAGTGGGGCATTAGTGGAGCACTCTGTGGGAAGGCTGGCACAGTTGCAAGTTGTCAGTATGTTGGGCAGTCAAAGGCATGGGCTAGGAATGGAGAAGGATTTTTCAGTCAGAGGGATAGTCTTTCTGCAAACCTCAGAAACACCACTACAAAGCTGCAAACCTGTGAGTGATGTTTTTCATACTACATCTGAAAACATGGATCTTCAGGAGCCAAAACCAGGATCCCAAGGCTCCCCAAAATTATCAACCACATCTCACATAAAAACCCATATGGAAATATTTATAGCAGCTTTATTCATAATTGCCTCAAAATGAAAGCAATCAAGATGTCTTTCAATAGATGAATGATTAAACAAACTATGATACATCCGTACAATTGACTATTATTCAGCAATATAAAAAAAGAACTATCAAGCCATGAAAAGACATAGAGGATTCTTAAATTCATACTGCAAAGTGAAAGAAGCCAGTTTGAAAAGGCTATATACTATATACTTCTGAAGGGGTTCAGAACAGGCCTCCCTAAGATATGCCACATTGACATGTGAATTATTTTGAGCTGGACGTAACAGAGACCCTGCAGACTCATGAGAAACTTTTATCTCTCCCTTAATTTAAATTTTTGGCCTTGCCCATAAGAATCATTATCAGAGATAACTTTTTATGACCTATCTATAGGGTGGGGCAAACATCTAATTACTGAACCTCTGTTGTTCTTATTGCCCTTCAAATGAACTTCCTCCCCACTGAAGCCCCAAGATTCCTTACCTCATCCTTAGTTCAGTATGCCACGTATACCCGCATTTTCTCTTTCTGTCTCTGAATCTTTCTTGTATGTGGGGTTTCCATATGTAGGTATATAATTAAATTTGGTTATTTTCTCTTGTTAATATAATCCATCTCATGTATATTTAAGTATTAGACCAGCTGAAAAAAAACTAGAATGGTAGAGAGAACGTTTCTTTCTCCCCCACAATTCCAACTGGAAAACGCAAAACTATACAGACAGTAAAATAATCAGTGGATGCCAGGTGGGATATTGTGATTTATAATAAGAATTATATATTTGGCCTTCATCCCTATTCTGGCACAGAGCTCCTAAAACACTTGGAATTTCCTAAGTGATGAGAGAATAAACCCTGTCTTTCGTTATGTTAATAGTGATTTTTGGAAAGCCCCTAAGTAACCTAAGAATAGGGGACTGGTTGCCAAAGCAACCAATGCTATTAGAGGATTGGAAATTTCAGCCCACCCCACTCCCACCTCTGAAGAGAGGTGAGGGGCTGGAGGTTGAGTTCAATCATCAATGGCCAGTCTCCATAAAACCCCAAAAGGACAGGGTTTGGAGAGCTTTCAGGTTGGTGAACACATAGAAGAGCAAGAAGATTGGAGCACCCGGAGGGCCTGGAAGCTCTGGGCCTTTTCCCACACACCTTGCCCTATGCATCTCTCCCATGACTGTTTCCAAGTTATATCCTTTTATAATAAACCAGTGAACTAGTAAGTAAAATATTTCTCTGAGTTCTGTGAGCCTCTCTAGCACATTAAATTAACCTGAGGATGGGATCATGGCCCCATAGGCAGTTGTTCAGAAGCACAGATGATAGCCTAGACTTGTCATTGGCATCTGAGGGGGGTTGGGGCAATCTTGTAGGACTGATTAAGATCCCTTAATATGTGGGATCTGATGTTATCTCCAAGTAGAGTGTCAGAATTGAGTTAATTGCTTGGTAGTATTGGAAAAAGTACACACACATTAGATCAGGAGTTCAGGGAGAGGCATGAATAATGAAACAAAGGATTTTCAGGCAATAAAATTCTGTATGATACTGTATGATACAGTATTCAAAATTCTGTATGATACAATTTATTATTGCATTTCTCAAAACTCTTAGAACTGTATGAACCTTAAGGTAAGCAAATTTTAAAAAATTATTCAGGAGATTGGAGAATCCTAGGAGGGAATGCAGACTGTGACAAAAGAACTTAATTATATGAATGTATGAATATTTGAAACAACTTCACCGAAGGAGATGGGGTTGCTGATCTAAGTAAATCTTTGGAATAAGTGGAGTCTATAAGACTAAAGGCAAAAGGACCTGCACAGAAGCACTGTACTCTGGCTGATAACATTGTTTCCTATGCAGGTTAACAATTCTTATACTGCTATACATGTAAACTGGAATGACATAAATATATGGATGCCAGATAGTGGGAAGCAGGTTTCTCACTGTTGGAATGGGAGTTGACAGATAAGTAAGGGGCAGATGCTAGAATGATCCATGTTGTAATGGATTAAAGTTGGATACAACACCTTGAGCTCATGTTCAGCTTAATATAGATATAGATGGTTACATATAGAAATTTATAGATATGTATATATACATGGGTTAGAAAAACATATATATATACACAGAAAAGAGGGCCATGTGAAGGTGGAGGCAGAGATTGGAATTATCCTGCCCTACATGAAGTAATGCCTGAGGCACCAGAAGTTAGATAAGGCAAGGAAGGATTCTTCTCAGACTCCTCAGAGAGAACATAACCCTACTGACACCTTGACCTCAGACTGAACTTTTAAAAGCCTCTGGAAGCAAGAAAGCCAAGCCAAGGACTTGCTATCAGACTTTGCCTGTAATACATATAGATTTGGGTGAATTCTCCTCAAGCTCCCCAAAATATCCTGAGGTTCCTGAGCCTACCAAGAAGTGACCTTCCTTATTCATCCGGCAAAACTACTAGGAACCTTGTAAGCAAAGTACCAGGCTGGTATTTCTGAGAGGCTTTTTTGGCTTCATAAATTCAACCTCTTTCTTAAAGCTGTCCATATTCGTGTCTATGTACAGCTCTCAAATATTGTTACTAACGGATGAAATTCTCCTTTTCGGGGACCCCAAGCAGGGTTCTTTTTTAAATATTTATTTATTTTAATTAGTTTCAAGTATACAGTATTGAAATAGACAATTAGTTGCTTGGATTTACATTGTACAATTCAATGAGG
Organism: Pteropus alecto; assembly: GCF_000325575.1. Taxonomy (NCBI): domain Eukaryota; kingdom Metazoa; phylum Chordata; class Mammalia; order Chiroptera; family Pteropodidae; genus Pteropus; species Pteropus alecto. The sequence goes on from NW_006430462.1 coordinate 4,756,167, forward strand.
GTTTTTTTTTTTTTTCAATTATAGTTGACATACAATAATATACCAGTTTCAGTTGTATAGCAGTGATCCACATAACTCACAAAGTGATCACCCCACTAAATCTAATACCCCTCTTCCCCCTTACATATTTATTACAACATTATTAATCATCTTCTCCATGCTACACTCTACATCTCCACGTCTATTCTGCAACTATCCATTTGTATCTCTTAATCTTTTTGCCTTTCTTTTGTCCCCAACCCCCCTCCCATCTAGTATCTCTCTAAATAGTCTCTGTATCTTTGAATTTATTTCCACTGTTGTTGTTGTTGTTGTTGTTGTTGTTGTTGTTGATTTTGTTCCTTAGATTCCACATGTATGTGAAATCATATGGCATCCGTCTTTCTCTAACTGAGCAAACTACCCTCTAGGTCCATCAATGAAATATCTTTTTCCATCCCTTTACTTTCATCTCTGTGTGTCTTTTAATTTGAAGTGAGTCTCTTGTAAGCAACCTATACAAAAGTCTTATTTTCTTATTCATTCAGCTACCCTATCTTTTTACTGGAACATTTAACTGTTTTTCATTTGAAGTACTTGTTTGATAGACATATAGTTATTGCCATTCTTTATTCATTATTTGCCTTTTTAAAGAACTAGATCTCTGAAGGCAGGGCGTCTCCCCCAATGCACTCACGGTGCGCGCCCAGGGCCTGGCGCACCTGGGGACTGGTGCACCCGGGGACTGGCGCACCTGGGGTATGGTCTGTGGCTCCACCTGAGGTACAAACCCAGAACCTTCTGTGTGTAAAGCAGATGTGCTAACCATTACACTGTGGTGCCACCCCTCTTTATTCATGTTTTTGATACATGTTTTTTCTTCTTAAAGAAGACCCTCCAACATTTCCTGTAATACTGGCTTGGTGTTAATAAATTTCTTTAGCTTATTTTTGTCTGGGAAGTTCTTTATGTGTCCTTCAACTCTAAATGATAGCTTTGCTGGATAAAGTATTCTTGGTTGTAGATCCTGGGTTTTCATCATGTCGGATATTTTTTGCCAAGCCCTTCTGTCCTGCATAGTTTCTTTTGAGAAATCTGCTGCCAGCCTTATGGGTATGCCCTTGTAGGTAACTAACTGCTTTTTTCTTGCTGCTTTTAAGATTCCGTCTTTGTATTTAACCTTCAGCATTTTAATTATGATGTGTCTTGGTGTGGGCCTCTTTGGGTTCCTGGTTTTGGGGACTCTCTGAGCTTCCTGAAGTTTTATGCCTATTTCCTTCACCAGGTCAGGGAAGTTTTCCATCATTATTTCTTCAAATAGCTCTTCAACATCTTGTTTTCCTTCAGGTACCCCTATGACACAGATATTTTTACTTTAATATCCCTTATATGCTCCTTAAATTATAGGCTCCTTAAATTATTATTATAGTCTTGGCTTCTTTTTTCTTGCCATTCTGAATGAGTGTCCTTGGCTTTCCCATCCTCTAGGTCATTTGATCCTTTTCTTTATTCTCTTTGTTTATTCTTTTGTTTATTCCATTTAATTAACTTTTCATCTCAGATAATGCGTTATTCGTTTCTGACTGATTCCCTCTTATAATTTCCTTTTCCATTTTTATGTTTTTTTATCTCTTTGTTGAAGTTCTTACTGAATTCATCTATACTTCCCCTAAGTTCGTTGAGCATCTTTATAACCAGTGTTTTGAACTCTGCATCTGGTAGCTTGCTTGACTCTATTATTTCTGGATCTCTGTTCTCTTCTCTCATATGGTTTCAGCTTCTTTCTCTTCCCATTTTGGCTGCCTTTCTGTGTCTCTTTCTATGTACTAAGCAAGGCTCTTAAGTTTCCCAGTCTTATTAATGCAGCTTTGTGTGGTAGGTGGTCCAGTGGCACAGTCCTGAGAGGAGTTAAGCTGCAGGCCAAATTTAGCCCCAGCCTATGCCCTTCTGGGGCCACCTATTAAGATTTAGCAAGCAATCCACAGATGCTATGCTTATAGTTGCCTCAAAAAGCCACACCAGAAACTGAGGCCAACTGCCACCGGTGTGAGTCCAAGCACTGCTCAGCAAGGGGCACCTGAATAAGCAAGCACACATCTAGATGTGGCTTGGGTGGGGCTCTAGGTTGGATTAGATGGGATTTCAGGGACTCCTCTGGGCGGAGCGACCTCTGTTATCCAGTTTGATGATGTCTTGGCTATGGAGATGCTGAGTCCGTGCCCTGGGAGTGGGGAGGGCTCAACAAAGAAACAACGGATATAGTTGGCACTTCTGTCTGGAAGAGATCCTTGCCTCAGGCCCTCACTCTGACAAGTCAGTGTCCCCCCGTAAGTCCCAGGCACCGTCCTGAGCAGCCAACACGGCGCTGGTGCTCAGAATGTGCAAGTCCATCAGCATGAAAGTCTGCTCACGGACGTGGCCCCATTAAGAGCCATCTCCAGCTGCTGGCTGCCACTGTACTGCCGCAGCCTCTGTCCCATTCAGCCACTCAGGACAAGACAGCTTTGAGTCTTCGTCCTATCCTACCTTCTGCCATTGCAGGGTGATTTCTTAGATTTCTCCTTAGTTGTATGGCTTATTCATCTAGATCCCAGGAGATTTTTCCTTGCTGTTTGTTTCTTGTTTCTGTCACAACTTTGATTTGTTTGCCAGAGGGATGAACAGAGCCTCTATCATCCATGCCATTTTTTTCCCACCCAAGCAGAGTTCTTTCTCTCTTCAGTGTTACAAAGGAAATCACAAGACCAAAAGTGAACGTTACCAGTGCAAGCTTTTATCCTACGGCCAGAAAATGGAGAAGCTGGAGCTCAGCTCTCAAATCAACTTCTTGCCCCATAGCGGCTGAGAGGTTGTCTAAACCGGATCAGTAGAAATGAAGGGTAGGTTTAGGTAAATAGGTAGGAGGAATATTCATTCCCAGGACTTTCTAGGGACAGAAGCTTTCTCCAGATCAGGGTTCAACCCTCTTTTTATTCATTTTTGGTCTCTTCTGGCCATTGTTGTGATTGTCAACTGTCATGGTGCTGGTAGGTGTGTTATTTAGTGTGAAGTTTATATTATAATGAACTTGAAAATTTTTTTGGAGGTCATTTAGACAGGTATCTTGGTTTCGACTGGTTTCAGCTAGTCTTGACAAGTTCTTAACTACTGACCACAAGCCTCTCTGTTCTCAGAGATAGAAGTTAGAAACCAGGAGAGGTTCAGACAGAGCCTGCAGGCTTGTCATGGGGTAACAATATGACATTTTAGCCAAAGTATTGGTGATATAACAAATGTTTCCTGTTTCAAGAACAAATTCTTATTAAATTTATGCAAATAACTATATTGCCATAAAAAATACTAAGTTTCCAAATTCTAGGGGGATCAAGTAATTCTGGAGAAAAAGTAATTCTTTCAATTCTACTTACAAAGATATAATTTACCAGATTGCTGTAAATCATAGCTTAAGAGGAAAGGTTTCCTTATATCTGGAACATAAAAGATTTAAGAACCAGCAATGTTTTAAACAAAAGTCATAAAAATTATAAACATCCCCATCAGTTCATTCAGTTCCATGTTATTAATTCTCCTTCTGTTTGAATCCAGTTTTTCTGTCACTTCTGGAAATTCTTACCCAATCCAATTTTATGATCTTAAAGTTATCAGTAAACTCCACTTGTCAAAGTTAACATTATATTAAGACATATTAGATTTCCAGGAATTTTACATCATTTCTGGAACATATACACCTATACAGATAGAACATAAAGAAGGCTTAGCATTACTTATTTGACAATGCTTCCCATGTCATTTAGAATTTGATTTTGGGACATTTGTCTAAAATATCAAAAAGTTTGGACACTTGGTCAAATAGGATCATAGGTGACTGTGAACTTATAGAGAAGAATATATTGGCAAATTTTGTAACATCAGTAAACCCAGGTAGAAATAGTTGCATGTTTGCATTATATTCAATATGGACAACTCTGAAGAAATGCTTGTTTTTATTAAACCAAGAAACTTAAACTGGCTTTTATTTATCAAAGATTATCCCAGATCATGTGAGCCTACTGTATTTCTGAGAGTATACTCAATTTTTATAGTGCCTGTTTGTCTTTAAGCCAGCTGGATAGAGCTCTTTACAAATTAATTTTAGTAATACCTTTAATACTATCCAGAAAAATATCACATATCTATTAACATACATACATAGGCATACATAAACATGCACACAGATATAAATATAGATCTTTTTAAAATTTTAGCCATGGCTCACATAAAAAACTCAAAAAAAAAAAAAAGTTGGATCCAAATTGTGTTTTTGTCAGATGGACTAAGTTAAGGCTACTGTTCAGATGGCTAATCTTTTACTAAAAATTTTTTATTTGTATGCTGTAAGGATCCTTTCCAGAGCCATTTTTGGAGTCATTTTTTTTTCTTCAAGAAGCTTTTGCATACAATATAATAATGTATTCCATTGTCTCCAAGAGGTTTGAGAGCCTATCTTTTCAAGGGTGCTTTTTAAGGTAGACTTATCTAAAACAAATTTTCCCCAGAATGGCCATTATAATTCTAAATTATCCAAAAGTTCATTCATTTTTCCAGGAAGGTATGAGATCCTGGTCCAAAGACCAGGTGGAACCTATCTTGCCTTTGGATTCCCAGAATATTTTAACTATGAGGGGCCCTGTTTTCCAATAGCTGTTCAAAAGACTGGGAAGCATGTGTTTTCCCCCCTCCTTTTGAACAGAATGATGACTTACCAAAAAGCTTCAACGAACAGAAATCCATACTGGAAAAACAAAACAGAAACAGAAAGCAAATGTGCACAATAAAGCTGGAGAGCTCAGACCCAAGAAAGACTGCCCAAGAGTTCCATGGTCAGTAGGAAATCAATGAGTGCAAAAGGCTCTGTGGGTACTGGCGCCTGGTTTGCTCACCGGCCTAGCAGTTGCAGGGGGTTGTTTTCTTTGGGTTCCATGTTAGGTGCCATGAAATGTCAAAGGTTCAGAAATAGCCAAAGTAAAACCAGTGAATCACTGAAGTTGTAATTGGTAAAACTTTATTGTGCACATACCAGAAGACGGTTTTGCAAACCTGGAGCACTCAAACCAAAACATGGAATGAGGTTCAGGAGTATACCATTAAAAGCAGCTTACATAATGAGAAAGCAGTGTTTTCACAGTGATTGGTAATTAAATTAAATTAATGACTAAACTGGTTAGTCTGCCCAGGGAACCTTCAAGGCTTGTCTCCATTTGCTTTTTTTTTTAACACATGCTAATGTAAAATGTTGATAATAGGGAAATTGGTTATGGGATATAGAGGAACTCAGTATTATTTCTCAATTTTTCTATAAATCTAAAAGTTTCTAAAAATTAAAAAGAAAAAATTTTAAACAGTGCAGAGGTGTAGAAAGTAAAGATTTTTTTCTTCTGTCCTGAAACCCTAATTCTCAGAGGTGATTAATATATATTTTACTATATTTGGTACAAGTACATTAATATATTTGGTACATACTTGAAAAAGAAAATTATTAATAACATCTCCCAGCGATGTGCCCAATCCGCCATGGTCGTCATCTCTGGCATGAACCTGAAATGCCAGGTACATCCTAGAAACTCTTGTCTGGCCACATGAGCAGGATGGCCCTATTAGGCACTTGTGACCATGCTCTTGATTCTCAGAGAGTCAGTGCTCAAGCACCTGCTCCTGAGAGGACCCTCCCAGACCACAGCTGATTGGCCCAGGGGTGGACATCAAATTCCAGGTGAGCCAATCAGATTCTGTTCTGGGATTTGTTTATTCTCTCGTCAGTCCTACTGAATTGAACTGGAAGGAAAACACAAACCCCAGTGGGTATCTGCTGTCATTGCTGGATAGACAGGAAGAAACAGTCAAAATACCAGGAATCTTTGGACAGAGTTCCTGCCCTAGCATAGAGTAGAGGAGAAGGAATCCTGTTTCTGACAATAAATGCTCCCCAGCAAGGACAGCAACATGGCATTTTATAGAGCATGTGTGCCATTTGTATCCATGGCAAACAATGATTAGAATCCATTTGCTTAAATTTTTTTTTTTAAAGATTTTTTCACAGGGGGATTTTCAAGAATGTTTGGTAGTGATCAGATTTTTATAATCCATAATTTTGAATGTACTAGAGAGGAGTAGTTAAGGAAATAAATCATTGCACCTAGAAATAGTATTTTAAAATATTAATGATAGCTTGCATCTACTAGTCCCTAATTGCATTTTCAACACCCAAGCTAAGCATTGTACATACACTGTCTCATTTATTCTTTTAATAGTCATATGAATTAAGCAATGATATCATCCTTGTTTTGCACACAAGGAGACCAAGGCTCAGAGGCTTTAAATATCTTGCCCACAGTCATACAGTGTTTAACTTGAGAGCTGAGTCTTGAATCCAGGTCTATCTGATTCTAGAGTCCATTCTCTTGACCAGTTGATATAGACCTTTCAAAACAATTCATGAGTTATGGTGAAATAGAGCACATGCAAACTCTTTTGCCTCAATTTCTCATATGTAATAAAAATCCCTAACTCATGATGATTAAGTGAAATAGAGCCTATAAAATGCCTTTATGGTGTTTGACATATAATAGGTGCTTTAAAAACTATTATTCCCAGTGTTAGTGAGGATCAAATTTAACCAGCAGAAGTAGTTCGCCCAAACAAGGACTCTGTGTGTGATTTTTAATTACTATATATAGATGTATGCAACTATCACCACAGTTATTTTAGAATATTTTCATATTCTAACCAGCTCCCTCGTGACCATTTGCAGTCATCTCCACTCCCAACCTCAGCCCCAGGAAAACATTAACCTGCTTTTTGTCTCTATAAATATGACTTTTCTGGACATTTCATAAGTGGAATCATACAATATGTGACCATTTGTATCTGGCTACTTTCACTTACAATGTTTTTGAGGTTCATTCAGGTTGTAGCTTATATCAGGACTTCATTACTTTTTATTGCTGAATAATATTTCGCACTGAGTAATATTCTACTGTTACCATATTTTGGTAATCTATTTGGACTGTTTCTAGTTTGGAGCTATTATGTATAATGCTACTAAGAACATTCATATATAAGTTTTTATGTAGTCATATGCTTTCATTTCTGTTGAGTCTTTACCTAGGAATGTAATTGTTGGGTCATGTGGTAATTCTATGTTTAGTACTTACTCTTTTCCAAAGGGTTGCATTCTTTTACAGTCCCATCAGCAGTGTGTGAGATTTCTGATTTCTTCTCATCTTCACCAACACTTGTTATTATTTGACTTTTTTATTATAGCCACTCTAGTGGGTGTGACATAGTATCTCATGATTTTGATGTGCATTTCCTTGATGACTAATAAATTTGAGCATCTTTTCACATGCTTATTGACTATTTGTATATCTTGTTTGAAGAAATGCCTGTTCAAGTCCTTTGCTCATTCCTTAATTGGGCTATTGGCCTTTTTATTGAGTTATAAAAGTTCTTTATATATTTGAGATATCAGTCCCTTATCAGATAAAGTTTTGCTGATATTTTCTCCTATTTTGTGGGTTGTCATTTCATTTTCTTGAGGCTGTCCTTTGAAGCACAAAAGTTTTTAATTTTAATGAAATGCTATTTATCTATTTTTCTTTTGTTCTTCATGCTTTTGGTGTCATGTCTAAGAATCCATTGCCAAATCTGAGATCATGAAGATATAACCCTATATTTTTTTTCTAAGAGTTTTATACTTTTAACTTTTACATTTAGGTCTTTTATCTCTTTTTCACTAAAATTTATATAAAGTGTGAGGTAAAAAGTCCAAATTCATTATTTTGCATGTAGCTATCCAATTTTCCCAACACTATCTATTGAAGATTTATTTTCCCAAGGAATAATCTTGACACCCTTGTCAAAACTCAGTTGAGCATAGACACATGGGTTTACTTCTGGACTCTCGATTCTCTTTCATTGATCTATAAGTTCTTCCTTATGCCAGTAACACATTCTTGATTATTGTTGCTTTGTAGTAAGTTTTGAAATTGAGAAATGTGAGTTCTTTAATTTTGTTCTTTTTCAAGATTATTATTATTTTTTTATTCTGGGTCCTTTGCAATTTCATATGGAATCTAGAATCAGCTTGTCAATTTCTACAAAGAAACCAGTTGGGATTCTGACAGAGGGTGTGTTGAATCTGTAAATCAGTTTGGAGAGTATTGTCATTAAGTCTTCCAATCCATGAACAATCATCTTTTCCTACATACTTAGGTCTTTCTTCATTTCTTTCACAATGTTTTGTAGTTTTCAGAGTATGTTTTGCATATTTTTTGTTAAATAATTCCTATTTTATTCTTTTTGATGCTATTGTAAATAAAATTGTTTTCTTAATTTCATTTTAAGATTGTTCATTGCAAGTGTGTAGAAAATATAATCCACAATTATGTGTATTTATCTTGTATCCCACCATCTTGCTGAACTCATTTATTATTACTATTAACTTTTCTGGAGTATTCCTTTGGGTTTTCTGTATACAAACTATGATATCTGCAAATAGTTTCACTTTTTCATTTCCAATTCAATTCTTTTTCTTGCCTAATTTTCCTTTTAGAATCTCTAATACAATGTTGAATAGAGTGGCAAGGGTGGACATCTTGATTTGTTTCTGATCTCAGGTGGAAAGCATCTACATTTTCAGCATTAAGTACTACGTTAGCTGAAGGTTTTTCAGAGATATCTTTTACCTGGCTGACAAAATTCCCTTCTATTCCTATTTTGTTGTGTGTTTTTATCATGAAAAACTGTTGAGATATTGTCAAATGCTTTTTGAGATAATTATGTATGTTTTGTTTTTTATCCTATTGACATTAATTATTGGGTGCTAATTAAACAACATTGTATTCCAGGGATAAATCCTACTTGGTCATAGTATGTAATTCTTATTATATGTTGTTGGATTCTAGTCCATTTTTTAAATTGTATTGTCTTATTATTGAGTTGCAAGAATTATTTATATATTATGGATACAAATTCTTTATCAAATATATATTTTAGAAAAATTTTTCCCACCTCGTAATTTGTCTTTTTATCTTCCTAGAAATGTGTCCTTCACAAAACAAAAGATTTTCATTTCGTTGAAGCCCAATTTATCATTTTTTTTCTTTTATGGTTCATCATTTTACTGTTCACCTGACCCAAGATCACACAGGTTTTCTCCTGTGTTTTTTTCTAGAATTTTTGTAGTTGTAGTTCTTAAATTTAGGCCTGTGATCCATTTTCAGTTCATTTTACTATATGGCATGAGGTAAGGTTGTAAATTCATTCTTTTGCATTTATTTTTATTATTTTTATTTTTTTATTGTTTATTTAGTTTCAAGTATATAGTACATTGGTTAGACATCTATATAGTTCATAAAATGATCCCCCCCAATTGCACCCTTCCTCCCCTGACCCTCCACCTAGCCAACGTATTAATGCTAACTGCATTCCCTATGCTGTGCTCCCCATCCCTGTGACCATCCATCAGCTATTAATTTGTACTTCTTTAGTCCTTTACCCCATTCTCCCAGCCCCTCAAACTCCCCTCCCCTCTGTCAGACACCAAATTGTCCACTACATTTGTGAGTTTGTTTTTGATTAGTTTGTTTTTTTTATTCCTTAGATTCCACATATAAGTGAAATCATATAGTGTTTATCTTTCTCTGTCTGACTTAAATACCTTCTAGGTCCATCAAAGCAATACCTTTTTCCATCCCCTTCCTTTTCATATATAGGGATCATGTTTTCTTATCCTTTTAATCTCTCTATCTTTTGGTTGGAGCACTTAATTTTTTCCATTTAAGGTACTTATTGATAGGAATGTAGTTGTTACCATTCTTTATTCATGTTTTTGATACATGTCTTTTCTTCTTTAAAAAGTCCCTCCAACACTTCCTGTAATATTGGCTTGGTGGTGATAAATTTCTTTTTGTCTTTATTTGTCCTTCAACTCTAAATGATAGCTTTGTTGGATAAAGTATTCTTGGTTGTAGATCCTGGGTCTTCATTCTTTTGAAATTTTTTTGCCAAGCCTTTCTGTCCTGCATAGTCTCTCTTGACTAATCAGCTGTAGGCATATGGGTGTTCTTTTATGTGTAATTATTTGTTTTTCTCTTGCTGCTTTTAAATTTTTTTCTTTGTATTTAAACTTTGGCATTTTAATTATGATGTGTCTTGGTGTAGTCCTCTTTGGATCCTTGATTTTTGGAATCCTCTGAGCTTCCTGGGGTTTTATGTCCATTTCCTTCGCCAGGTTAGGGAAATTTTCCATCATTATTTCTTCAAACAGCTGTTCAACATCTTGATTTTCTTCACTTACGCCGATCAGACGGATTTTGGGAGGCTTAATAGTGTCCCATATCTTCCTTAAATCATTTTTATAGTCTTGGCCTCTTTTTTCTTGCCATTCTGTTCGAGTGTCCTGATTGGCTTTCCTGTCCTCCTCTAGATAGGGCATGCGATTCTCTTCTTTGTTCACTTTGTTTATTCCTTTGTTTACTCCATTTAATATGCTTTTCATCTCAGATAATGTGTTCTCCATTTCAGACTGGTTCCCTCTTTTAATCTCCAACCCTATTTTTATCTCTTTGTTAGAGTTCTCTACTTTTCCCAAAAGTTCATTGAGCATCTTTATAACCAGTGTTTTGAACTCTGCATCTGTTAAATTACTTGTCTCCATTATATCTGGATCTCTGTTCTGTTCTATCTATGGTTTCTGCTTCTTTGTCTTCCCATTTTGGCTGTCTTTCCATGTCTGTTTCTATGTACTAAGCAAAGCTCCTAAGTCTTCCCGTTAGCCCAAGCCTCTACCCCTCTGGGGCCACCTGTCAAGATTCAGCAAGCAATCCACAGATGCTGTGCTTATAGATGCCTCAAAAGGCCACACCAGAAACCGAGGTTAGCTGCCTCCAGTGTGAGTCTAGGCACTGCTCAGCAAGGTTCATCTGATTCGCTGAGTTTATACCTGGATGTTGCTTAGGTGGGGCTCGGGTTGGGGGACGTGGGGTTTCAGGGACTCCTCTGGGTGGAGCGACCTCTGTTATCCACTTTAATGACATCACGGCTATGGCAGCGCTGTGTCCGCGCACTGGGAGTGGGGAGGGCTCAACAGGGAACAACGGATACCATGGGCACTTCTGTACCAAGTGAGCCTCGCCTCTGACCCTTACCCTCTTACAATTCAGTGTATTCCTGTAAGTCCTTTGGCCCCCCCAGAGCAGCCAGTCCAGTGCTAGTGCTCAGAGTGAGCAGGTCCATTGTCACAAAAATCTGCTCACAGACGTGGCCCCTTTAAGAGGCATCTGCCCCGGCCACTGCCGCGGCCTCCGTCTCATTTAGCTGCTCGGAACCGGGGCTCCCCACGTCCTCACCCCGTCCTACCTTCTGCCGTTGCAGAGAGCTTTCCCCGACTTCTCTCTAGTTGTATGGCTTGTTCATCTAGATCCTAGGCGATTTTTCTTTGCTGCTGCTCCTCGTTTCCATCACAACCTTGATTTGGTTGCCAGAGGGATGAACAGAGCCTCTATCATCTACGCCATTTTGAAGGACTCCCTGAACATCTTTTCATGTGTTTATTTGCTATCTGTGTGTATCCTCTTCGGGAAAATGTCTTTGCATGTCTTTTGCCCATTTCTTAATTGAATTGTTTGCTTTTCTTAATGTGCAGTTTTTAGAGTTCTTTATATAGGCTAGATACTATAGTCAGATATGTGGTTTGCAAATATTTTTTCTCAACTTTTTAATTCGTCTTTCCATCCTTTTATCAGTCTTTCATAGAGTGAAAATTTTTAATTTTGGTGAGATCTCATTTATCAATTTTTCCTTTTATGAACCATAGTTTTAATTTAAAATCGTATATATTTAAGGTGCACAACATGATGATTTGATGTACATATACAGTGAAACTATTACTATAGTAAAGGTAATTAACATATTATCTCCTAACCTAGTTACCATATTTTTTGGTGAGGAGAACACCTGAAATCTACTCTCTTAGCAAACTTCCAGTATTTGATACAGTATTATTAACTATAGTCATCATCTTGCATATTAGCTCTCTAGACTTATTTTACCTATATAACTGCAACTTGGTACCCTTTGACCAATATCTTCCCCATTTACCCCATCCCCACTACAGTCCGATAACTACTGTTCTACTCTCCACTTCAAGAATTTGACTTTTTTAGTCTACGGCCATGCTACCCTGAACAAGCCTGATCCCGTCTGATCTCAGAAGCTAAGCAGGATTGGGCCTGGTTAGTACTTGGACGGGAGATCACCTTAGAAGACCAGGTGCTGTAGGTGTAAAAAAAAAAAAAGAATTTGACTTTTTTAGATCCCACATATAAGTGAGATTATACAGGATTTTTTCTTTCTGTGTCTGGCTCATTTCGTTTAACCCTTATCTCATTTGCCTTGAGAATACTCACCAGAGATGCTTGCAGCTGCAACATTTACCCCGAGATAACTCACGGGTTACAGTCCTAACTTTACCCCCAAAGTTTGCCATGACATTTCTCATTTTTATTATTATTTTCACATTGCTCTAGTATATCAATAGTCTTTGGAAACAAATGACATTATTCTATTTATAGCATTCTGTTTTTAGGTAGTGAAAATGTCAAATCCTGGAAAACATAGCGTTCCTACACGTGATGTTAAACAAACGCTGGCAGCTAACTGCACTTTTTTTTTCTAAATGGGAAAAAGGTTAACATAATGTATGGACCGTGCTTTTGATATCAAATCTAAAACCTTTTTGCTCAGTCCTAAGTTCCAAAGATATTCTCCTATGTTTTGTTATTTTTATGCATATGTTTTATAGTTTTGTGTTTACATTTTAGTCCATGATCTATTTTTAGTTAATTTTTATAATGTGAGGTTTTCTTTCCTTCTTTTTCTGCCACTTCAGTACCGTTTATTGAAAAGGCTAGGCCTCCTTCATTGGATTGCATTTGCTCTTTTGTCAAAAATTAATTAGGGATATTTGTGTGGATCTATTTCTGGATTATCTATTCCGTTCCATTGATCTATGTGTCTATTCCTCTATCAGTTCCTATAGCTATATAGTAAGATTTAGTATTGGAAAAAGTGACCCCTCCCACTTTATTTTTTTAAAATTGTTTTTGGTTATCCTTTCATTGCCATATAAATTTTAGAATAAGCTTGTCTCTGTCTACAAAAAATTTGCTAAGATTTTTACAGAAATTTTGTTAAACCTACAGATGAATTTAGGGAGAATTGACATTTTTACTACATTGTGTCTTTTAATACATGAACATGGTATGTTTATCAATATATTTAGGCCTTCTTTTCTATTATCAGAATTTTATTTTTTCATTAGATAAATCATATTCATATTGTGCTTACACTTATATCTAAGTATATACTATTAAAATGTAATGGTGGATTACATTAATTGATTTTTCAAATAATGAACCAGTCCTGCATACCTTGAATAAATTCTACTTGGTCATGGTGTATTACTTTTTTATACATTATTGTATATAATTTACTAAAAAAAATTTTTTGAGGATTTTTATGTCTAAATTTATGAGATATATTGATCTGTATTCTTTTTCTTTATGAGATGTCTGTCTATGTTTGGTATGAGGATAATACTAATCTCATAAAATGAGTTAGGAAGTAAAACTTCCTTTTCTATATTCTAGAAGAGACTGTGTAAACTTGGTGTTGATTTTTTGAATGTTAGGTAAAATTCTTCATTGAAACCATCAGGGAGATTTTTCTGAGGGGTTTTAAATTACAAATTCAATTTCTTTAATAGTTATAAGATTAATAAGGTTATCTACTTCACTTTGACTGAGGTTTGGTAGTCTATGGTTTTCAAAAAATTGGCTGATCTCTTCTAAATCCAATAGTGTAAAGTTGTTTGTAATATTCCCTTATTATCCTTTTAACAGCTACATGATTTATTATGATATCCCCCATTTTATCCTAATAGTGATAACTTTTTTGTCAGTCTTGCTAGAGGTTTGTCAAATTATTGATTTTTCTCCAAATAAAATGGCATTTTGTTTCATTAATTTTCTCTATTGTTTTTCTTTTGAATTTCATTGATCTCTACTCTTATTTTAATTTTATAATTCTTTTTGCTTTATTTTTATTTTTCTAGTTGCTTGAAATGGGAACTTAAATTAGTAATTTGATATCTTTACTATTTTCTAGTATAAACATTTAGTGCTGTGAATTTTCTTCTCAGCACTGCTTTAGCTGCGTCCCACAAATTTTGATATGTGTATTTGCATTTTCATTCAGTTCCATATTTTAAAAATATTTCCTTTGCTATTTCTTCTTTAATCCGTGGATTCTTTTAAATTATGTTGTTTAATTTGTAAGAGTTTGGAGATTTTCCTGTCATCTTTTTGTTATTGGTTTCTAGTTTGATTACATTCTGGTCAAAACACATCCACTATATAACTTCAATTTTTTAAAATGTGTTAAGGTTTGTTTTATGACCCAGGATATGGTTTACCTTGGTGAATTTTCCTTGGCACTTGAAAAGTATATATATTATGGTCTTAGGTGCAGTGTTCTACAAATGTTCATTAGATCCTTTTGGTTAATGGTTTTGTTCAATTCTTCTATATTCCTTCTGATTTTCTGCCTAATAGTTCTATCAATTGCTGAGAATTATATGTTAAAACTCCCAACTATAATTGTGGATTTGTCTATTCCTCTTTTTAGTTTTGTCAGTTTTGCTTACTTTGATGCTCTGATGTTTGGTGCATATACATTTTGGAAGGGTATATCCTCTTGGTGGATTAATTTTTTTATCATCATGTATTTATCTTCTTGGTGAATTAATCTTTTACCATTATGTATTATCCCTCTTTCTCCCTAGCAATTTTCTTTGCTCTGAAGTCTATTTTGTCTATTGTTAATATAGCCAATTCCTGCTTTTTTAAATTAATGTTTGCATGATAAATCTTTTTCCATTCTTTTGTTTTCAACCTAACTCTGTCATTATGTTGAAAATGAATTGCCTATAGGCAGCATATAGTTGGATCATAATTTTTGTCTATTCTGCCAATCTCTGTCTTTTAATTGGTATATTTACACCATTTATATTTGAAGTAGCTATTGATATGTTAAAGTTTAAGTCTGCCATTTTATTATATTTTCTGTTTTTCCTCTCTTCCTCTGTTGCTTTTTACTGCCTTCATGTGAGTTACTTAAACATTTAGATAACATTTTTAGAGTTCCAACTTGATTTATTTATAATTTTTAGTATATTGCATACCATATAAAGATATATAT
>NW_006430462.1:4771478-4816855 GCF_000325575.1 Pteropus alecto
ATATACATATATATATGTTTTCCTAGTAATTGTTTTATGTATTACCATATAATTATGGAATTCATCACAGCCCACTGGTGTTGATATATACCACATTGAGTGAAGTATAGAAACTCTACTTTTCATTGAGATCCTTTTCCTCTTCCACATTTTCAATATAATTATCAAATGTTTCCTCTATGTACATTGTACACCGTATGAGATGGGATTATAAATTTTGCTTCTACTATAAAATACGATAAAAAATCATGAGGTGAAGGATAGTTTACTTCTATTTTTACCCATTCCATTATCCTTTAGTTTCTAATGGCCTCAGTCTTCTGCTATTATTTTCTTTTTGACAAGAGAACATCTTTTAGTGTCAAGTCGGCTAGCAACAAATTTCTTAGTTTTCATTCATTTGAGGATGTCTTTATCTCTCTCTTCATTCTTGAAAGGTGTTTTCACTGGATATAAGATTTGGGGTTGAGAGTCCTTTATTTACTTCAGTATTTGAAAAAATGTTATGCCAGTTCCCTATTGTCTCCATGATTTCAGATAAGAAATCTGCTGTCATTGAAAGTGGTATTCTTTTATAGGTAATGTGAAATTGCTCTCTGGCTGCTTTTAATATTTTTTCTTTGTTTTTAATTTTTAGAAATTTAATTATGATGTACTTTGTTGTGGATCTTTTTGCATTTATCCTATTTGGGAATCATGAAGCTTCTTATATTTATATGTTTATATCTTTTACTTTTTAGTTTCACGATCTTTCTCTTCCACTTCTGGAACTCCAGTGACACAAATGTTAGATCCTTTGCTATTGTCCCACAGATCCAAGAGGCTTTGTTCAAATTTTTTAGTCTTTTTTTTTTTAAGCAGTTGTAGGTTCAAAGTAAAACTGAGATGAATATACAGAGATTTCCTGTATACCCATGCCCCCACACATACACAGTTTCTCCCTTTATTAACATCCCTCACCAGAGTGGTGCATTTGTTACAAATGAACCTACATTAACACATCAAAATCACCCAAAGTCTATAGTTATCTTAGGGTTCACTCTTGATTTTGTATTTTCTATGGTTGGGCAAATGTATAATGACATGTATCCAATATTATAGTATCACATGGCATATTTTTGCTGCTGTAAAAATTCTTTGTGCTCTGCCT
The DNA here is from genome assembly GCF_000325575.1 of Pteropus alecto. Lineage (NCBI taxonomy): Eukaryota > Metazoa > Chordata > Mammalia > Chiroptera > Pteropodidae > Pteropus > Pteropus alecto. The sequence goes on from NW_006430462.1 coordinate 4,772,629, forward strand.
ATTCACGCCTCCATACACCCATCTCCTAACAAACACTGATCTTTTTCCTGTCTCCATAGTTTTATCTTTTCCAGAATGTCATATAGTTGTAAACATACAATATATAGCCATTTCACATTGACCTCTAATTTTGTCTTAATATTATGCATTTAAGTTTCCTCCATTTCTTTTCATGACTTAATAGCTCATTTCCTTTTAATAGTAAATGATATTACATTGTCTGAATGTACCACAGTATTTGTCTATTCCATACTAAAGGACATCTTGGTTTTATCCAAGTTTTGGCAATTATAAATAAAGCTCCTATTTAAAAAAAGAAAACTATGTGTAGGTTTTTGAGTGGACACAGCTCTTCAACTCCTTTAGGTAAATACCTAGGAGCATGATTGCTGGGTTGTGTGGTAAGAGTATATTTAGTTTTCTAAGAAACTGCTGATCTGTCTTCCAAGGTGGCTGTACCATTTTACATTCCAGAAGCAATGAATGAGAGTTCCTGTTGTTTCACATCCTCACAGCATTTGGTGTTGTCAGTGTTCTGGATTTTGGACATTCTAATAGGTGTACAGTGGCATGTAATTGTTGTTTTAATTTGCATTAAATGTGGGCATATGATATGGAGCATCTTTTTATATGCTTATTTGCCATGTTAATATATTCTCTGATGAGGTGTCAAAGTCTTTAGCCCATTTTTTAATCAGGTTTTTTTTTTCAGTTGTTGAGTTTTAAGGGTTCTTTGTATATTTTGGATGTGTCCATTATCAGATGTGTTTTTTGCATATATTTTCAATCTCTTTTCTCTTCGTTGTGCAGATTGAGTAAATTCTATTGAACTTCCAGTTCACTAATTCTATTCTCTGTCATCTCCACTCTACTGAGTCCATTGAGCAAGATATTTATTTTGGTTATTGTATTTTTTCAATTCTATAAAAGCTATTTGGTTCTTTTTATAACTTATATTTCTTTGAGATTTTCTGTCTTTGCATTTGTTTCAAAAGAATTTGTAACTTTTGCTGAAGCATTTTTATAATGGCTGCTTTAAAAATCGTTGTCAGATAATTTCATCATCTACTTCATCTTGATATTAGCATCTGTTGATTTTCTTTTCTCATTTAGATTGTAATTTTCCTAGTTCTTGGTATATTAGATTATTTTTTATTGCATTCTGGACATTTTGGTTATTATGTTAGGAGACTCTTGATCCTATTGAAATTGTATAATAGCAATCACCTTGTTTAGGTGTAGGTTTTGCCCACTGCTGTGAGATTTAATTCCAATGACAGCTTAATTTTCTGAGCTTTTGCAATGCTATTATGATCTGTTTCTACTGATGCTGAGGCTCCTGTTCAATCCCTGTTGATGCTATCTGTGAGGGAAGAAGTGCTATTCTGGGTCACCTGCTGTCACTGAGAACCTCTGGCAGATAGATATAGGGGTGGACAGGAGCCACTGGGCTCAGGTCTCCCTATGCCACTAGGAGGAATGCAGAGAAACACAGGACTTTGCTTTTTCCACTACGAATGGATGGGACCACCCACCAGTACCCTGGTGGTGGAATGGATGCTATGATGGCCTGGAGCTTTGCTACTGCCACTGCTGCTGGCAAGTCAGACTGCCCATAGGGGCCCCAGTTGTGGAATGGGGTCAACTCACTTTTTGAAACTCAAATACATGTAGCCACATAACGATGTTTGGTCAGTGACATACCAAATATACAACAGTGGTCCCATAAGATTATAATAGAGCTGAAAAGTTCCTATCACCTAGTGATGTTGTTGCTGTCATAACATCATAACACAACGTATTATTCACATGTCTGTGGTGATGTTGATATAAACAAACCTGTGCTGCCAGTTATATAAAAGTTAGCATGTACATTTACAGTAGTAGGCTATACCATCTAGGTTTGTGTAAGTGTACTCTATGATGTTCACAGAATGACGAAATCACTTAACAACACATTTCTTAAAACGTATTCCCATTCTTAAGTGTCACATGACTATATTACCAATTTTAACTCAACCTAAGAAACAATGACCATGATGAAATCATGAGTTTGGAGGGTAGTTTTAAATTTTCTTCTAAGATGTTTCAATGATTAATAGAAAAAAAATTGTTTATTCCCTACCACTTGAAATAATTTCATGGACACCTAAGGCCACTTTGGGGAAGCAGCCCTGCAAACACACTGACATAATGGAGTTCTAGGCCCTGCCTAGTGGTGCAATAAGTAGAAATTATCTCCCAAATGACCTAAGGCCATTTGGTGCAGAAAACACTCTAGAACAGGTCTTGGATGTTGTCACCTCAACCTATAACAGACCAAAACCATGATCAGGTTGAAATTCTGAAAACAGCTTTAGTATATGTCAATGCAGTGTGTAGAAGCTACATGTCTTGCATCAAGCAGCAGGCCAAATGCTCATACGCTTGGGCATTTACCCGCTTACATACTGACCCATTTACATGATTGACTGCTTATATGTTTACTCGTAAACTTTCTACCCACACAATTACATACTTACTCCCTGACCTAATTACTCAATATATGTTTACACATAACCTGCTTACATTTACCTCTTTACGTGTTTACTTTCTGGCATACGTGCCTTATACATGCTTACACTCTCACGAGCTAACACAATTACATACTTACTTGCTCATCTACTTACCCTCCTCCATGCTTACCCTTTTACCTACTTAGTCACTTACACAATTACACACTTACACATATCCATGCTGACACAATTACATACTTATATGATTACAAGCTTACACAGTTATATGCTTACGACCTACTTATATAGTTCCAGCTCCAGATTTGGTGGGGTTCCAGCTGCAAAGACACCCAGTTTAACAAAGAAAGGAGTTGGATTTCAGGGAAAGAAGGCTTTTAGTCATGCTCCCAGCAGTCAGTCCTGCTCTCCACCCTGGCATCTGCTTCATACCAGCCTGTTCTAGCAAGAGCCTCTGTCCACACCTCTGACAGTTGCCAACATATTTCCTGTGGTCTGAACATTTTTGTGGGATTTTTTCCCCTTCATCTCCATGTGTGTCAAGTTGGAAGAAAAACAACCAGCAATTGGGGCACTTACGCATTCACAGCCTTATGTGTAGTGTCCTTTGTATATATATTCTCCTCCCCAGCCTTTTGGCAACTGTCCTAGCTTCATGCAGCTCCCTCTGGTGTGAGTCAGAGCTGATTTTCAAATCAGTGGATGCTGGCTTCACGGACGGCATATGCAAGGATCTCTTCCAGGGAAGAACACCCCGAGTGTGGCTGGTGGGGAGGAAGATCACTGGATTGGGAGTCCAGAGGCCTGAATTCAATGTCCAGACAGGCCTTTTCTCAGCTGTGTGAACTTAGGGCATCACTCATCCCCTCTGAGTCTCTGTTTCTTCATATAGTAAGTCTTCACTTAACATCTTAGGTAGGTCCTTGAACTCTGAATTGAAATGATATATAACGAAACCAATTTTCTCATAGGCTAATTGATATAAACAAGAGTTAAGTTCCTACGGTATCTTTCTGGTCCCCAAAACATTACTAAACTTCTAAATAAAGACCCCAAACATTTCAAATATTAAACATTAAAATAAATGTGAGCTATACATACATTTTAGAAAGATGAATCAAAACAAGATTATTATTTTCTAACCTGTTTAGAGCCAGAGCCTATTCTGGCAGCTCAGAGCACAAGGTGAGACCCCACCCTGGGCAGGACGCCCATTGCAGGGCACACTCACACACACACCCACTCACTTATCCTGGGACAATTAAACATGCTAGTTCACCTCACGTGCACGTATTTGGGATTTGAGAAACTGAGGTACTTAGAGAAAACCCACACAGACATGAGGCAAATGTGCAAACACCACATAGACAGTGGCCCTGGCCGAGAATCAATTTTTTTTCTCATCAAAATTATAATGAAATGATATTTAACAAAACAACATTATTCGAGGAACTGCTGTACTAGAGAAGAGGTAACTGGGGCATAGAGAGGCAGAGACTGGGTCCTTTTGCCTTTCTCTCCTATCCCTGCGTCGTGGTACACAGTAGACCACTGAACGCTTTCCAACTGGAATAAGACATGTCAAGACGTTCATACTCCACTGAGCACTAGAAAAGTGGCATCAAAGCCACGGAGAATCATTCTCAAAGTGAAGTCTCCCCACCTGTGTCAGAATAATAACAATGCTGGTTCAATGCAGATTCCTGGGCCCCAGCACCTCTGGGGATAGGAACCAGGAGTCAGAAATTTAAGAACTTGCATAGATAAAATCACTTGCAGAGGTGTGGGAAGCAATTTCTGCTGCCCCCCTTTCGTCACATGGTGAATCCTTGTTCTTTCTTCAAGGGAACTCCAATATCATCTCCACCATAGAACCTTCCTAGATTCACTCTAGAAAGAAGTAGTTGCCTCATCCTCTGTGAGTTCACAAGTATCTTATTCACATTTGTGCCCCCAACACCTAGTCCAGGAGCACATAGCAGATGCTCATGTTTAAAAATAAACCTTCCCTGGCCTATGAGGCCTTCCCGTGACCTAATCCTCCCCATTTCTACCTCTCCTCCACTCACCCCTCAGCTCACCTCTCCTCCTCTGCCCATCATCCTCAGCGATCCTAGCACACTGGCTTTCATTCTGTTCTGTAATCAAGCCAAGTTTCATCCAGCCTCTCAGTCTTTGCTCTCACTGCTTCCTCTGACCAAAGCTCTCTTCCTTTAGATTTTTGCGTGATGGGCTCTTTCTCACTAGACATTCAGGTTTCAGATAAAATATAACCTTCTTAGAGACACCACTGCCCACCCAACCTGAAGAAGCCTCCCAGTAACATATCACATCACCCCATTTTTAGTTTATCATACATTTATCATTCTCTGATAGTTTCTTTTTTTAAAAAAAATATGTTTGTTATCTGCCTCTCCCCCAGGGAACTTAATCCGTAACCAGGGTTGATTTTTACCCCCAGGGGACATTTGGCAACATGCGGAGACATTCTGGGCTGTCACAACTGGGCAGGTGCTATTGGCATCTAGTGAGTAGATGCCAGGAATGCTGCTAACATTCTACAATGCACAGGACAAAACAAAGAATTTTCCAGCCCCAAATGACAGTCATGCCATGGTATAGAAACCCTGGTCTAATTCATCTCTGAGGCCACAGTGCCTGAATCGGAGCCTGGCAAATCTCACGCAGCTCAAACATTTTTGCAGCATGAACGAATGAAATGTTCAAATTAAAAGGTTGGATTTAATTTTAAAGCCCAAAGGTCCTTAGAGAGCAATTGAACCACAAGTTTTTACACTCTGCTTCTGGAAGCCTCAGGCTGTGGGGCAGAGTTTCAGGAATTCTATACACCATGAAAAATTTTCACCTAAATGCTGAAGATGTAAACTTTGTGAGTATGATCTGTTTTATATATTGGGATCCCAATTGTCTGAACAGCTTTACTGCTTAAAAAATCTGGGGAATCCACTGTTCCAGACAAGTGCCCTTATTTCACTGAGCTGGAAGCCAGGACCCAGAGAAACTGGAGGATCCTCAGTATCACGTAGAGCCAGGCCTGGGTCTTCTGAGTGCCTAGCTGGACTTGGTCATGGACTGGCCACAGTGCTATAGTTTGCCAAAGACACAATTTAGGAGCAAGCTGATGTGATGCAGCAGCTGCAAGCACCAGAGCCATATTGGGTAGGTTTTCATCCTGGCTCTGCCTCCAGCCAGCTGTGTGTCCTTGGAAAAGCCATTTAACCTCTCTGAGCTTTAGTTTCCCCTGAGGAGCTGTAAAATGAAGATAATAATAGCACCTACCATATAGGGTTGCGATGCAAATTAAAAGAGTTAAGATGTGAAAAATGTTTGGAACAGTGTCTGGTACATAGTAACTGCTGTATAAATGGTGGGTGACAAATTCATGCCAGTTTCCCTGGGACTTTTCTGATTTTAGTGCTGAAAGTCCCGTGTCTCAAGAAACCCCTCAGCCTGAGCAAAGTGGAACAACTGGTTCTAGCTGTATGTGTATGTTTGATTTTTAAAAAAACTGCCCATATTAATGTTCAATTTGACTTTTCATTACTCAGCACTTCTCATTACTTTGTATAGTTCATATGCTGAGCATGAGGAAGGGTTACTGATGAATTAATTATGCAGATGAGATAGCAGGGGATATCTTTGGCTTACTTTTTTTTTTTTCCTGGAATGTTCCCTTTACCAGATATGGTAATACATTAGTGACTTTTTTTCATTGATTTATGGGAGTGATATTTCTTGGGTAGTGTTTTCTTTTTTAAATTTTAATATTTTTCCCAGTTTTATTGAGATATAATTGACATACAGCACTATGTAAGTTTAAGGCCTACAACATAGTGATTTGACTTAACCTACTTTCGAATAATGAAATAACCAAAACTGTTGGTCATTTTCTATCAATTCCTGCAGGGAGGCTCACAGCACCTCTACTTTGAAAACACTTTTGTAGCAGTTGGCTTGTTACTGGATCTCCTCAAACAAGAGAACTCTGTTTCTCTGTTCAAAAAGTCTATATTTCCAACAGTTCATTGCTTCAAACTGAATCTTAGAATTGGAAAGAAGCTTAGGAAATATTTAGGACAGCCATGCCATTTCCCACAAGGGAAAATTAAGTGCAGAGAAGGCCACTCTCTTTCCTGAGGTCACACACCAGGAAAGGATGACCCTGGGACTTGGGCCCAGTGTTCTGATACCTGGGCCAGGGTGTGCTCAGAGGTTCTCAAACTGGGTTCCACACCGGTGGCAGGTTTCATAGAGGAGTGGGTGGCTAGGGAGCGAGAGGAAAGCGGCATCACTCGGCAACCCCACCCCTCCTCCTTCCATAACAGAAGAAACACTTTTACTATTTGTACACTGAGCTTTAGCTTAAGTAGCCTCTACAAAAGGGTTCATGTGCTGAAAAAAAAATTTTTTTTTGATAGCCACTCAATTATATCATAAGGTCGACATATTTTCTCCCCTGGAAAATTTGTTCCCATGAAGAAAACTTAACTATTTCTTTAAACCACATTTTCCTTCTCTCTAATAGATTTTATGTGGTCAAAAGAGCAGATACATGGGCCCTTTAAAAGCCAGCCGTTAAAATGAAAACTCATTCACTCACAGGAATGAGCTGGGTGAGTCAGGGTGTTGGAAACAACTGGCCCAGATGTGTAGTCTCATACCCAGCACTTAAAAAAATGTCATTTAGGAAAACGTTGCTGTTTGAGGCCACTTGATAAAAGCTTGGAGTGAGGGCTCTGAAGGGATCTGAGGTGGACAGGCCCCAGGAAGCAGGATGTGAAGAGGGTTCAAATTGTAGTGAAACCATTTAGAACCCAAGCCCAGGGCATTGGACAGGGATGGGGGTGATGTTGCTGGAGAGTCATGCCTCTCCCCACCAATATGATTTTAAGCTGAAACAGACAAGATCCAAAGCCAGGAAAACATCTCTCCAAAGGGGGAGAAAAACAACAAGAAATGGCGAAGCAGAAGGTGCAGGCTTTTTCCATGACGATTTGGGGTTCTCCCTTGAGAAGATCAAGGCTTAAAGGAAGCATGAGGAAGTATAAGCTGATTCCAAGGGCAGAAAGGTGAAAGCTCACACTAGATACTCCATAGGCCCAGGTTTGATCCCAACTCAGCCACACTCTCACTGTGCAATCTTGGGAGAGTTGCCACATTTTCTTACCTTATTGGTAAAATGTAGATTGTAATGGTACCTACTTTATAGGTTCCGTGAAGGATTAGAAATGATGAGGGCTCCGCTCCTTACAATACTTCCTAAATCTAGGAAATAGTTGCAGCCACTGTTTACTAAGCATCTGCTAAGTGCCCATCTGTGGATGCCAGAGCCTGAGATCCTCGCCGCTGGTGGCTGTGTGGCCTTTGTCTACCAGGGATTCTACCTGGTGCTGGGGGAGTTCAGAACAGGGCTATTACTGTAGCAATTTGGAACCAAAAGAGTTTGGGATCAGAGAACATCCTGAGAGACTCAGAGTTCACCAGTCTTTGCCATGGGTGACTGTGTTAGGCCAGCCCTCGCCACACAGTAGGAGCTCAAGAAATATTTGTTGAATGGGTGATTCAATGATGGAAGAAATTAATAAAAGACCTAATGTTGATGAATGTTGAATGAAATAAGCTATATACAAGAGAATGTTCTGTGTGATAACGTTTGTATAAAGTTCTAGAATCGGCAAGAGGAATCTATGGTAACAGGAGTTAAACTAGTGATTACTTGGGGGATGGAAGAAACAGACAAAGCTGCTCCCTATCTACTCAATATCTGCTCTCCCTTCCGTTGCAGCTAGTATAGCCATTTGATAGAGTTCTAGTCAATGAGAGCTAAGTGGAACTGTCAGGTGACATTGGGAAAACCTTCTTATAAGGACTAGTTCATGCTCTTGACCCCTTATCCCTTCTTCCTCCATCTTATTCTCTGAATACAGATATGATGGCTGGATCTCAGGCTTCTCTATTAGATCATCGGGACTAGGCCTATACACTAAGATTGGAAGAGCTGGGAACTAGATCCCTAAATACCCCATGAAGCTGTCCCACCAGTCCTGGACTGCTCTCTTGCTCACCTCTAGATTTCTTTTATGTGTAAGCAATAAATGACTTTCTTGGGTAAGCCACTATTATTTTGGGGTTTTCTATCACATGAGGTTTAACCTATTCTCCCTGCCCAATAGCTGTATGAGCTTAGTAGTCTTACTGTTGTACAGATGAGGACATTGAGTCACATGCCCAAGGTCACATGTCTGGAACTAGGGAGAGCCTAGATGTGAATCCCAGGCTGTAAGGGTTCTTGAATGCATTCTTTTTTCCAGAGACCACTGGGCACACATCACTGTCCTCTCATGCTCATTTCCCTGGAGTCCCCAGATAGCATAGCCCATAGTCGCAGGATTAATGGAGTCATAATCATAGGTTCTACAATTGAGCCCCATCCACATGATGTCATTGAAACCCGCCCCCGCACCCACCCCGCCCCAGAGTCTATGAGAGGTAGAGTCCCATCCTTACAGCGGAGAGAATTGAGGCTAGGGGTGCTGAATTTACTCTCCCAGCATCACAAAGCTAGGAAATGGCAGAGCTAGGGTTTGAACGAAGGGCCCCTGCCAGTGAAGCCCATGTTCTTAATTCCTTAGCCATATTGCTGCTTCAGAGTCCATGTAACACAATTTTCTATAAGATTCTGAGAGCTCCTTTGCAGCCCCTGCCAAATGGCTGGCCAGCCTCTACTTGCATACCTCCAGTGACAGCAAGCTCATTATCTAACAAGCTTGCAAAGCAAAACTTGGGAGGATGGGTTCTAGTTCCTATCCCAGCCTCTTCTTTCTCCTGCCTGGACTCAGCCATCTTATGACTGTCCCCACCCTGCACCCTGGGTACTTTTCCCCAGAAGTGACCCTTCTTGTCCAGTCCCTCAAGTTCAGTGGGCAGGGTGGGATGGTGGTAATATATTTATAATGGATTCACTCTCTCTCTCTTCATCTCCCTTGCACTTTCTCTGTCACCATTCCTTGTTCCTTTGAAGAGGAGGCAAGGCTGTCATGTTATCATTTGGCAGCAATTCAATAAATGTAAAATATATATATCCTGTGACCCAGCCATCTCTCTCCTTGCACACATGCCCAAGGCGGATGAGTGAAGAAACCCAGAGTGGCGGAGTTTGTGAGAGTGAAACCTTGGAAATACTAAATGTCCATTGATAGGGGACTGGTTATGACAATGGAGGATGCCACAGCAGTTAGGACTGAGGTGTCCACCCAAGAGAAATGCGAACACATGCCCAAACAAAGACATGTATGCAAGTGTTTTTAGCAATATTATTCATAATATCCCCAAACCGGAAACACTCCAAGAATCCACCAACTGGTAAATGGATAAGCAAAATGTAGTATATCTGTACAACAAAATGAATATTAGCAATAAGAAAAGATGACACCCTACCGATGAACCATCAAATAGTTATGCTAATAAAAGAAGTCAGATACAAAAAGAAAACCACACACTGTATGATTCCGTTTATATGAAATGTCCAGAAAAAGCAAATCTATAGAAAAGTCCAGTGGTTGCCTAGAGCTGGAAGTGAGAGCAGAGACTGACTCTAAAACAGGCGCAGGGGCAATTTTGGGGGCTAGAAATGTCTAAAACTGGCTTATGGTTGCACAGCTCCATAAAGCTACTAAAAATCACTTAACTATACACTCACAGTGGGTGAATTTTATAGCATGTAAATTTTATCTCAATCGAACTTGTTTTAAAGATGAGGTTGATATGTAAAAAGGGATAAAACATTAGGTTAAAAAAGTAAGATGCCAAACAAAATATACAATTCCATTTATGTAAAAAAAAAATAAGTGAAATAAAAACCCTCCCGTATGAACACAAATATGTGTATAAATATATACAGAGAAGCCCGTCTTAAAAGCTCCATCCACATTTTTGACAAGCGTTACTTCTGGCAGGAAAATAGGTGTGGGGGACTGGAGAAGGGGCCTATTTACATCGAAAGTAGATTCCTTGGGTAATTTTTTAAATTAAAAAAAAAAAAAATCTAGCAAAAAAATAAAAAAAGAAGAAAGAAGTCATGCAAAGGAGAGAAGCTAGAGGCTGCAGTCCATCCTCCAGCACTTTCTTTTACAATCATTAGGCCAACGGTTAAAGAATTAGCATTTGAAAGCAGTAAACTGGATGTCTCTACACTTGGTAAGAACTTAAGAAGCAATCTAGTCCATTTTCTATGCTCTGTAATTGGAGAAACTGAGGCCCAGGGAAGGGCTGGGGCCCATCCAATGCCAGAGCTCATTGGGCCTGGGCCCGGGCTGAAGTCCAGGCCTGGGTCGAAGCTCCCCGCTCTACCCCCGCACTGCACTCTGCACAAATTGTTTCTAGTCTCCAGGAAAGGGGAGTTTATAAATTTGGCCACATTTTGGAACAACAGAGCCATAAATGGACATGCCCGAGAGAGGCTGGGAGGTACCTGACCTTTGAGGCTGGGGATGGGGAGGGGAAGGGAGGACAGGGCGGGCAGACCCAGCCATAGCCCAGATTCTTGCATCCAGGGGAAAATAAAACTGGAGAAAGGAGCTAGTCCAGAGGGAGTCTGCAGATGATATAGGCAAACCAGACGGACCCCGTCCAAATGCCCCTTTGCAACTGTCTGGCTACGACCTTGGGCAAATGCCTTCACCTCTCTGAGCCACCATAGTCACCAAACCTGGTGAATGATGAGAACATGTGGAAAAGTTGTGAAAAGGCAGATGACCAGTCCCCAGCTCCAGCTTAGAGAGAGAATCGGGCTCTTCCAGGATGGGGCACAGCCAACTGCATTTACCAGAAACATCCTGGGGTAGTCCATATCGCTAGAGAACTGGAGTTCCGAAGAAAGTGACATCCAGGCTCTTAAAAAGGGCTTCTCAAAATTGTTATTTTTATTAGACTCTGTTATTTATAGATGAAAACCCAAACTGCTTAGCATGGCATTCAAGGCCTCCACGGCAACAGAACAGCTTCTCCCCCACCTCGGCCATTCACATCCATCCTTCCATTGCTTCAGCAAACAAGGTAGAGTGTCCTCCTTACAGCCCCAGATAAAACCAGGCCTCAGCCTACCCTGAGGGTTCAAAGTGGGAATCAATTAAATTCCACACTCCATACTTCTCTTACCAAATGCATTTACAGTCGCACGTTCAAACCTTTGCTCAGGCAGTTCCCTTAAGCTGAACAGTCCTTCCGGACCCCACCGGCTTCTCTTTTGATAGAAAACCCACCTCGAATCCCCTCTTCCATGAAGCCTTGGGTTTCCTCAGACTGAGTCACTATCTACTCAGGATTCTACCCTCCAAGTAAATAAATGAAAGAATGAATGAGTGGAATTCTTGATTGATTTGCCTCCTGGCCCTGGCACACACTTTGTAATTAATAATGTTTGTCGAAATACAATGAAATCTGGATTTTCTGATCTAACTCTGATCTGAATGCCACGACCACTGAAAAACATTCAGTCAACAAACATTTATTGAGCACCTACTATACACCAGGCATGTGTGAAGAAACCAGATCACTCCACATGTGGTTAAGTGTGTTGGGTGCTATAAGAGAGAATGACGGAGAGGTGCTATTTCATAGAGAGTGGTTTGGAAGCCCTTTGGCAGAGGTGACATTTGAGTTGAGAACTAAAGTATGACAGAGGTGGCCTGAAGGACCCCAGAAAGGGTGATCTTTGGGCTGGAGAGGAGCTCTCCAGCTTCTAAGTGGTCTGTGGAGATGGGATGGGTTCAGGGGCCAGAGCCAAGTGACAATAATTAACAGTGGTGTGGAGAGGTGGGGCCCAGCCACATGAAGACAGACACCACAGGGGGGCCTGCTGCTTGGGTGGGACGGCTGACCTTCCAAACCTTACTTAGATTCTTTGATTCTCTGAGCCTTGCCTATGTTTTAAACACACACACACACAAAGAAAGAAAACAAAGCCCTACAGAGCCTCAGAAGTTGGCTAAAGCCCATAAGACTGTTTGTTTGTTTTTTAAAAAATATATATTCCCACTGGATCTTCAGTTTTATGTTTCCAGCAGCTGGCATCCACCCAAGGGGACAAGTTAGCTGAGACAAACAGACTTCTGTCTCTCTGTCATTGTCATCTGGATCACAGCAGCTCGTGGCTGCAAAGAGGGTCATTTCCTGTGGCCTCAGCAGGGCCAGGAGGGTGAGGTGTGGGGTCCAGGCCTTCCCACGGATGCAGCTGGGTCGGCTGCATTTCCCGAGAGGACACTGCTCTGGGGGAGGGGGTGGGGCAGGCGAAAGGCAGCCCCAGAAGTCAGGCAAGCAGCTCTGGCCCAACAGTTCATTTTTAAGTCAGTTACTTGAGGTTTAACAAAACAATGTGGTGAGATTCCCAGGCTAGCGTACAAAAAGAGCCTATACTCCTGATATTGGAGAGTCATCCATCTAGGATGAGAGAAACTCAGCTTAAGAGAGGGTCTGAGTCACCTGATTTCATGGCCCACCAAAGGCGGGCCGGGTGTCTGGGAATGATCTTTTGAGGTGAGGATGGGCTGTGACTGAAAAGCTAAAAAGCCCCTCCCCTACCAAAGACCAGGGCAAGGGCCCCTGAGGCAGAGGACTCCAGGCAGGGGGACCACTGAGCTCCACAGCTATCCGAGCTACACACAGACCCAAAATCTGAATTTCTAGGTTCAGCCCCTCCTGGTTACAATTTGGTTTCTTAAACTGGTGCTCTGCCTACAGGGAGAGGAGGAAGGGTGCCAGGGCAGTATCTAGCCCACACCCATCTCTTTCCTTCCACACATCTATGAATCTTGTATCAGAATCATGAACCTTTCTCTCAGACCACTCTCCCTTGCTCATTACCTCCTAGTCACACTGGCTTACTCTGGGTTCCTTCTTCCTGCCTCAGGACCTTTGCCCATGCTGTTCCCTACTCCTGGATCACAAGGCAGCATACTCATGTCACCTTAACTTTTTCTTTCTTAAAGCTAACTGCAACTAGCAATAGTGATGTGTAGTGATTTTCGTGATGCTATCTTCCTCCACATCTTTGAAGCCATTCCACCATCTGCAACAAAGTGGCCTCCAAGGTCACCAGGGAAAAGGGAAGAGAGGAAAAGGACAGAGAGTGGGAGGTTTTTGCGACCTGGAAGAGGCACATATCCCTTCTGCTCACATTTCATTGGCTGGAATCTCTCACATGCCCCCTCCTAACTGCAAGGGAGGCTGGGAAATGTGGTCTAGCTAAGTGTCAAAGAGGAAGACACAGATATTCATGCATACTAGCTGACTCTGCCACAGAGGGCAACATGATTTCCCAATATGAAAAGAAGGGGTTATAGGGGCCTGGACAGGCAAAAACCCCACTATCGAAATGCACATGCCCTTTGCATCCCCACCCAGGAGGGAGGGGAAGACATGTCTCCTGGGCCTGTGTCCTCCTCTTCCTGTGAATGTAAAATCAATTAGTGGTCAGCCCCTGGAGCAGACACCACCCATATCCCCCTGACAATCACTTCTACCCACCAAAGGCTGCTTATTGCAAATGCCTGTAACTCCGTGGCTGATGGCATTGTTCTGGCCTCATGAGCATGCTTCTGCTTACATGCAGGCAAGTAAGAAGTGCCAAGAATTGGTACCCCAGAAGCAGTCCTCAACCGACAAGATGGCGAATTAGTGGATAGATACCCCAGCCCCCTCTCTCCTTGGTTGGGATGACTGAGGTATGCTCTACACTATCTCTGAGAGCCCCTAGCAAGGTTGAGCTCTGTCATCCCACCATGGCAACTGCCTTGATAATGCTTTCTTTACTGGCTGCCTCCCCTTTCCTGTCTCACTTCCCCACCTCCCTTGCACAGGTTCCCTGGGATCACCTTCTGGATAGGTTATTTACACTTAAAGTCTCGTCTTAGGATCTTCTTCTGAGAAGACCCAAACCAAGGCAGCTCCCTAAAGACAGGGACAGTGATGCATGTTCTTCTCCCATACCATGTCCAATGTTGTGCTTCATGGGTGCAGTCATCATTTCGATTACTTTTATGAACAAAAAACATATTAATGGGTTGGTCATCTTGGCCAGGGCTGCTGCACACTTACCAAGGAGAAGACCTCACACACTTGAAAATAAGCCTTGGAAGATTTATCTGCTCATCCTGTTTCTTTCCCACACACAGGAAATCCTGGGCAGGCAGAGCTTCCTGCCCAGGGGGGCGGGAAGGCGGGGGAGGGTTGAGTTCACAGCACTCCTTCAAGACTCTGCTCCTCAAGAGAGGAAATGTTTGGGCTGTTTAACAGAATCAGCTTGCCTTCCCCACTGCTTGGAGAAAGGGAAAGTTTAGAGTTCTGAGTTCGAGTCCTCACTCCACCACTAGGTTACTGTGTCACTCAAGCTGTTCCTTCCCCCATCCCTGGACCTTAGATCCCATCCATGAAGTATAGAGGTGGAATAATCATGCTTTGGGATATTTTAGAATTGGTGCACTTTGCATCTCCTCAGAACTCAGATCCAGGCCAGGCATACTGTTTCACTTGTGAAAACTTATAAGGGATTTAAGAAGTCAAAGCAGACAAGTGTTTGGGATATTTTGGAAGCCAATATTAGCAACTATTAAGAAGAGTTAGAGCGGTTTGTCCTGTAGATGGAATTTTCCATGGAAACATCATTTTAAATATTTTCTTCATAAACTGGCACTCGCTAGCAACTTTTCTCTTTTCCTTTTTCCAAGCTTGCTCCTATCTCTACATTGCAGCTGAAGTTACCAGGGCAATCAGATCATGTTGCTCTCCTGCTTAAAACTCATCTATGGATAACCAGTGCCCAGCAGGGCACCGGGCCTCCTACAGTGCTTTGCACATAGCAGATGATTGATTATTGGATTGAAATTGATATCCAAGCTACTGTGGCCTGGGAAGAGGTCACAGGAAAGCTTTTTAGAATTGTGTCTAAAGTAAAAGTAAAAAGGCTATGAGCGAAGGCTGGGAAAGCTTACCTAAGAGTAAGGGTGCTTAGTAGGGACATTGTGGTTTCGGTGTCCAGTTGCCCTTTTAGCTTCATTTCAGATCCTAGAGAAGTGAAAGTATTGCATGAGTTTACTCCAGTTAAGTGAGATGCTATTGTGCATACTGATTATATCAGTTAAGGATGCATTAAGCTGTGAAGTTACAGGATACAGTGGCTTAAACAATAAGGACATTTATTGTTTGTCTACAAATCTGGATGCAGGTGGTCACAGAGTTGGTCCACCAGTTTATGATGTTATAAAAGACATGGGTCATTCCTACTTTTTCACTCCAGGTCATTCCTATTTTTTACTCTTCTATCCTTTCATTGCAATGTCTCATGGTCCCAGGATGACTGTCATTTCTATAAGCATCATCCTTGTTCACAGAGGGCGATCCCCTGAGCTCTCCTCATCCTTCTGTGTTTTTGTTTTTTTTTAATTGGGAGAGCTTTCTAGAAGCACCGCAACATACTTTCCTTTCTGTCTCGTTAGCCAGATCCAGGTCATGTGACTGACCATCTGAATTAGTTGTCCATTGCTATAAAATAAATCACCCAAAACCTAGTTCTGCAATGAACATTTATTGTCCTAAGTTTCTGTGAGTCAAGAACCCAGGAATGGCTTAGTTAGATGGTTCTAGATCAAAATCTCAGGGATCATCTGTGTCTGAGTCTCAATTTATAAAGGATACTGTGTGACAACATGGAGAGGTCAGTGCCATTGAAAGAAAAGTTTAGTGTTACTCACAGTTCCCCTAGAAACAAGAGGCACAGCATGCCAGTTTTGGTCAAGAGGCAGAAAGAAGCAAGAGAAGGCCAAGGCCACAAACTTTATTAGGTTTTCCATGGGAAAGGCAGGTAGGGCAGGGTAAACAGCTTAGGATCAGCTAGTTTGAATAATTCCAGTGGGCTCTGGAGTTTAGAGGCTGTCTCTACTTGTTCAATATCTAGTTGATTTATGGCAGAGTTACATAAGGAGGTGGTCGCGGGTATGGACTCAGGATTGGTTTGTATATGAAAGGCAGGCTCACTGACAGATTGTTTTCTATCTCTAGGAATTAGCTAGCTTTGGAAGAGTGGTCTCTTCCTAGCCACAAGGCTCCCTAAAAATGTGAAAACATCATAAAATATAGAATATAAAAATATGATTAATATAAGGATCTCTCTGGCCCATGCTGCAGTGATCCTAAGGCTTTACTGGGGCTAGAGCCACTTCCTAGTTGGCTTGCCCACAAGCCTGGCATGTTGGCACTGATTGTAAGAGGAAGACCTTACATCCTCCCACATGGGCCTCTCCACAGGGCTGTTGAGCATCCTCACAACATGCCAGCTAACTTCCCCCAGAGTGAGTTATCTACAAGAGCAAGACAAAAGCAACAATGCTTTTTATGACCTAGCCTTGGAAGTCACTCTTCAAAATGAGTGAGTCCAGCCTAAATTCAAGGGGAGAGGGTGAATTTCCACCTTTTGAAAAGGTGAGGCATCAGAAAATTTGCAGACATATTTTAAAACCACCTGACTGCAAGGAAGTCTGGGGAAAGCAAACAAGATTGTCATGACTAGTTTAGACTAGTCATGATTCATCACCTGGGACACAATGCCACCCCATACAAAATCAGGGTTTGGTTAATGAGGAAGGAGAAGGAAGGTTGATGTGGAAGCAGTCAAGAGTCATTTGCTAAAAACCTAGCACCCCTCAGTAAGAAATAGTCTTCAATAGTGATGGAAAGAGGCCAGTGAGGGGGTGGTGCTTCTCGGGAAGGGGAAGCAAAAGGAGGCCTAAGGTTGTCTGGGGAAGGAACAGATGTTTCAAAGACTAGAGTAAGCTTTTTGGAGAGGCGAGGTGGGTGAGGTTGAGGTCTCTTATTGTCCCAATTGTCCTATTCTGCTCCCACCCCAACTCCGCATCCACCACCACCACCACCATTACCACCATTACCTCCACTCTGATCTCAAAAAAGCCAGGAGGCTATAGCCAGAAGCACCTTTTTCCATAAGAGGAAAAACCTACTGAAAAAAAAAAAACAACTCACAAAGTCTAAGTGGGGGCTGAGGGAAGTACCGTAAAATGCATGTGAGAGGTGTGGGAATGTGGAGCCTCTCTGTGTGACCTCAGGCAAGGCTCTCCCCTCTCTGCGCCTCCCTTTCCTTGGCTATATAATGAGGGATTGGTCTCAAGCATCTCCAAGGACCCTTTCACTTGGCCTACGTGTCTCCCTCCCAAAAGGAAAAACTAAAGGGAACAAAAAGACATGGGTGGTTTCTCTTGTCCCGTCTCCAAGCCAAACGCCACGAAAATGTCCAGTGTGACATAGATTTAATATAAACAGTGGTGCATTAATACTTACAAATATCCCAAAAGGAGTCCCAGATAGGCTATTTTTATCCTTTAAGACACACACACACTCCAACCCCCATCACCCCCACCCATAAGAGTTTCTCCAGTTGGTTTTTACAAGAAGACAAGAGTTCCAGTTAAGGGTGCTAATTAAACAGCTTTGACTGCGGGCGGGAGGGAGGCTGGCGAAAACCTCCTATCTGGGCATGATGTCACCACAATTGTACATTTCTCATGACCCAAGAATGTGAGTGTGTTTGCACAGCACGTTGAAGCTAGTGATGCAAGCACAGCCTGGTAAACAGGCCCCAGACAGGCAGGCCCTGCAAGGCCTGGCGGGAGCCCAGCTTGCGCTTAACTCCTTCCTGGCAGAACTGGTCGGTGGGTCACTGAGGTTTGGCCAAGGAGCCTTCTCTACTCAGCCCCTGCTTCTCTCCCAAGCGGGGTTCTTGGTCATGAGGGGTGTGGGAACTTGGAGCCTCGCTGTGTGACCTCAGGCAAGGTCCTCCCATCTCTGGGCCTCCTGAGTTTGGAGTCACTGAGATTTCTGTTCCCATCACCTGCACCTTTTCCTTGCTCTAGGGCCTTGGGTATTTGATTCCTCTGTTTCAGTTTTCTCATCCATACAATGGGGAAAGGGGTCAGATCTTCAATCCTTTATCTTCAAGTCTACAGTCCAGAAAGCCTAGACAATTTAAAAGCTTTTCTGTATACTCGAAGAAAACACATGTGGAGGCAAAACCTGACCTGACCTGAGTGGACTGAGGCAGGTAGAACCTTTAACCCACTCGGAGGCAATACTCACCCTTCTCACTACAGCAAAATTCATATGTTCGATGGTGATGGGTGGCAACAGCCTCCACCAGAACATTTTTTAAAACCTCCCAAAATTCTGAATTTGGGATTCTGAAACCCATCCAGCTCCAGAGAGCTGATCAGGGATTGTAAGCCTGGGGCACCTGCCTCTAGCTTGTTGTGAGACTTACTGACAAACTGTTTTCTGCTGGAAAGTCTGTCCTTGAAGACAGGGCTTAGCTCTGTTCCTGCTGTGCCCCAAGCAGCCAGCTCAATGCTTGGCATACCGCAGGCATCCAACCAATAGTTATTGAATTAACAGCTGGAGTTATTCATATCCCATAAATGCCATGATGGTAATTATGGGGAAACTAAGGCCCAAGCCTCTGAACTGGCCTGGCCTAGATCTTTTCCCACAGAGGGAATTCTGACTTTCCCCTAAAAAGGTAGCTGCTCACATTTCTCTGCTGGCCCACTCACAAACAGCTTGGTGACCCCCCTCCAGCATTCCAGGGCGGCTTCCTCCCCGGCTGGCTGGTTTGTGGGCATCACCGAGTTTTCCTTGGCAGAAGGTTCAGCTGATTAAAAAGGGGAGCCTGCAGAAAGCTGGGGGTGGGGAAGGGGTGGTCACAGGGTAGAGTCAGGACGGAGGAGTATCTGGGGAAGAGGGGATCTACTGGCCGGACTGAGACTGTGGATCAAATTCCAGGACCTTTCGAAGGACTGCGAATGTGTCAATCAGGCCTGCCTTAAACAGAGGGCTGGAGAATTATCCAAACCCATGCAGAGCTGCCAGGACAGGAAGGGCCTCCTCATTGCAGTCAGACCTTCCCTCAACTGCTGTGGGGCCCCAAGTAACTCCCTACCCTTTCTCGGTCTTAGCCCGATAGAGTTGGAGAATCCAGCACAGTGGAGCAGAGCTGAGGTTAGGGAGACAGACTTAAATTCAAGCCCAGACTCTTCCTCTCGCTAGGCAGGGAGTTAGGGAAAGTCACTTTCCCTCTTTGAGCCTCAGTTGCCTCATCTGCAAAATGGCATTGAGTTAAAGGGATGTTGTCCTGATGAACATGCCTGGCTCGTAGTAGTTAGTGATAAAGGAATGTTAGATACAATTACCTTTGGCCTGGATAACCCTCCTGATCTTATGTTCTATGTTAGGTACTTAATACAACAATAACCTCATTGTCTGAGCACCCACTATGTTCTAAGCAGTGTGCTAAGTGCTTCACCAGTATTACGTTATTTCATCTTCCCCAAATCTCTCGAATGAGTATAAGCATTCTCTCTATTTTTTTAAGGAGAAGGCTGAGGTTCAAAGAGAGAGGCGAAGTGACTCACCAAAGGCTGCACAGCTAGAATGGCAGAACCAGGATCTTCCTGACTCTGAGTACCTCAATACCATGGCTTCAAGAAAGATCTAGCAGCCAATTCCTGCTCAGTTCCTTGAAGCAAGAGATCCCAGGCCCAGCTGGACCACCTCTGGATGTGGCTTATGACCAGTGCGGGAGCCTCAGTTTCCCCATCTGAACCATGGGGAAGCTTCTCCCTGTCCTGCCTCCCCACAAGGCTAAGGTAAGGATGTTAGTGACCTTGAAAAGGACTCTGTAGGCTCTGAAATAGGACAGGCACTCTCAAAGTCTGTCGGGGAAGATAAGAGAAAGAACTAATCCTCTCCCAGCCACCCTGGCAAGTGTCAGACTAGCTTTGGTCCCAGAAGGGCTGGAGTAGGGAAGGTAAGTGAGGACAGCTGCCTCAGAACTGGAAAAGGTTAAAGGAATTACTTAGAAGCCAATAACTGAAGAAGCAGTTCCAGCCCTCCCCCAGGACCTGACTCTCACCATGGTCCCTCTGTCTATTACACAATGGGCAGCATTGCCCAGTGGTTAAGAACTAGGCCTCCAGAGTCTGACACATCACGGTTCAAGTCTCAGCTCCATTCATCTCTACTGTGTGTCCTTTGGACTTTCTTTCTCAGAGTGTCAGTCTTCCCAACTGTAAAATGGGGGTGATAATGATAAGAGCCTCACCAGGATTATAGTAAGGACAAGCCTTGGCCCATAGATATTGGTTGAACAATTATCTTCTGGCACCTGATCTGCAATCCTCGAGGGGCTTATAGTTTGGAACAAGAAACTGTATATAAAGTGCCTGGCACAGGTAGGTGTACACAGGATGTATAGATGTGTGTATGGGTAGATGGATGCATGGATGCATGGATGCATGGATGCATGATTTTCTGAAAGGCATGTGGATAGCTGATGTCAGACATGGCTCTAGACCCCAGTCTCCTCATTCTGAAACGGGCAATCCTCGAGGGGCTTATAGTTTGGAACAAGAAACTGTATATAAAGTGCCTGGCACAGGTAGGTGTACACAGGATGTATAGATGTGTGTATGGGTAGATGGATGCATGGATGCATGGATGCATGGATGCATGGAATGAGTGACTTATTCCAAGCCACAGAATCAGGAAGTAACTTTTCCTGATAATACACAATAGGCATTGAAGAATACATAACAGCTGGTTAGAGAGAGAGAGGCACTCCAGGTGGATGGGACTACATGAGCAAGGGCTAGGGTTAGAAATTGTGAAATGAATAGACACTGATCTTACAAATTCTCTTGCAGTAACTTGCTTGACAAGATTCTGTGAAGAGGGAGACCTGAATGGAGGCCCTCCCAGGGTCCTCTGGGGCAGAGACAGGAGGTCGTTTAGGGGATAGGGCCTCAAGCCCAGATGAGCAGGCAGGAGCAAGCCCAGCCTGGGGCTCAGGCCTCAGAAGGCCTAGTCTGGCCATATTTGGTTTTCGAGGAACAGGGAAGCTTCTTGCCGGCCCTGCTGCCCACGCACAGGAGTGAAGCCACCCATAGTTGCTGAGGCAGGCAGGCAACTGGGATCAGGAACAGAAGCCCCACAATGGGGTGACTATAACAGTTGTTCAGAGCCTGGCATCTAGAGTCAAGGAGACATGGGTTCAAATCTTGCTTGACTACTAATAAAACAAAAGCAGTAAGATCAAGCACCATTACTGAATTTACTATGTGTCAGTCTGTGCTAAGCCTCTAACTGCATTACCTTGTTTAATTCTCATCACAATAAATATTATTGTTGTCCTCATTAAACAAAACATGTGAGACCAGTGTTTCTCATCCATGCTGAGATAATTCCTAACTCCAAGCCTTTGCCCATGCAGTCCCCTCCACTGGAGTGGCTCACTCTCTAACTGGATCTATGCGTACTTCAGTACCCAGTGTGAGATATCAAGAAGGGTTACTTCCCGACTGTGGGTCCTGAATTTCCAGATGAGAAACTTAAGACACAAAGAAGTGAAGTCACATGCAAGTAAGAGACAGAGCTAGGAATAGCTAGGAAGTCCTTAGCAACTTCTCTACTCTTCCCTACTTCCCAATTCTATGATCTAATCGTTTTCCCCTCAAATACCCGCAATAGCCCCTGTAAAGTAACACTTGGCACCTGTCCCTCCCTGCTTCCAGTTTCCAAGTTGCTTCCAAGCTGTATTCAGCCCCTCATAACAGCCCTGTGAAGAAAGTAGACTTGATACCATCCCCATTTCACAGATAGGGAAACTGAGGCTCAGAGAAATGAAGCAAGTTGCCTGAGACCTTGCAACCAGCCAGAGGGGAAGCCAGAGTTGGGCAGCAGTGCTGTCTAACTCCCATTCCAGTATTCTCTTCCCACCACGGTGAGCTGACCCTCTATTTTTCTGAGAAAGGAGACTTCACCTCTCCTTCCAGCCAAGCCACCCTAGACAGATGTGAGGATAAAACAGAAAATGAATCTGAGGTCCACTTCGAAGTAGACCTAAGCAGGACCAGAGAGGCATCTTGCAAACAACAAAATTAGGCCTCCTTTGAAAATCATAAAAGAATAAAGTGATTGAATAAGCTGCAACAGTTCTAAATTAGATTGTCTCCACATGACAGGCAGGAGACCAGAACAGCTCTCTAAACTCATTAGCTCATCTCACTCATTTGGGAGGCACCTCCTGCCCTACCAAGAGCCAGGAGCTGTGCAGGAGCCAGGCTAGGGCCTTTCCCCAGAGGAATCATTACCTGGCCAGCACTTCCCAGACTCTGGGATTTCACATCCTAGTATAGTGTTCTTTCCAATGAGATATACAATTGCCAACATTTCGTTATTTGTCAAAGTATATTAAAGACAAGGAAAATAAAGCACGACTTTCTACTGTCATCACAAAATTTAATAAGAAGGACTAATCTCAACATTTACCAGTTTTAAAAAATTACCTTTATAAGTAACTCACCACATTGTCCTAGTTTTCTAACTAGCCCCTGGCCAATGAGAACTGTAGCTGAAATGGGCATTTGGCAATCTCCAGATGAATGAGAGAGAGAAAACATTTGTGCAAATAACTCAGAATAGCTATATTCATTGAGTGTCTTTGGATTGAGAGACACATAAAACTATCCTGGCTACATTAATAAAGATTTATTGAAAGAAGATTTTATTGGGAGATTGAGTTCTGGGGGTTATGTAGAAGACCTCTCCTGGTAAGGACAGAAAACTTCCAGAACAAATGGATCTCTCTCTCTCTCTCTCTCTCCACCCCCTCTGTGTGTGTGTGTGTGTGTGTGTGTGTGTGTGTGTGTGTGTTAGCTGTTATCTCTCTCTAGTGGCAGACAGGTTTCCTCCTTGTGGCAGAGAGCATGGTGGCTAATAGCTTACATGTTTCACATCTCATGGCTCCAGCAACCAGAGACAGACAAATTAATTTCTCAGTTCCGGAATGGGAAAAAAATGGGGAGAGGGGCAGGTGAAATTGTCTAATTGGACCAAACAGGTCAGATGTCTACCCCTGGACTAATCAGTTGTGGCTCAGGATGGGGTCTGTAACAACATGGCAGTTCCTGCGAGAACGTCATGGTTGGAGTCAGGAGTGGGCTGAAGAGTTGGGCAGGGGTACCGGGTTGACCATATGATAGATGCCCACTATGGAGATGACAAACGACCTAACAGAGGTGCAGATAAAGCGTCGTGGAGTTCAGGGGAGGAAGACACACTGATCGCTGTGGAGATCAAGTAGAGCTTCTTGGAAGACATGATATTTGAGCTGAGAATGTCAGGAACAATCAGAGATTCTAAATGCCATCTCAAATTAGAAGAGCAAAATGAGCGCTAGTAGGGGACAAAGTATCATCCAAAGGAGCCATATCTTAATGCCTTTGTCAAGATTTTTAGTTTTTTTTTTAATTGAGATATAATTCACGTGCCATAAAATTTTATAGTTTCTAAAAGTTTAATTATGAAATAATTTTAGGCTTACAGAAAAGTTGGAAAATAGGTCAGAGGGTTCTCCTAAACTCTTTACGTCCTATACTACTCACCTAGCTTCACCTAATATTAACATCTTACCTAATCTTAGTACAATTATCAGAACCAGGAAAGGAACACTAATACAATGTTATTAACTAACCTACAGACCTTATTTGAATTTGCCAGTTTTCCTTTTGATCTAATATAGGATCTCACATTGCATTTAGTTGTTGAGTCTTAATCTCCTCTAATCTGTGACAGTTCCTCAGTCTTTATTTTCGCTTATGACCTTGACACTGAAGAGTACGAGTCAGTCAATTTATAGAATATCCCTTGATTTGGATGTCTGATGTTTTCTCACTATTAGATCAAGGTTATGCATTTTGGGCGAGAATACCACAGCAATGATGGTATGCCCTTTGGAGTGCATCACACAGGGGTTTATTTTGTCAGTATGATTTATTGATAATATTAACATTAATCACTTGATTAAGGAGGTGTCTATTACATTTCTCTATTGTAAAGGGTTAGTATTTAGTAGGTATTTTGTAATAAGTATTTTGTAGAGAGATACTTAAGACTATGGAAATGTAAATTTCTCATCATTTACAGTTTTTAAAAGCACTATCAAATGCACACTTTCTGCTTTTATTCCACAAACATCAACTGTTCACCCACTACATGCCAAGCACTGGCCTAAGAATCATGGCTTGATTATGTGTAGCTTCCGGACTTTGCCGGATCTTATCTGTAAAATGAGGATAATTATAACTTACCACTCAGGGTAGCTAAGGATAAGAGGATCGTGCTTGTGAAAGTGTCCCGTAATGCTAATTGGGTTGTTCATTCTCCTTCTGAGGCACTCAGTTATGTCTTCACCTTTACCTATTAGCTGTCTCATTTCCGTCCTGCCGTCATCCAGGCCCACAGGCTTCTGTCTGTCCTCACTTGCCAGACTCCCTCATCCTATTTGCCAAGCCTTACTTGTGATGTCATTGAATAAGTTTGGGAGACACAAGACAAGCCCTTTAGCAACTGACAATTTCCTTCTCAAGCTTCTGTCGGCAATTTTGGGAGCTGCCTTGAGGTGCCAAATGATGCCTGGGCCCTGTGGGTGGCAGGCAGGAGAACCTTTCTCCTATAGCAGAAATAACTGGGATAAGTAGGAACTGCCTTCCTCCAATAATGCTTTGGCTCTGAAAAGCAAATTCTTGAACCCCAGAGAGTACTAACAACCCCGGATGGATAATTGTGTCTTACTGAGAGATCTACCATGGGAACACCTTAAATGAATAACTTCAGAATGTGAAAGGATGAGCTCGTACTTGACCAAACCTAACTCAACAGCACTTCTAATTTAATGGACCAAGGGGGAGGAACAAGTAGCAGTGCTCACTAAACTTAACTCCTGGGGTTGAATTCGACCTTTTTTAGAGGCAGGAGCTTTCCACGTTTGGCTGTTTCTGTATAGGAGATCGGTAAGAAGATCAAATATGATAAAGGGTGAAGGAGTGTTGGAAGTTCTATAGGGCCAAGTCTATATTGCTGTTCCTATCCATTGCCCCAAGGGCAGTTTTTAGGAAGATTGAAGGTCCCCAGCTCTGATATCAGCCCAGGCTATCCTCTGCCTTCCTTCATCCAAGCAGATGAATCCCTCGAAACAGAGCTCCCTAAGTAGAGACCCAGAAGTGAACAGGGCATTCCCTCCAGGGTCCTGAGTAGTTTCCTCCTTGGTGAGTGACAGGCCTGGGTTTCTCAGGCCCACCTCCTGCCTGAGCAGCAGGTGGCTAAGGGCTGGACTCCTGCCCCACTAGCAACTGAGCATGAATTCATGGCAGCAGCTCAAGACTATTTGACCCTATGGACCCTGAGAAACACTCATCCCCTGGAGACCACCAAAGCAGCAGCTCTCCTGGGTGGTCTAGGAATTTTCAGGTTTAAAAGACATCCTCCCCACATCGCCCAGTTGATTCTTGTGGCCATAAACCCAAACTATAATGTATACATGAATCCCCCTGAGAATCTTGTTAAAATACAAATCCTAATTCAGTAGGTCTGGGGTGAGGCCTGAGACTGCATTTCTAACATCTAGATGATGCCAAAGGTGCTGGTCCACAGACCTCACTTCGAAAGCAAGGCTCTAAATAACAGGCTGATCAAAAGGAGGTGTGGAAACCAAAATACAATTTTTAATGAACTAAAACTAGAAGTTTGAGAGCCCCCTCTTTGCACCTTGAAATCTGTATAAGCTTGATAACACATCTGATGGCCTTCTAATAAAGTTTTCCTTTGCTCAGGGTAATCCAGGGAGGTTCCTAGTATTTGCAAACAAGAGAATTTTTCTTAATACCTAAAAGTATTTTGCTCTCAAAAGGAGGAAAGGGTGACTCTACCTCAGTCCCACCCTTACCTTCCTGGCCAGTTCTTCCAGCTTCAGCCACCCTAGCCTAGTTAGACCCATCTGTTTTTTAAGGGGACCTAGTCCCTTTTGTAGGGGGTGCTTCCAACCACTTAAATCTCTTTCAACAACAGAGTTTTCAAACATTATCCTGGGGATTTCTCATTGTCCACTCTCAATATTTTCCCAGAATGAGACCGGAGGCTCCTTTCTGTCAGTCCCTTAGTCTCCTCCCAGCCCCTCAGCTGTCTTGTGCATCAATTAGCTGGTGACTAATTGCTCCTTAATTGTGAACCAGCCGACCCATTATGAGTTCCCACCCACACGGGCTGTCATGTGCATCCTCCATGGAAAGGTCTTTTGTGAGCCTCACGGTTCACTTGTTGCACAAATGTGTGTTGAACCTCTTCTTTGGTGTCAGGTCTTAGTCTAGGCACTGGCGATTCAGTGGTGAATGAGACAGAGTCGGTCTTTGCCTTCATAGAGTTCACAACTAGGGAGCCAAACAGCAACAAATGAATCATTTCAGATAACTGGCATGATAAAAAACTAAAAATAAAAAAGGGATTAATGTACCGAGTAATGGCTGGAGCTTCAGATAGGTGTGCTGGGAAGGCCTTTCTGTGGAGGTGACATTTTAGTTGAGACCTAAATGGTAATCAGGATCCGGCCAGAGTGAAGATGAAAAGGAAGAAGAGTCCAAGCAGAGAGAAGGCAAGAACAAATGGGAGGGACCAGCGTGGCCTCTCTGAGGATGCATCCATTCAGCCCTTAATGATCCAGAAGCCAGTCAGTCATCAGGTTGGTTGTAAGAATTAGAGCAAAATTTCCCACCTTACCCAAGTGGGCAGAGATTGGGAGTGGGTTTTACTCCTCCTGGCCCCGCCTTCAGGAGGAGTTATTCATCTGATTGGTCAGATTCCAGGATCGTGATTGGTCCTGGGTGGTAAATTGGGTGCTCTTTCCTCTAGGTCCCAAACTATATAGGCCCCCTGGGCACCCTGGGGTGTGGTGGGCCTTGGGGAATGCCTAGAGGTAGGAGTGATAAAGAGAATCAGGAAGTATACTAACTATATCCTGGATTCTGGAATATACTTGCCCTGGCAAAAATGTGCCCCAGGAGGAACTCACTGCCACAAGAACATATTGAGCATCTACTGTGTGCAAGGTTCTGTACTAGGTTGGTGGATACAAAGCACACCACGAAGCTGCACCCTCATCCAGGGCAGGGGTGAGCTGACTTCAGAAAACCTAAGTTCCAGTCCTGGCTTGCCCCCCCTGTAATTGCTGTGTATCCTTGGGTTAGTTCATCAGTTCTGGGATTCAGCACACAGCCTACGTTGACATTAGGTTAACCAAAGCGGGTGAGGACAGATTATGAAGAGCCTTGAGGGTCTGGGTAGGGAGTCTGGGCTGGATCTGATTAGGGGATAGGAGCCACTGCCGGTTCTTGAGCAGGGAGTGACATTCTGAGTAAAATATTTTAGGAAAACGAATCAGGCCACCTGTGCAGAGAGGGTCACATATCATCCAGGTGTGGTGTAGTGAGACAGCAACTAAGATTTATGCAAATCAGACCTTACCAACCCTAGCTTAAAAGCCTTCTGTGGCTCCCTACAACCCTCAGAGAGAGGTCCATGGGCAGGACCAACTTCATGGGTATATAACTTGTACAGCTTGCACAGGGCCCCAGTGCTTGATTGCTTCTACTGTTGTCATCTTAAAATTCATAATAATTTTTGAACAAGGGGCTTCATGTTTTCATTTTGCACCAAGATCCACAAAATACGTAGTCAGTCCGGTCCACAGCACCCTTTGGTCTGGCCCCTGCTCCCCTCTCCCTTCTCATTCACACCCTGCTCCTCCTACCTTTCAAACTTCAGTCACATTGGTCCTCCATCAGTTTCTGGAGATTGTTCCTGTCTCAGGGCATTTGCACGGCCTGTTCCCCTGCCTGAACCTCCAATCCTTACCCCAAGACCAACTCAGTTCTTTGTTTATCAAATTTCCTCTTATCCTCCAGATCTGACATTATCTCATGAGTTACACCTTCTCTGACCCCCCGCCCCAGAAGTATAGCTTCAAAACAAAACTTTAAAAATAAAGATAGAACCCCAGCATGTGCTCTCATAGTGCCATGTAGCTCCTCCTTCACAGAGCTCATCTAATCCATAATGATAATTTTATATGGGGCTCCATTTGATGAGTCTGTCTCCCCTTCCAGATTGAGCCCCACGAAGCTTACCAAGTGTCAGCGGATGCTCACAAACCTCTGTCTGGCTGCAAGGGGAGGCTGCGAGATGGGTTAAACAGGAAAGAAAGGAGAAGAAGCCACCTCTCACCTACCTTGGACATTTCCTGCAGGGTGGGCAGAAATTTTCAGAATGCCCAGACCACACACTTAGCAGGGTCTGCTCTGATCCTGGACCTTCCCCAGCTGGAGCCTATTAGCTCCAGACCCTCTCACCCTGCCCTCTTCCCAGAGATGGGACAATTCTAGAGGTGTGTTGGGAAGGGGATGCATTTCATGGAGCCAAGCTTTAGTCTAAAGGAAACAATAATGGAGACATTTCAGACCTCTGTCAGAATAGCCATGGGTGTTTTGGGGCTTTGTGCTGATAAAGGTTTGTTGAGTGACTAACATCCAACGAGGGAAATTTTTCCTTCTCTTAAACAAGTAAATAAAACCATTTGTACCACAAGAGGTAAGGGGAAGGGACAGAATTTGCACAAAACAATAAATTTGTTGACCATGGTAAGGTAAGATCAGAAATAGCATCACATCTGTCCAGGTGGCTCACATTTATTAAGCAGGTCCCAGGTGCCATGATCTGGACATACACAAGCTCATGAATGCTCACCCCAGCCCTAAGAGGTTGGGGTGACAGTCTCACTGAGACTGTCTCCTCAACACTTTTCCCCATTTTATGGATGAGAAAACTGAACCCAAGAAACTTGCCTAATGTCACACAGTAAGGAAAGGACAGAGCTGAGATTTGCACCCAAATCTGTACAAATCTAGATCTATCCAGAGCCATAATCATTAGGGGCAAGCTGCTTAATTCTCTGTGCCTCAATTTCTTTATCCATCAAATAGGGCTAATAATAATCTCATCTCATTGGGAGTAGTTTGAGGAATAATTAAGTTACTATGGGCTAAGACTTAGGACAATGCCTACAGTTAGTACATGCATATACTTCAGAAGCATTTGCTATTATTTTTAAAATTCTGAAACCTGTTCCAAGCCAGCACGAAATGATAGGGGACCCCAGCCCCACCACTGGCTGCCGCTCCAGGCATTGTCTTTGCTGCCATTCAGCTATTATTAGGTGCAGTATCCTCATCTTAAATCCAGATGGGGAGCTAGAAAGGCGGGCAGGGCCAGGCCTGGCTGGAGGATGGCTGGGAATACTGCTGGAAGGCCCATTCGGGATTGGGCTCCACCCTGCCTGCCCTCCCTTGCCTGCAGCGGGTCCAAGCCGCCACGTCTACACTTGGCTCTGAGGTCTGCACGGAGCACTCCCTCCCACTGTGGCCGCCTCCTCTGGGAAGGTTTAGAGCATTTCCACAGCCTCAGCACTTTTCTTTCTGCCCCAAGGAGGCCGGGCCTGCATAGAAACTATAAACTGGACACTGCGTGTCTCTGGAGCCTGCAAAGAGGCCATGCACTCTCTTGTCTAGAGGTCTTAATGCCTCTGATGAGGCCTACTGGGTCCACCAAGGGTAAAGGGCCCACGTAACTCGGTTCAAGTCCCAGCTCTACCACCAACATGTTGTGTCAACTTGGACAAGTGACTTACCCTCTCTGAGCCTCAGTTTATCTGTAAAATGGATATAATCTTAGCACCAACCTCCCCAGGGCTGCGGTGATGATTAAATGAGTAAATGGCACATAGTAGGCATTCAATATGTGCCAGTTACAGTACCTTCATGCTTGGACATGCCAGGCCCTGAGGGGAAAACAAGGGATGTGGGAAACTGGGGATCTGGGGTGCAGAGTGATGCCACCCCAAATTTGTGGCGTGACCTGAGCCTGACCCTTGCCTTCTCTGGAACTCAGATTATCCATGAAAACCACAAGGTGGACAACTAGGACTTTGTGATGCCAAGATTCAGCTTCTGCGCACACAAGAAATATGACAGAGATCCCAAATGGCAGATGGCAGGGTACTGTGGTTAAGACCAAGGGTTCTAGGTTCAAATTTTGTGTGGGGTGCTGGCATGACTTGGTCTCACTGAGCCTGTCTCCTCATCTGTATAGTGATGATTCTACCTCACAGAACTCAAGCTGTGAGGGTCATGATAATAACAAAATTGCCACTCATGTATTATAAGGGTGATCTGGAGCCGGGCTCCAACCCATTGGACAGCAATTACATGGGGCCCCTGCCATGAACCTAGACCACATCAGGCATCAGAAAACCCCCCGGAAGTCACAAGAGATCCAGGCTGGCCCATCCAGAACCCTCTCCTTTGTCCATGAGGCTGGTCTCCTGGTGTTCATCATAGTTTAGTGGGTGTCTCAGGACCCTTAAGGTCTCCTTCCTGGGGTCCACTTGCCTCCAAGTTTCCTTCACTGAAGAGTCACTCCCTTCCCATTCTTCAGCACCAGGGGCTGGACCTTCTTCTCATCCAAGGCCAGAAATTTATCTGGCACTGTCACTCAGAGAACGTAGCAGATGGATGACAACATGGAGACAGCCTTGCCACACTGGTTTTCCAAATGGGTCCCCAGCCCCACTCCTGGGGCTGCTGGCCATGACCCTAGGAGCTTTCACTTCTGCCCAAGACAAGGAGAGTCACAGCCCATGTATCTGGTCAATCCCGACAAGAACCAGTTCTCCTCTAGAGACCCCATGCTCTTCTAGCCTCACCTACCTGACTTTTCTCCAACGAAGTCTTCACAGTTCTACCTCCCTTCCTTTGCTCAGGCTGTCCCCGCTCCAGGCTGCCTTTCCGCATTCCCTCAGCATGCCAAACAGCAAGTGAGGGCTTTGTCCTCGACAACTTTTAGAATCTAGACACTGTCTCTCCCCCTACTCCCACTATGTTATGAGACCCCAACAGCAGGCCCAACTCGGACCCATCTCTAACCTTTCCATCCCTCCCAGTGCTCAGCAGCCTCTGGACTCCCTCATAGGCCCAAAGTCTTGGCCTTGGCTGGCCTCACAGCCACTTGTGAGCACATCCCAAAAGGGTGGTTTCCCTGATAGTCTTGGAGGGAGAGGGCTTAATGAGCTCGAGCCACAATTCCCGCATTGTGCACATGAGGAAACTGAGGTTCCAAGAGGACCAAAATTTGGCCTGAGGTGGAGCCAGGGCTAAGATCCCTTACCCCTCTTTCGTCCCAACCCCAGGCCTCGGCTTTTTCTGCAGGATCCTGGCTGGGGGAGGGGAAGCAGGGTGATTCAGGGATCTGGCACTGCCAGCTTGGTACAATATTTATTCTCAGACTCAGGCACTGGAGCAAAATATTACCCTTGGCCCCTGAGCTGTTCCAGCCGTTCCCCACTCTGCCAAATCAGGGTTGGACCTGGAGGAATCTGGACCCTTCCTATTATAGCGCCTAGCCTTAGGAGGACCTGAAGTGAGCCAATCCAATCCATTCCCCTTCTTTTACAGATGGACAGACTCAGGCCTCTCTAGTGTCATCAAGATCTGTTCACCCTGCTCATCTGTCATTCAGGGGGCTTCACAGATGGGACCACCCCTACCTCCATTTCCTGCTCCATCCACACCCTATCTCTCCTCCTTTTCCCATTTACAAACCTCTCAGCCTCTACTCACACTGTTCTTCTGCCACAAATGCCCTTCCATGCCTTTCCTCCTCTTTTCTGTGGGGGTGAATTTCTTTTCACTCTTCCTCAAGGATCAGTTCGCATATCACCACCTTCGAGGAATCTTCCAGGATTTCCTTCATCCTAGAGGCAGCAAGGTAGAGTAGTCCTGTCGGATTCCAAAGGGGCTTTGACATGGGCAAAATCCCACTCAGGTTCGAAAGCCATTACCAGCCCCAGGTGCCTTCACCTTCCAGAGCTTCAGCTTCCTCCTCTATAGAATCCCAGTAATACTTACCTTGCACAGTGGTCAACTTGCAATAGGACAAACTGTGTGTCTGACATTCAATGGGTGCTCAATAAACGGCCAGGACCCACCTCACGGAATGTTTACGCACTCCTGGGCTATGGCTGGAAGCTCCCCGCAGCGCAAGGGGTTGCCCTTTGATCTTTGCGTGGTCACCACCACTACCACTATCCCGCCCCGCCTCCTACTGGGAGGAAAGGTAAGAGGTAGGCAAATAGGAGGATCCCAGCCCTGAGGGCTTGCGGCGGGGAGGGACCCACGTATCTCTTGGGTACAGCCAAGAACTCTTCAGCGAGTGTGCGACACGTCAAATCGGTATGCAGAGACTCACCTGAGTGGTTCCGCCTGAGGGAGCGGAGCTAGAATGAAGCAGGCCATTCATTGGCGCCGGGAGCCGCCACTCAGACAGGTCAGGTCCTAAGCATCCCAGGAGGCCTAGGTGTGCCCCTCCCCAACCGGTTGTTCCAAGGACGCGCGAAGTTTGAAGCTGGAGCGACTTGACCTTGGGGGTAGCTGATTCTCGTTCTAAAGAATAAGATGGCCTCTAGGTCTTATAAAGAGGTACTAGGTGGGCCTGCCCGGGAGAAGGGGACCTCGAAATATAGCCTCCAAATTGGGCTGTTTGCTCCTCCTCCCGTGTGACTTTCTGTGCCTTGATTTCCCATATGTAAAATGGGACCACCTCTTATGGATGTAGGAATGAAATGATACCTTTAAAAGAGTCTCAGAGTGTATACTGGCCCTCTCTCTAGTTGGGGGTAAGGTGAGGGAATAAGGTGGGTGGCCACAGAGAATATGGACGGTGGGGCTGAGGGGCTTTGCTGGGAGCAACAGGCTGAAACCACTTCCCCACAACCCATCATAGTGGTTAAAAGTACAGATTCTGGACTCAAAAGGTGCTGGTATGAATCACAGTTCCACTACCTATCAGCTGTTATCCTTAACTGTAAAATGGGACAGTAACCCTGGGCTCAAATGGTCGTTATAAGAATTATATGCCTGCTACTTGGCAAGTACAAAATAAATGAGTTGATATTATTTTTATTTAACAGACAGGACTCCAGAACCCACCTCCCAGGCTCCAACTCCCTTTGGTCTCCATGGAGACCTGTGTGTAGGAGGCTCCCGGCCTCAAGCAGGAAAGATGGAGTGTCTTTCCTCAGTAGGTCTGAGCTATTTGGCTAATTCCTTGTGTTGCCTTGGTCATGGTGGCTCTCTCTGGGCCTCAATTTCCTCCATTTGTTGAATGAAAGTCTGGACTCCGTATTCCCATTTTAGGACTCCAGCGCTCCAAGAGGCTGACCCTGAGGGGCTTGGAAGGGAGAAGCATGACAGATGAGGGCAATGTTTGTGCAAAGGTGTGTCGGCTGAGGAACGGGTGCTGGGTGACTGATGCAGCTCCATCTGAGATGGTCCTTGAGATGCTCCAACATAGGGGTCAAGGTAGTCTCTGCTCTGAGGTGGCACCGACCAAGTGCGCCCGAAAGCAGCCTGGGAACGACCGCCAAAACCGCCACTGAGGCGAAGAGGGGGAGGAGTCGGGGGAGGGGACATGGTCTCATGAACAAAGAGGAGGGCGGAGAGGGGCTATCCGGAAGACTCTGCTACTCCGACGATCCCGGGCCACTTACCCGGGCTTTGGGCGCCCTCCTGGACTTTGGTGCAAATCTACGTCCTCCTGCCGATGCCCACCCGAACAGCCAAGGACACTGAAGCAGTAGTCCCCGGACTACAATCCCCTACAACTCAGGTCCGCGAGGGGCGAGGCCGTCAAATTGAATTTTCCCAATGGGACACGAGAGTGGGCGGGCCCCTCCCGGGGATTGGCTGGCGTGGCGGTGAGGGGTGGGGTCGGTGGGGCTGCTGGCGCGGCTGGACGGGCGGTGCTTCCAGAATCCCGGGGACGGTTGCTGAGACAGTCTGGGATCCCTGTCACCGCGCCTTCTTCCTGACCGTTCGTAGTCCTGTCGGATTCCAAGCGACCTAACCTGAGCCTACGCGCGACGGCGGGCCATACTGAGAGGTGGGTGTGTGGGCCTCCGGGCGGCACCAGAACCTTAGACGGGTCGGGGAGTGGAACCCGGATATCTGGGCAAGGATTCTAGGACTCGTAGACTTGGTAGCCCCCACTCATCCACGAGGGCTCTAAACCATGGGATAAGGTTCTGAGACCTGGAGGTTCCACAACCCCCAGGGGTTCTAGTATGTTGGGGCGGATACCCTGGGGAAGTTCCCATATTCCTCTTGAGGCCTCCCACAATCTCGGGGAAACCAAGACTGTGACAGGGAGCCATGAGACGAGTGAGGCAGCGGCGGGAATGTGTTGGGGAAAAGAAACTTCCTACCGTCCGCTGGAGGTTTTAGATTATGGATTGGGGACCCTTGCCCCTCAGAAGACTTGGAGGAACTCAGTGACCACAAAACCTAAGTCGGGTGATTGTTGAGTTACACTCTTAGGGGTGTTTTCCCAACGCAGGTAGATCAGAAGCAAGAACCCCTACAGAGGGAGGTTGGGAAGTTAACATCTGTCTGGGACTACAGGGATGGGAAAAGCAAGCAGCAACTTAGACAGGCAGGGTCCAATGAAACCCAACTGTTTGAATTAGGATTCCCCCAGACCCATTCACCAGACTGGGTGACTCAACAAGTGATTGTTCTGGGGAGGGGAAAGGGATGACTGAGGGATGAATCGACAAGAACAGGGTAATCTGGAGCCATTTCAGTCACCATATATTAATTGAACACTTATGGCATGTCAGGCTGTGGGCCCTCGAATTCCAGAAAGACATTAGAGCTGCAGAAGGAAGGAAGGAGCTGCACTGAGAGGCTGGGCCAGGTTTTAGGGGGCCATTTTGATGGGTACTAATGGGGCAAGAGGGGCTCTCCTGAGCCCCTGGGGGGCACTTTTAAAGGGGGCTTCAGAAGCCAGAGGTGGCCAAGATTTTGATTAAATCCATCTCTGCCCTCTA
Source organism: Pteropus alecto (assembly GCF_000325575.1). Lineage (NCBI taxonomy): Eukaryota > Metazoa > Chordata > Mammalia > Chiroptera > Pteropodidae > Pteropus > Pteropus alecto. The sequence goes on from NW_006430462.1 coordinate 4,808,041, forward strand.
GGTCTTTGGGATCCTCCTTCCCCCTGTGACAAATCTCTGATCCTCTCCAATCCTGTTTGCCTAAGTCCACAGGTTGGATGGGTCAGCTTCTGAAGGCCCTTCCAGCTGGGGAATTGAATCCTCAATGCGTGAATTGGCAAAAGGAGCTGGGTGCCTGGACACCTTGCTTCATGGGGTCAGGGCACTTGGCATCAAGGGGAAGGCAGAAAGGGGAGGAGTGGAGAGGGGTGTGTACAGAGGGCTGTTCTCAAGAATTGGAAGACTGGGTATTAACCTCCAAGACTTAAATCACCTGGGGGAATGAGAGTGGCAGTGGCTTCAAGGACTTTGATGTGGGCTCAGCCTAAAGCCAAACACTGAGCTTTCAGGGTGGATGGGGCTGGGCTGGCCCTCCAGGATAGGTGGGTGGGGCAAGAAGCTGTGGAGTCTGATGGGCACCCCCTGGTGGTGAGCACAGCTTGGATAGGCCTTGCTGGGGCCCAGCTTCTCAATCCAGGTTCCTACCCTCCCTATTTGAGGCTTAGGGCGAGGGCCCAATTTAGGCCACACAGCAGTCTTGCAGTTGAGTTGTCTGGGCTAGAACCAAGGACTCTTGGTTTGTATTCCACTACATTACCCTAGAGTAGAGGGCAACTCCCAGCCAGGAACCACATCACAGGTAGCAAAGATGGGACATCAATGAATGACCATGGGTTAGAGGGGGAAACTGAGGCACAGAGCCCAAGTGCCAGTGGTTTCTAGAGGCCTCAGCTGGCCTGACTCATGTCTGTCCCCTGCAGAATTCCTTGAGCTGGTATTAGGTGCCACGAGCACTGGGGATCTCACCAGGAGGGGACCGACGGAGCTACAGGCCAGGGAGATGGCGGACGAGGCCTTAGCTGGTCTGGACGAGGGAGCCCTGCGGAAGCTGGTAAGTAGCCCCATCACCCCCACTGTAAGGACAGGCAAGCCAGGCCAGAGAGGCAAGGCCTTCTAGGCCACCTCTCAGCTGACAAGAGGAGGTAATGGGGGAGGGGGCAGGAGGAAGGCTTAGGGCAACAGGGCTAGGCCTGTTCTGCATGGCTGATGCAGAGGCCCCAGTGGCATATGCCTGTCCATTCTGGGTGCTAACTTCCGGTCCTTCCCAACCCCCCACTGCCACCACCTGTTTAAACAGTAACTGCTAAAATCTCACGCATGTGCAGGCACTGCAGGTGTGGGGAGACTAGATGTGCCTCTCCCAAGCAACAGGCTGGGCAGTGCCCACCCCTGGAGGCTGGCCCAATGATTAAATAATACCAGGCACAGCAGGGTGAAGGCTGGATGCTGGGCATACCATCTCACAAAATGATCACAGCACCTCCGAGAGCCAGGAGGACACTGTCCCTCAGATAGGTGAAATCACCTGCCCAAGGGCCCCCAGCTAAGAATTGTGTGCCAGGATCCAAACAAACTCCAAAGGGGGCCATGGAGAACCAAGAGTCCTGAGTAAGTCAAGGCCAGAAGAGCCCTCATAAACTCTGTGACTTATAGTCTGTTTTCCATTCTGAGCCTGTTTCTTTACCTGTAAAATGGGAGGGGAGATGTGTGTGAACCTAATATTTAGGTCCTAGAGTTGGCATGGAGATGGAATGAGGCATGGACCCAGATCTTGAGGTGGAAGGGCAGGCCCACTCTATTCCCTTTCCCCAGCTTCTTCTTGAGTGCCCTATCTAACACTTAGTCCCCCACCCCGCTAGCATGTACAAAGCAGCTAAGGGCAACACCACAGGACAGGCAAGGGCAGGGAGCAGCTGAACTAGATGAAGGACCAGAGCCCCAGCTCCTGACCCTTGTCCAGGGGAAAGAATTAAAAATTTACCTTCCCTAGGAGAAGACAAGTGAAACACCCCACCCCCTCACCATTCCTCCAGAAGCAGGAGCTGGAACCAACCAGCCCAGCCCAGCCCAGTCACTGGGCAGTGCGCAGCCACTGCCATGACCTACCAACAAGGCACTAGGTCTGTATGTCCTTAGACCAGCACCTTAGACTCTCTGAATGTCTGCCTCTGCCATAACCGGCCATGTGCAGCCTGGAGGGGATGGGTTGGGTTTCTAAAGGTCAGCTCGACCTCTGCTCAGTAAGTGAAAATCCTAACAGGTAACAAACAGAAGCAGAGTGTTCCAGAGAGAAAGCCAGGTCTCCATGCATGCCCATCTCTAGGGATTCCCTGTGAGGCTCATGGTTCTCCAGCCACCACCCCCAACCCAACGAAGGATTTGGGCTCTAGGAGAGTGTTTTCAGAGAAACCTAAGCCGTAGTTGTAGTCTGCCCACCCCCCGCCCCGCTCCCTAGGGAAGGATTAATAAGACCCCGCCTCTCATCCCGGGACCGTAAAGCTGCACGAGGTCCTTCCCATCCTGGCCCGGCTCCTCCGCCACCTGGTCCCGGCCATTACTTGGCCCAGGCACTGCCAAGAGTCTTGTCCTGCGTGCGGGCCGGTCTCGTGGCAGAAATGGGGGCGTCCCAAGCCAGGCTCCTCCCCGTGGGGCCGGGCCTTATAAGGAAAAGCTGACCCGCGCCCCACCGTCGCGCGGATTCGGGGATCCGGGTAGCCGCTTCCGGCCTCGGCTCTTGCACATTCCTGAGGACAGGCGGGGGCTGTGTGGGATGGGGCACCTAGGGACATGCACGCCGCGTGGCTCTTAGCCTCCGTTCCAGGTTCAAGTTAGGGTTCGAACTCTGACACTCTCTAGCTGGGCGACCTTCGAAAGCTGCTTCAGTTCTATGAACCTCGATTTCCTCTCTGTAGCCCGGGGCTTCCGGTCTGGCACCCCCAGCCCCCCCATAGGCGCCTAGCGTGGGGCTGCATCGGCGAGGCCTTGGAAGGGTCGGCGGTTCCGAAGCCCGCGGGCCTTCAGCGCCCCCTGGCGAGGCTTCGCTCCACTGTCAGCTGGTCTCCTTTACTTAACTGGAGGAGCTGGGACTTAGCGTTGTGTTGGTGGGGAGACTGAGGCCCAGAGAGACGCCAGTGCCTGTGAGATGCCCCCAGCAACAAGAACAGAAAGTAACCGGAGGCCCGGCCCTTAGGAGGCGGAAGCGCCCTCTTTCCTCCCGAGAGAATTTCACTGGTCAGTTTCGGAAACCGCCCCATCCCTTTCCCCTTCCCCCTGGTGGACAATGGCTCTTTGTACTTCCTTCCCTCCCTCCCACAGCCCCCTCCACACATTGCGGTGGGACCTGATAGGGCAGGGAACACAGGATACACAGCAGGGACACTGTGGGCGAATCTTTGCCTCCATGCCCAAGAGAAGGGTCATGGTGGAGGGTGACCAGTGGAATGAGATTGTCCATCCCTCAGCCCTACCCCACCCACTTTGGGGAGAATCAGTGGCTCCCATTTTTCAGATGGGGACACTTAGGCTCCCATGGGTTTTGAGGTGGCCAAGTTCCCATATCAGGGTTTTTCCAGGGATAAAGACCCCATCTCTCAAGCCCAGGGCATTGGGAAAGGTGACCCAGAAGACAAAGAGCTAGTTACTACATGTCTGAGCCTCCTCTTTACCTCTGCACAGAGAGGGCTGGGCCAGCTGTCCCCTCAGGCCCCCCTATCTCCTAGTGTATCACAGAGAGCTCTGGGCCTGAGGCAAGGCTAGGACTAGGAGGTGGGAAAGTAAGCCTCATTCTCCCTGCCTCGGCTATAATAGGCCCCCCTTACACCTTTTATAGGTATTTCTTGTCCAGGCTAGATGGGGTCCCCAGCACAGTGCCAAGGTTCTTGAGGTACCCACCGATGTAGACGGACCCCAGCAACAGAGCTATCCTCAGCCCAGGACAGACCCTGGAATCAGAGAGACCTGATTCAAATCTAGGCTTGGGTCATTTGACCAAGAGCAAATCCCTTCTCTTCCCTGAGCCTGTTTTCTTATCTGTCAAATGGGAGTAATAAAGTCACAGAGTTCCTATGACGTTAGGACAAATGGGAGGCTTAGTACAGGATCTGGCATACAGATTCTCAGTAAATGTTACTGATGCCTCCATATCTTGTACTCATTTGCCCTGGCCTCTCCCTCCTCCTGAGTAGCTGGAATAAATAGGAGGGTGATGCTTACTGCAGTCACAGCTATGTAGTGGGGCCAGGGGGTGATACCCAAGTCACTGCCCTCATCCCCACCCACTGACCTGAGGTGGGGGTCATTGTCCCAATCTGGAAAATGAGCAAACCAAGACACAGGGAGATTAAGGACATGCTTCTGACCACCTAATCAGGTCTAGACTAGACCCTCCCATAGCTCCTCAGGAATGTGGAGCCTGAAGGGACCTGAAAAGACTCTGTCCTCCAGGGCTCTCTCTACTCTCTTCAGACTAGGACAAGTGAACTCATGGTGGATTTGGGCCAGCCCACACTCCCCGTTGAAACCTATCCCCCACCCGCTACCTGGCTCCCTCACGGAGCAGGAAGGAATGAAGGGGAGGAGGCTAACAAGGAAGGGGCCCTACCCCTAAATGATTTGGAGGTGGGGCTCAGACCCACACCAGAGGCTTATCTCCGCCATTATTTTCCTAGGGTCCCTGGGGTAGTCCTCTCTCCCATGAGCCAGAGAGGTGCCGTGGGGGTGGAGGTGTAGGGGGAGCAACAGGATTGGCTGATTCAGCCCAAAGAAGGTTCTCTTTCCTCGACCTGGTTAAACCAGCCACCCCGAGGGGCTAAGAAGTCTGTGGGAGCACTCATACTCCATGAATACCCATGGTGAACCTTAGTGTAGCCACCTTATCCATCTGGGGGATTAGCTCTCCCACCCTGGGCCCTGGTTCCTTCATCCTTTTGATGGTGGCTAGGGCCAGGCCAGTGCAAGGGAAACAATAACCCCCAGCCAGGAGGGGAGCTAGGACTCCTGAGCACCTGCCCTGGCCTCAGTTTTTCCATATATCCAATGCGTGTGAGACTGCCAACCCCAAGCAGGGCTGTGGTGCTTTGGGACTAGACCATGGGAGTCTCCCTTGCTCACAGGGTGGCCTCCAGCTGCCTGCATCACCCTTCCCTCTCCAGGCACACTGTTAGAGCTCCATAGGATGGCCTCTCTTCTCCTCCTCCCATGATTCCCTGGCTCTCAGAGGTTTGATGAAGGGCTCAGAGAGGCAGGAGCCAAATCAAAGCAAGGAGTGCCTGGCTTGGCATTTGGCACCTGGCACTGGTTGGCATTTGGTGGCTGCCCAATCTGTGAACCACGGTGGACTATCCAGAAGCCCTGTCTGTATGAGCTGGGTCTCCCCCGAGACTCTGGGTGGGTGGGCGGGCAGGCACATGACGGCCTGAGGGCAGGGGGAGTGGAGACAGACCACTCATTGTGCCACAGGCTGAGCTGTGGGCAGCTGGTCCCCGCCCTCTGCCACTGGTAGCCAAAATGACCTGCCCACCTACCCCACAGTTGGAGGTCACAGCAGATCTGGCAGAGCGGCGGCGCATCCGCTCTGCCATCCGGGAGTTGCAGCGGCAGGAGCTGGAGCGAGAAGAGGAGGCCCTGGCATCCAAGCGCTTCCGTGCTGAGCGGCAGGACAACAAGGAGAACTGGCTGCAGTGAGTGTGGGGTAGAGGGGTGGACATGGCAGGTGAGGGGAGTATTGCCAGGGCTTAGCTCACGTTGTGCAGACAGGAAAAAGCACAGGTGTGTCTGCTGCCCACTTGGGTGTGCAAATGACAGTACAGGCACGCGTTTGGAATGCACAGGGATGTTTGTGGGCACAGACCACATGCCACTTGTGGTGTCCTGGCCGCACCCGTGTGGACAGCATGTCTGAGAGTGTGCTGTTAGTGCTCACATCCATGGGTATGCATGGACCACTGTGTAGCCAGAGGGTACGCACAGGTACATGCCCCTCTGCTAAGGTTCTGGGTACCCTGTCCTGGCCCCTGCCCTCAGTCCACATCTGTGACCTGGCCATGGCAGTGGGGATTATAGGTATGATGTCCCTGCAGCTCACAGCAACGGGAGGCCGAGCAGCAGGCTGCTCTGGCACGGCTGGCGGGGCAGCTGGAGTCCATGAGTGATGTGGAGGAGCTGACCTCACTGGTGAGGCCCAGGCCAGGGCAGGGGATGGGGGAAGGGCAGGTGAAGACCTACGCTCCACAGCCCAATACCCGTGGCCTGCCTCTCACCCACAGCTGCGTGGTGCTGGTGAGTATGAGGAACGCAAGCTGATCCGGGCCGCCATCCGCCGTGTACGGGCCCAGGAGATTGAGGGTATGTGCCCAGCCCTGGCCCCATCCCTGCCCATGTTGCCCATAGTACCTCCCAGCCACTCACTTGACACTTTTCCCTTCCCTTTCAGCTGCCGCCTTGGCTGGAAAGTTGTGCAGTGGGCATCCTAACAGTGGCTCAAGAGAGGACAGCAAGGGGCGGGCAGCACACAGGCTGGAACGGTATGAGGTAAGAGGTGTGGACAAGGTGAAAGGGTGGCCCAGTGTCCTCTGCCCATGGATGCCAGCAGCACAGAGTACCTGTTTTTGCTAGACTGGTATTTTACTAAGAAGGGCCTCCCCAGCTGTATTTGGGGGACACTTGGGCTCTATCTCAGGCCTCTGCCCACTCTCCCAAGCAACCTCTGGCCACATGTCCCCCACTTCAGAGTTATCTATACCTAGGCCTTCCCCTCAAAGCCAGCCTGTCTATACTGCACCCAGGTTCCTGTCCATCTCCCATCACCACCCTTCTTGAGCTCCCTGCTGGCCTCCCCACCTCCATGCCTACCTTCCACCTCCACACCACCGTCAAGTCTCCACTCAGCAGATGGGGATCTCTCTGAAATGCAAATCCAACCCTGGTACCTCCCCGGCTAAAACCCATCCTGCAGCTGCCTCTCGCCCTCCAGAGGGTTTTAGCTCCACATCCTTACCTTGGCTTACGAGGCCTGTGTGTCAGCTAAAACCCATCCTGCAGCTGCCTCTCACCCTCCAGAGAGCCCACATCCTTACCTTGGCTTACGAGGCCTGTGTGTCAGGCCCAGCTGAGTTGTGGAGCACTGTTCATAGAGTAGACTCTGCTCTCCAAGGCGTGTGGGTGAAAGGTCAGGCTGTGCAGGTCCCCTAAGCGGCCAGCAGAGGCCGCTGGGTCCCTGGCAGGACACCCACCCTCCCTGCAAGGATCAGTGTCCTCTGCTCTAGGGATCTATTAAGTTTGGGAGTCCCCAGCAGGTCTCCTGCTGTCCCCAGCCTCTGGCATTAGGATCTGGTCCTCTCTGAACTGTCCTTGACTAGGTGGTACCAAAAGCTTAGGAAGTGAGCCTCAGAGACTACCCATGGTACGCCAGTGCCCATGATTGTACAGGTGTGCCCATGGGAAGCTATGCCTAGCCTCTCTGCTTTGCATGCCCTGCCCTGAGCACCTGCCAGCCTGGAGAGCCTTGGCCAAATCCTGAGTACCCCACAGGTGCTGGAGCCAGAGAGACAAGAGCAGCAGACAGAGGTCCCAGAGCCGACCCCAACCCCTGAGGTCACCAGTCGGGATGTGACCACAGTGACGTTCCTGCTGCAGGCTCCACCTGAGAGCACATCCAGCTCACCTGCCTCACCTGACAGTTCACCCACCACTGCTTCTCCTGAGCCTCCACTGGAATCTGCCAAGGCCCAGTGCCCTGCTTCCGAGGCTCTGGGCAGCCCTAAGTCACCCCCTAGCCCACCCAGGGCTACAAGCCCTGAGCCCCAAGAGCCTCCATCATCCCCCAGCACTGAAGGGCCAGAGGTCAACAAGGTGAGTCTGGATGTTGGGGAGGGATACCAGGCAGATGAGCTCCTTGGTCTGGGAGTCAGGCCCTGCCCATGCCATGTCTCCCCTGCAGCTCCTGCCTGGCCCCATAGAGCCCCCTGCTGCCCAAGACCCCACCAGAGGTCCCTCCAACACAAAGAGAACAGGTGAGAGTCTCAGCAAGGGTAGCTACAGGCATCTGCCGTCCCTTCCCCAGGCCTCCCTTTCCCTTCCTGGAAAATGGGATCTTGTGCCTAGAGAGTTCTAGCCTGCTCAGGTCCAGTCAGTCCCTGACACTCCTCCCACTGCCCCTGAGGTGTCCCCCCCCACCCCCCCCAACTATGGCCAGAGGCCTCCCTGCAGCCTTGAAAGGCAACAGGCCTCAGGCACATTCTTTTCCCCAATAAGGGAGTGCGCCCATCTCCCAGCTGGAGCTGTGGGCAGTGCTGGACAGGGGGGGTGTCCCCCATCCCCACTGGCAGGGAGGATACGGGCACCCTTCCTCCAGCCCAAGCCTAGTGCCAGCCCCCAAGAGTGTCCAAGCCATCCTGGGGTCAGTGCAAGAGGGAAAAGGGGGGCCTGTAAGAGATGCAACTAAGTGGGGAGGCCCGGTGCTATGGGAGGTACAGGATGGGCTGGGGAGGCTAAGGAGGTTGGGGTGCAGGAAGGGGTTGGAGGCTGAGAAAGTGTGGAGGAAAGGACTATGAAAGGACCATTCTCCTTTCTCTTCCCCCACATGGCTGCTACCGCCTCCCCATACTGCCAGACCTAGCTGGACTCCGTCCCTGCCAACGCTCCCTGTCCGTGCTCAGCCCCCGCCAGCCGGCCCAGAACCAAGGTATTGCCTATTTCCACTACCGAACCTCTGGGCAGTCCCTGTCCCACCTAACTACTGACAGCCCTCCTGTCCTTCTAGAGCCCAACCCCCTCGCCAGTGGACCTTCCCCTTTCCAGCGGGCTTGCTCCGTCCGGGACCGCGTGCGCAAGTTCACATCCGATTCTCCTATGGCTGCTGGGCTCCAGGATGGCCCACCCCGGGCAACCCTAGGTCCCTCGACCCCTGCAAGGCTTTTGGGCCCCTCTCAAGTCAGCACCACCCCTGCCTCCTCCTCCA
>NW_006430462.1:4816934-4821529 GCF_000325575.1 Pteropus alecto
CAACAAGGAGCAGCAAAGAACAGCCCGGCCCCTGGCCCAGCTTCAGAGCTGCCCCCGGGAGGAGGGCCCCAGGGGGCGGGGCTTGGCTGCCAGGCCCCTTGAAAACGGAGCAGGGGGGCGCGAAGCCGGCTCAGAGGAGCCCAGTGCCCTGCTGCCCGTGGCTGTCGGCACTGCCGAGCCAGGGGCCAGTATGAAGACCACATTTACCATCGAGATCAAGGATGGCCGTGGCCAGACCCCCACAGGCCGGGTGCTGCTGCCCACAGGCAACCAGAGGGCAGGTAGGCCTCCCCACTGCTGGAGATGAGTACGTGCAGCTACCCAGCTCTGCACATAAGACAGGTGCTGCGGCCAGAGCTCAGGGTGTCTCTGAAGGGTGTGCTGGGAGCGTGGGGCATCATCAGCTTTGGCTGGCATTGTCCTCACCCCACCTAATCTTGACAGTAGCTTTTCTCCCCTTCCAGAACTGACGCTGGGGCTGCGGGCACCCCCAACCCTTAGCACCAGCAGTGGGGCCAAGAGCACCATCACCCACATCAGCGGCCCTGGGACACCAGCCCGGCTGGGCAGTGTCACTCATATCACCCGCTTCAGCCATGCCTCCCCTGGTGGCCGAGGAGGCTGCAGCATTAAGGTGAGCCCCTTCTCACCCCACCAACCTTACCATCCACCTCTTATAGACTGCTTCAGGGTGTAGAGCTGGCCGGGTTCCTCTACTCCACTCCTTCCCCATTGCATACATGGAGAAACTGAGGTCCAAAGAGAGGAGGTGGCTGGCTGCCCGCAGTCTTCAGCCAGTGAGTTGGTGGAAGAGCCTAAGGCCAGACCCTAGCTCATCAGCCACTAGACATATCAGAAACTTACTCTGTTTTGGCCTTAAGCTTCCCACATGCTGATCTCTGATCTTTCCTCCAAAATTGGTTGGTTCATTCCTAATGAACAGATGGGAAAACTGAGGTTCAGAGAGAGTAGTAAGGGCTTTTACCCCTCTTCCTGTGGCAGCCCCAGCACCCCTGCTCCTACCCTACACTGGACCTCAGCCCTGAGGTACAGAGCTGATCATCTGTTCATCCAAGATCAGCCTGGCCCATTAGAAAATTGGAGATTAGCATCTGTGTCAACATCTCGTGGGGGAGGGTATGCTGGGCAGAAGCACTGATGGGGACAGACAGGCAGCAGGGCACCAGTCAGGCTGAGGCAGTAGCCTAACAGGTGGCACGGGAACTGAATATACTGCATCCTTCCATTATTCATTCCCGAGTCTGGGATCGGCTGGCTGGGAGCTCAGCCAGGGAAGGGATCCCCAGCAGGCTGCCCGGCTGCCCAGGTGATGCCCTCTGTGCTGCACCAGGGACTGAATGGGACTTTGGCCAAGGTGAGATGGCTAAAGCCAGCTTTAGGCCTTCTCAGGGGTGACAGGGAGAGGATGGGGGCAAGAAAGCACCCTTCCCCCCACAGAGCAAGACCTAACAGCTCAGTGCTAGGAGAGTGAGGAGAGGTAGCTAAGGCCCTTGAGGTGAGCAGAAAGTGTTACAGTGAGTTCTTGGTCTGAAAGCATCAACTCACCTCAGTTTCCCCATCTAGAACCAAGAGGAAGCAGATAATGTGCCTATAATGCATTTGTTCAAAGTCAGTGGTTGGATTCAAGCACCCTAGACAGGCCAGAGGACATTTATCTCAGGGACGAGACACTTGTCGCAATAGATTGCTCAATGTCCCGCCTCCCTGTGCCTCAATTTCCCCCATCTGTTCAAGGCTTTATAAAATAACATGGCCTGAGGCCAAAGGAGTGCAGGCCCGAGAGTCTGGCAGACTGGCTCTTCACAGCTAATGCACATGGTGGCCCAGGCAGGCCCATTCCTTGCTCCCTGCCTCAGTTTCCTGACCCGTGAGGCATGGGGCCCTGGCCTCAGTAATCCTCCCAAACCCTTGCTGTGCCGCAGGGTCTGTGATCTCTGCAGGGCCAGGGCCAGGCCTGGCGGTCTGCCTGCTACCCCTCCCCCACAACCCCTCCACAAGGAGCCCAGAATAGGTTTCTATTTGGGCTGCAGCCCCAGCTGGCGGGTGGCTGACTGGGAGGCCAGCAGGGGCGGGGCAGGCCCACTGCCCTTGCCTTCGCCCTCAGGCCAGCTGCAGAGACTCTGACACTACCAGCCAGAGGCAGCAGTCCCTACCACTGTCCCCATCGTCACCCCACCATAGAGCCCCCACCAGCACCATGCCGGGAGTACCAGGGCCTGAGTCTGAGCTAGCTGCAGCCCTTGAGGAGCGACTGGGCCGGGCATTGGAGGAGTTGCGGGCAGTGGCTGAGGCAGGCCGGGCAGCAGTGACCCAGGCAGCTGAGTCAGCTGCCTTGACCATGGAGCCAGTGGCCCGGGCAACTGAAGAGCTGCGGGCGGAGACAGCAGCACTGAGCCGGCGGCTGGATGCACTAGGCAGGCAGGTGGAGATGCTGAGCCTGCGGCTGGGGGTCCCATTTGTGCCCGACCTTGAGCCTGAGCTGGAGCCTAGTGAGCTGCTCCTGGCAGCTGCCGACCCCGAGGCCCTCTTCCAGGCAGCCGAGGATGCTGGGACCCCCATAGCCCACCCACCTGCCTTCAGCACCCGCCGCCGCTCCTCTGCTGGCCTTGCCCACAGCAGCAGTCTCGTAAGTCCCTATGGTCTGGGGGGAGGGGGTTGTTCTGAGCCAGGCTCTGCCTCTGCTGAGTAACCTTAGGTGTGCCACCACCATCTCTGAGCCTCAGTTTATCTATCTGTACAGGGCCTGGGGTGCTAATACTCCAAGACTGAGGCCAGAGGGTGCCAGGCTCCTGGCCCTGAGGCACGCGTGGCGGCTGCCCCGGCAGCTTCTGGCCAGGGCCCAGCCCCCATCCCTACCCCCATCCCCTGCCCCAGCCAGGCTGAGCCTCCCTGAAGCAGCTGCCGCCTCGGCTCTCCTTACCCTTACAGCAGACAGAGAGGCCCTGCCAGGAGGGGAGGGGCCATGATAGTTGGGCCGGGGGCTTGTCTACAAGTGACTGAGGAGATACCTTGGGAGGGGTGGGGGTCTAGATTGGGGCTGGAGGCCCCTTAGAGGGTAATTCCTAGTGGAATGTAGGGGATAGGAGTGAGTTTCAAAGAGGACTTGGCTCTGGGCAGCCCCAGTCAGACACCTGGTCAGGAGCCTATGGGTCCTTACCCAGCCTCCTGGGTGTGTGTATTGGAGGAAGGCCTTGTGCTGCCTGGGCAGTGGTCCAGGAGGGCCCAGGCCTTAGGAGCTGGCAGGACAGAACACAGCCTGCCTCGGAGGGGGCTGGAAATGAAGCAATAGAAAGAACTCAGGTTCAGGAGTTATGGTACCTTCAGCTCAGAGTCAGGGCTGCATCATACTTATAGAACTGTAGGCAATTATTCAGCTTCCCTAATCCTCAGTTTTCCATTCTGTTAGATAGGAACAGTAAAATCCTCAGTGCTCATACAGTGCTTACTAATGAATAGCAGTCACCATTATTGCCGCTATTAGTTGTGTTAACACAATCCTGGGTACATGGGAAACCCACAACACCGCATGGCCATCCTTGGGTAAGCAGTCTGGCTAGTTAGTGGTTATTTCCAAGGCTGTGCCAGCAACCCCAGGGTCTGGTACCCTGTCCACTGGGGGCATGGTTGGTTTCATTTAGATCCCTGCTTAAAGTCCATGCCTTCTTCTCATCCCACAGATGGAACCAGAGCTAGCAGAGCCCCCATCTGCAACAGTGGAAGTGGCCAATGGTGCTGAGCAGACCCGAGTGGACAAAGCATCAGAGAGGCGGAGCCCGCTGAGTGCCGAGGAGCTGATGGCCATCGAAGATGAGGGCATCCTGGACAAGATGGTATAGCCAGATCTAGTGTGGAGGGGGTTGTCAGGGTCAGGGATGAGCAGACACCAGGTGGGCAATAACAGGTGCTCTATCTGCAGCTGGATCAGACTACAGACTTCGAGGAGCGGAAGCTCATTCGGGCTGCACTACGTGAGCTCAGACAAAGGAAGAGAGGTAGAGAGCCAGTTGCCCCACCCTAAATCTAGCTGCTCCATCCCACTGCTGCTCCCCTCACTCTGGGGTCCATTTACAGACTTACCAGCTCAGTAACTGCCCTAGCCAGCTTCTCCTTCTCTAGACTCAGCTGCTCCCTTGCCTCCTTCTCCTTGGACCCAGCTATTCCCTTCCCTAGCTGCTTCTCTCCCCTAGCCACCCAAATTACTATTTCCCAACCATTACTATTTCTCTTCTCCTTCCTAGACTGAGTTACTCTCTCTCCCAGCTACTCCTCCTTGGATCCAATTGCTTCTCCAAGTCCTGTCGACTACTTTCAGATACTCATTCTTCCAGCTGCTTCTCTGTCTTTGAGGTCCATTGATGATCACCTCAGTCTCTGCCCCACCCGGCTTCTCCTTCCCTGGACATAGCTATTTCCTCTGTGAACCCAGCTATTCTCTCCTTCAGATTCTAGATTCATTTGCTCCTCCAGATATCTCAATTGCTCTCTAAATCTAGCTGCGTCCTCCAGAGCCCACTGATGGCTACCCCGGCTGTGTCTCCACCCACCTACTTTAGGCTCAGTTATCCCCTTTGCTA
>NW_006430462.1:4821540-4830415 GCF_000325575.1 Pteropus alecto
ATTGCCTCTCGTACCTCCAACGTATCTCTCCCCAGATCTAGATATTTCTTCTAGCTGCTCTTCTCCCCTCCAAGACCCATTTGAAGGCCCCCTCAACCACTGCCCTCACTCAACTTCTTCTTCCCTAGACTTGGCTACTCTCTCCCTAGATCTAAATAATCCCTCCACTCGGCTGCTCATTTCCTTAGAAACTCCTTTTTTGAATCCAAATGTTCCCATTTTGAGTTCAGCTATTCCAGATTCCCTAGTTTCTTCTTGAGTCCATCACCACCACCCCTGACTCCCTGCCAAGTTATGGCTATCCCCTCATCCCCAGCTACTCCTTGAGAAGCCCTTCTACCCTTTGTCTTCAGTATGTCTAACAAGTTGCCCTCCACCCCATCTTGTGTGCCCTGTGCGCCCGTGTATATGTGCTGTGTGGGTAATGGGTGGCCCTTTCCGGGCATGCATGGGGCATCCCCTGCCCAGACCAGCGAGACAAGGAACGGGAACGGCGGCTGCAAGAGGCACGGGCCCGGCCAAGAGAGGGCCGTGGCAACATGGCCACCGAGACCACCACAAGGCACAGCCAGCAGGCAGCCGACGGCTCAGTTGTCAGCACTGTCACCAAGACTGAGCGGCTCGTCCACTCCAGTAAGGGACTAAGCAGGCTCAGGGTGGGGACATGTCCACCACACTGGCCCTCATGCTTCTCACACCCTTCCTCTCATCCCTTGCTCCTCCAGATGATGGCACACGGACGGCCCGCACCACTACGGTGGAATCGAGTTTCGTGAGGCGCTCCGAGAGTAAGGCTGCCTGGCGTCGCCCTGTGCCTACCTGCCTGCCTGCCTCCTCAGGCTCTTCCTCGAACTCTCTCTCCATACTTTCATCTGGTCTCTCTGTCCAGTCGTCACATTCTGTTCTCTGCGTGCGGCTACCACCATCCCTCCCACAGCCTCCACCCCATTTCCTGATGTCCAGCCCAGGCCTTCACCCTGCTCCTCTTCCCCTTTCTTACAGATGGTGGTGGCAGCACCATGGTGCAAACCAAGACCTTCTCCTCCTCATCGTCCAAGAAGATGGGCAGGTGAGCACAGGTACCCACCCCCAGACCACAGAGGAATCAGTGCCACAGAGGACCTCACTGCACACCATTCTACAGAGAGGTTTAGACTGAGGTACTGGGAGGTAATAGGCATACAGCCAGGGAGGAGCAGACCACTCCTACTCGCCTTGTGATCTCACCTAATCCTCAACCATACCATGAGGAAGGCCAGAGATTCCGGGTCTCACAGCTCCGAGTGGCAACGGTCGTACTGAACACTTAGAGAGGCTTATCTGCCGCACTGAGCTGCCTGGTGGCACTACCACTTCCCGATGTCTGCAGACCACATCCCACTTCACAGAGCACCTTTATACCTTGGACTCATGAGGGAGGGGTACACCCCTCTATGTTACAGAGACGTCAGGGCTAGTAGAAAGCAGGGACAGGATCAGAACTCAGGCTGGGAACCAGAGGGGTCCAAGGACTCTGAGAGAGACCTGCATTCAAGTTCCTGTGCTTCTCCCTATGCCATCTGAAATCTGAAGACAGAGGCCTCAGTTTCCCCATCGTTAGAGTGGATAAGGATCTCTCCATCTTCTTGTGAAGTTTTAAATGGCACAGAGGAAAAGAACAATAGACATGAGCTAATATTTTTATTACTATTACTATTATTATGCTGATCATCATTATTAGTTCATAGTATCCAAAATATGAACTCACCTATAACTTGACAATACAATGAGCTTTCTCAGAGAACTTCTCAGGAGTCAAGTCTGTTGAAAAGAGTTTGGCTCCCATCTTCTTTTCATTTAAGCTTTACCGTACTCCTCTGTAAAATGGGTATGATGAGGAAGCCTCCCTTGGTGGCTGGCATTGCTAGAGGAGATACTGCAAGGCTGTGGAGTGTGACAAGACCCTTCCTTTGGCAAGTGGGGTTTGAGGTTCAGGAGCAGCCTAACAGTTGGCTCCCTATCCCCCAGTATCTTCGACCGTGAGGACGAGGCCAGCCCGCGAGCTGGCAGCCTGGCAGCGCTGGAGAAACGCCAGGCAGAGAAGAAGAAAGAGCTGATGAAGTCGCAGAGCCTGCCCAAGACCTCAGCCTCGCAAGCACGCAAGGCCATGATTGAGAAGCTAGAAAAGGAGGGCACTGTGGGGTAAGCTGCAGCAGGTGGAGCAGGGCCAGAAATAGAAAGGGCACAGCTGGAGCTGTGGTGGGTGGAGCCTGAAGGTCAGGGAAAGCTGAGCAGAGGTTCACTGAGTGGGCCAACCTATAGTGTTGTGACTTGGCTTCTCATAACACTCCCTACAGCAGCCCTGGCGGACCCCGCCCAGCCGTGCAGCGCTCCACCAGCTTTGGAGTCCCCAACGCCAACAGCATAAAGCAAATGTTACTGGATTGGTGCCGAGCCAAGACGCGTGGCTACGAGGTGAGCTCTTATGAGGCCAGACAGCCGGCAGTCCCCCCAGACTGCAGCTTCACACCTCCCTCTTGGCAGAACTCTTTCTCATCCCCATGTACCCTTCACAGCCACTATGTATGGCAGGGAAGATGGAAAGCCCTCTAATGGGATGAGGAAACAGGCTCAAAGAGGACATAACATGCCCTAGATTCCAGAATAAGTGATTACGTGGCAGGGCCTAATGAGGGCCCCTTGGATGGTGGGCACAGTTCACAGCCAGACCCCACCCTTGGCGTCCCCTCCTCATTGATCTGGGGGATACTGGGTAAATTTCCATAAGTAAGAGAAGGAGTGATGGAGGTATGGCCATGGCCTTAGGTAGGTGGTGCTGGGCCTCTTGGTTGCTCTGTCCCTGTAAGTAGCAGACTTGGGAGTTGACAGACTAAGTTGGAGGAGGCTCATTTTCCTATTGCTCACCTGCTGTGCAACCTTGGGCAAGCTACCGGGCCTCTCTTAGCCCAGTTGCCCTGAAATGCCAAAATGCTGGAGGGCAGAAGGCATAGGGGAACTGACCAGTCTTCCCACCACCAATAGCACGTGGACATCCAGAACTTCTCCTCGAGTTGGAGTGATGGGATGGCCTTCTGTGCCCTGGTGCACAACTTCTTCCCCGAGGCCTTTGACTATGGGCAGCTTAGCCCACAGAACCGGCGACAGAACTTCGAGGTGGCCTTCTCATCTGCCGAGTAAGTGAGGTCCCCAGCCCTGCTGGTGTCAGCTGGGCATCTGGGGCTGGGCATCTGGGTCAGGCCCAGCTGCCCAAAGCCCCCGGGAGCTGGCCAGCTGCACTGTCAGACAGTGGCTGAGACCCCCTTCCCCAGAAAGCCCCTGTCCTCCTCCATCCTGCCCACCTGATGCTGAGTGTGCCAGGTGCCCGCCGGAACGAAGGAGCCACAGGCCCGCCTACAGCCCAGGCCAAGGCCCACCAGGTGGCCCTGTCCATATCCCCTCCATCCTCCCTCTGTTCCTCTCTCCCTCTCTCTCCCTTTCTCTGTCCCACTCTCCTCCCACTATCACCAGAGCTTCCTGCTCCCACGGGATCCCGGCTGGAGATTCCAAAAGGAGGCTCCTGGCCCGGGCACCGTGCCCGCCCAGCCTATATAGGTGTTGCCAGAGGCTTATATAGGACATCAGCAAGCCTTCCACTTTGGAATCATTGCCCCGTCTGCTCACCTCACCCTCAGCACCCTCTTTCTTCATCTATCTTTCTTTTCTGTCTTTCTCTTCCTGGTCCTCCCAGATTTCTTCCTCTCCTTCCTCCCTCCACCTCCTCTCACGCCTCCCTCACCCCCCCTCCCTGGGGCACAGCCCTCCTTTCCAACCTGGGCGCCAACGCCATTGCCCCCCACCCCGCGTTCCCGCTTGCCCCAAGAGTTCTCTGCACCTGTGACTGGTCTGGCCCCCCACCCTTGTCTGCATTGCACACCATTAGTGATGGGTAGTGAGCGGCACGTCCACAATGGGGAGGGGGCATGCGGGAGGCTGGCAGACTGCAGCACTGAGAACGTAACTGAACTCATGTCTCTGTGTGTGTGTATGTGTGTGTCTCTCTGTTCTCCCCTCTCTCTTCTCTGCCTCTTTCCCCCTCTTCCCCGCCCGGGCCCCACCTCCCTGCCCCTTCCCGGCCCCCTACCCTCCCCAGGACCCATGCGGACTGCCCGCAGCTCCTGGATACAGAGGACATGGTGCGGCTTCGAGAGCCTGACTGGAAGTGCGTGTACACGTACATCCAGGAGTTCTACCGCTGTCTGGTCCAGAAGGGGCTGGTAAAAACCAAAAAGTCCTAACCCCTGCTCGGGGCCCCACGGTGAGAAATGACTGCCTCACATGCCAGAATCTGCTCAGCGGGGCACAGAGAGAGGCCTGGGAGGTGGGTGGGGGAAGCAGGAGGAGAGCCAGAAGGAGTCAGACTTGGCCCTGTCTTCTGGCAATTCAGGGCCTAGTAGGCAAGGCCATTCTCTTAAATGATGACCCAGGTGAGCAGGACCGAGATGAAGGAAGCCCAGGAGGGACCCTAGGGAAGGCACCTGACCCAGCCTTCAGACCCAGGACAAAAGTGCAAACTAAGCTTGGATCTGAACGACAAAGTTCAGGCTAAAGGAGGGAGAGCAAGTCCCAGGCAGAGGGATGAGCCTGTGCCCAAGGCTGGGGGTTGAGACATGGAGAGTTTGGCACCCCCAGGAACAGAAAGAAGTTTAATCTGTGTGTGAGAAGGAGACAAGGTCCTCAGTCAGGGGTTTGAACTTCCTCCTGAGGATAACAAGAATCATAAAAGGTCTCCAAACAGAAGAGGAATGTACGTAGTCTGGTTAGTATTCTAGAACAATCTTTGGATGAGGGATGGGGAGCAAGAGGGTGGACTAGATAGCTTGAGAAGCTTAATAAGAAGTAAAAGGAGAGGCTTCCTGATGGATCCAGTTGAGGAGAGAGAAGGAGGGTCAAGGAAACCTCCCAGGCCTCAAGTTCGGGCACTGAGGAATTGGTGGTACTATGCTCCATAATGGGGAGCTCAGGAGCAGGGCCAGTTTTAACAGGAAGATGTTTCTGGTTGGGGTCCTGGATCCTCAAGCCAGCTGTAGTATTTCCTGTCTAGTCACTTCACCTCAGGGCCACAGTATAGAATTCAGATCCTGAGCTAACTGCCTATTCCAGACAAGCAGCTCAGAGGAGGAGAGGTGGGCTCAGCGTCCTAGAGGGGTTAGGTCAGAGCTGAGGCCAGAAACTGGAACTCTAGACCCCCACACTTAGTGATTCTTTTCTTTGCCCTATTACTTTTCCCACCCATTTTGTAGAGAAGAAAAGATAAAGTCCCAGAGGGAACAAGGGGATTGACCTTAGTAACATGAGTCAGAAACAGAGCTAGAGGTGCATTCAGATGCCCCTCAGGGCCTGGAGCCATTGTAGGGAGCAGCCCACATGCGCACACATATACTCAGAGAAGCTGTGCAGGTGAGGGGAGGATGGGCTTAGTGCTGTCTCCAGGTCATATATGGACTTAGGAGCTGCTGCCCAGCAGGCTGGCCTGGAGGGAGAGGGCCCAACCCGGCCCTGATCCAGTTGGAAAGTGTGACTCAGCTGTGCTGTTGCTCGAATTGCATGGTGTTTGGCCTGTCACTGGGACAGCTGGATCCCTGAGCCGTGAGCCCCAGAGTAAACAATGGCTTTATAAGGTTTCCAGGGAAGACACCAGGATTGGGAGGGAGTTCCACACTGGGGGAGGGAGGCTGGGATCCCTGGGGAGATATCCACAGCTGGAAGAAGCTGCAGAGAGAGGCTGCCTCACCACCATAGTACAGCTGGGAAAACAAGCCCAGGCAGGCAGGGATGACCCCAAGGGCACATAGCACATCAGCAACAGAGTCAGGAACCCCTCAGCCATCTTAAGTGCTTCCAAGGTCTCAAATGAGGCAAAGAATAACTATACCATTGTCTTAAAGATGGGGAAACTGAGTCACGAAACAGGGCAGGAATGTAGCTAGCATTCACAGCTGGTCAGGGATAGATCCTGGACTGAAACAGAGGCCTCCTTTCTCTCAGGCTTCTTCCCTGAAGGAGTCCAATGAGCTGGGAGTATGCCCCAGCCCTACCATGGTCCCAGGTTTGACCTTGAAGGCAGGTCGATATGGGAGGTAGTTCTGGGTCCTTAGGTGTCTTAGGAACAGGAGCAATTCCTGACCTTATGCCTTCCCTGCCAAAGGAAACATTCCATACAACACTGACTGAGTGCTTACTATATGCCACGTGGAAGATGAGAGGGAGCAAGGCAGAAGAGTTCTTGCTCTGAGAAAGGAGGGGAAATGGAACCAGGGAGCGAAATCAAGCTTGAGAGCTCTGGAACTGTCAGTTGCTTCGTAGCCCACTCACCCCAGAGTGGGGAAAGGGCTCCTGCAGTAGGAAAGAGGGTGCTCCAGGCAGGTACCAACACCTAAGGCTGGAGGCCTGGGCTCCATCAGGCCCAGCTCTGGACATAATAAGCTGTGAGGCTTGAAACAAATGATCCCTCTGCTCTGTGACTCAGTTTCCCTATCTGTAAAGTACATCTAGCACTCTGGAGGATAGACAGAAGGGTAGTCCTGCCCCTGAGCATGATGTAGATGGTCCCATCTGTATTGACTGGGACCCTCATCTGCCTCCCCTGCTCCACCCAAGAAGGATAATAAGGGTTAAAGAGCTGCCCCTTACCCCCACCCCCACACAGCCACACACCTCCCTGGCCATTTGACAAAGCAGGGTTGTCCCCTGGACAAGGACAGGGATTGGAGGGGGGGACGAGGGGCGGGGCGGGGCGGGTAGCGGGGTGCAGAGCTCTCAACAGAAAGTACCAGACTAGAGAGCTAGCAGATAATCTGGGGCCCAGAAGGTCACTGGGGCAGGTCCTGACTGCACAGAAGATTTGCTGGAGGTAAGACCCGGCCCTGAGGTGCAGTGGCCCAATTGAGAGGCTTGTGCCAGCTGGAGTGTGCCATTAAGGGTGAACAGGTGATGGCCCTCCAGAGAAGTGGGTGGAGTCTGGAGTCGGGACCTGCCCAGGGCCAGGGATAGAGACCGGCACCCTGCCCTGACAGCTCTCCCTCCATCTCCACCTCCACCTGCCTGGCCTTGCTCCTCACAATTGTGCCTCCAGGCTTGGATGGATGGAGCTTGGGGCTTCCTGCCTTTCTGGAAGACTTCCCACCGCCACCACCACCTCCCTTTAGTTGATCCAGAGTGTGGAATTTATGGAAGACCAGCAGGCTTCGTCAGTGAAAAGACCTCCAGGTAGAGGGTCGCCACGAGAGGCGGGGTCGGCGCTGACAACCACCCTCGTGCCCCCTCCCCGCAGGATGCTGGTGGACTGCGTGCCCCTGGTGGAGGTGGAGGACATGATGATCATGGGCAAGAAGCCGGACCCCAAGTGCGTCTTCACCTATGTGCAGTCGCTGTACAACCATCTGCGGCGCCACGAGCTGCGCCTGCGCGGCAAGAATGTCTAGACTCCCCGCCCGCACCGCCTGCTCGCCGCCAGCTGCTCGCACCATCTAGGCACGCTCCTCGCCCACCGCTGCCCTGTCTGTCGCGACACCCTCCCTCGCAAACACACAGCGTTTTGATAAATTATTGGTTTTCAACGACCCTGATTCCTCTGCCTCTCTTCGGGGGGGTTGAATGGAAGGCAATTCTGCAATGTATGCCCAGGTCTCCCCTCCGACAGCCAGGAAGTTGCGTATCCGGTGGTATTGGAGAGGGGGCTCCTATTCTCCACCTGCCCGCAGCAAGGAAGGAGTCGAGTCTCATTTAAGACGAAAAGTGATTTAGTGTTGCTGAGGAGGGAATAAGGGGGGTTGAGAGAAACTCCCAACTCTATCCCTGCCGGCTTGGGGACGGGGCGTCGACCCTCAGCGAGGGAGGTGTTCCCGGGACGCTGAGCGCTTCATTCTGTCCCCAGGGCTCAGACAGGGGGATGCCGCGCTCCCGGACCTACAGGTCAGCGCGGTCCGGAGCGCCCTCGGCGGGCCTAGCGGGCGCCCGCAGGTATTCGGGGGGCACAGGGTCGTCGGGCGCCGCCTTGCGATAGAAGCCGAGCTCCTGCACCAGTGCGTTGATCTCCTTGCGGGTCATTTCGCTGAGTGGGATTCGCTTAAGGGGAAAAAGATCCGGGTCAGCTCACCAGGCGCTGCCTCTCGTCCCGACCCCCCGTCCACTTCCCAAGGCCTCACCTCTAACTCTTCGTAGCGGTGGCCCAGCAGTACAAGCTCTGGGTCGGCCCCCGGGAGATGTTTCATTACCAGATTGTGGCTGGAGAAGGTGTTAAGGAGGGTAGTGGTGGGCAGAGGCAGGTGGGAGCTCTCAGGACCTTGCTGATGTGAACAGCACAGCCTCGTTCACCGAGGTAGGGCAGAGATCCCCATTTACGCATAAGGAAATTAGGGTCCAAAGAAGTAAAGAGCCCTCTCCATTCCTATATCTGTGGCAATCCTCACTAGTCAATGTCATTGCCTACCCAACTTAGAGACCACCTCGTAATTCTCTGGGCAGCCGCTACCAATCAATTCCATTTGTCATACTAAAACCATTTGTCATCCTATCTATCTGTGAAGTCAAGTGTAAGATTCTCTCAGATTCCCTCCCCATTCTCCCTCACCCAGAACGCAGAAGAAGGATACTACAATGGGATGTCCTGGGTGACAAAGGCCTTCACCTGGGGAGGAACCAGAGCATCAGACCCCAACCCCCTCCAGGTACTGATGGAAAACTGAAGCCCAGTGAGGTCACACAGCGAGTCAAGTGCAAGCTCCTGACCCCCAGCCCAGAGATCCTCCCTCACCCAATCATTGGAATCATGTTGCCCACCCCCTAAGATGCTCAAGGGAGACAGAGCTGGGGACCCCTTCCTTCAAACTCACCTCTT
>NW_006430462.1:4830437-4831044 GCF_000325575.1 Pteropus alecto
CGGTTCAGCTGTCATCCCCCACAGGTCTGGTAGGACAAAAATGGGACAGGTCAGAAGTCCCTCATACCTGCCCCAAACACACCCCAAGGCCATTTCACCCTCATCCCCTAGTTGGGTCAGGCTGTGGATTATCCCTAGAACAGCTGTTCCCAAGGTGTGAAGATGGAGGCCCCTTGTGGGCAGAAGGGGGAACTCTGTACAGTTGGGGAAACAGGCCTAGGGATACCAAGTGAAAAGAGCAAGGTCAGAGACTCAGAGGGCACTCACCGACCTTAGGGCTCTTGCCTGCAAACTTTACTAACTGTTGACTCACTCCCAATGTCCAAGAAAAATGATCACCCTTCTCTCAGGCAGTCGAGACTTGGACCTCACCTTTGGCCCCTAGAGCCTCAGAGCGGAGCAGAGCATAAGAAAACAGCTCAGAACTAACCTGGGCACCCTCATTAGAGACATCTGCCATCTGGTCCCTATCCCGCCCCACGCAGAGCTGGCCCTCCCTGCCACCAGTGGCCCAGCCCTACAGACCATCTGGTTGCTTCCCGGAAATAGGAGGATGGAAGGGCCCTCCTTGCACTCCCTGAGGGAAGAGGGGCACCTCGGGCACCTC
>NW_006430462.1:4831102-4843340 GCF_000325575.1 Pteropus alecto
TTGTCAGACAGCCAACTAAGGCCCAGAGACGGGCTGTGATGATCCAAATCACATAGCAAGACAGGGACTCTGGCAGGAAATTTCCTCTAGGAGGGGAGCGAAGATGGGTTGTGGGCTGCTGTGGAGTAAGTATTGTTAATGCAGTTCCGAGCCCCCTCCCCCCTGGCTCCTGTATGGTGGGGGTGGCACCCAGAAAGTCATCCCATCCCCAGGCAAAGGGAGAGAGACCATTTGGAACTGGGGTTGGGGAGGAATTCCAGGAAGAAGTGAAGCAATGGGGGGATGGGAAGCTGGGCTCCAGAGGACAGGTTTGGGAGAGTCATAGGCCAGGAGATTTAGGGAACAGGGTCGATGTGTCTGGGGGCCCACTGTAGGATCGGATGGGAGCCAGGGAGGAGTTCGGATTTCCAGGCCACAAGATCAAGCGTCTCGGACTTCCATGGTGGGTGCTTCCTGTGGCTGGGGCGTAGGAAGGATGGTCCCGGAGCCGATGGAGACTTGGGAGTCAGGAGGGTCTTGGGGCCAGAGCGGGCACTGGTTCTAGGCTAAGGGGCCGCAGGGCTCGGGGACGGTGGTCCCCAGGCTAGAGGACCAGCGCACTCACCTCCACCCGGCCTCGGGCCAGGCGGTGCAGACGGTTCCAGTCGGGCCGGAAGGTGGTGGTAGCGGCGGCGAGTGCCGCGAAAAGCAGCAGCAGGGGTGGTGGAGGCAGCGAGAGGCGCATCGGAACCGGGACGCAAAAGATCCGCAAGCTAGAAATGAAGCACCCGGCCTCTGCGCCACGTCTGGGCCCGCAGGCTGGCCCCGCCCCCGTGCGAGGCCCCACCCAGCCTGGGACCACGCCCCCAGTTCCTTGTCTCCGCCCAAGGGCTTGCAGGGAAGATGCCGTCCGCTAGCTTCCAGCGGGATTCGGGCCCTTTTCTGGCCCTCAGGCCCTTACTTTCCCAGTCGCGTGAGCGTACACGCTTCCTCTACTAAGCGTGAACGCTCCGGCACTATGAGGCCAGACAGTGCCACCTCACTCCTGCAGGGGGCGCTGGAGGGGTGCAGACGGACACGAGAGTTTCTGGGCCAGACACTCCACTTCAAGATGGAGAAACAGATCTGGGGAATTCTTATTTATGTTTCTTAATCTCTCTGGAAGAAATTTCGATTAGGGTTTTAATTCCCTGGAGCACACATTGTGGCAATAGGAATATTACATACTCCATAGGAGCTGGGAGGATAAAAGAGTTAATACCCACAAAGTGTCTTAGCACAGTATCTGACATAGTGTTAAGTTTTCATTATTTCATTCCTTACTTCATAAAGGTCCTATGAACTCCATTTTTCAGGTTAGGAAATAGGCCCAGAAAGATAAAAAATGTTTAAGTTGTGAATCTGGAATTTGAAAGGTCTTTCATGAAACGAAAGATGACAAAATCAGGATGCCACCTTCCCTGTTCAAGCCCAAAGCCGACTAAGTAAATTGATCACGGTGCACGGTGTTCTTTACCACTAAATCTGGACTAGAACTTAGAATCCTTCTCAATATCAAATCAAGGTTGCATTGTGACTTTCATGGACCCTAGGCGTTTTTGCCTTTCTAGGCCCCTTCCTTCATTAAGAAAACGTATTAAAAGTTGGATTTTACAACTACTTTGATTTTTAAAAAATGTATAATCCAAGTTGAATTCATTATTATGTATTTATTTTTTCTTCTGATTTCAAAAGAAATTAAAATTAAAACATTTTTGTGAACCCTTAAAAGTATTATGGGCCCTAGACACTGAGCCTAATGAATATCAAGTCTGCACTGAGCCCTTGCTCATACCCTGCTACCTTCCATTCACTGACTTGATTGTAAAGATATAATAATAATAGGCTTAGAGCTGTTATTTAATATCCATTCATTATAAATACAGGAGGACACTGTAAATATAATTGTTTCTGTCCAGACTATTGACACAGTAGGCTAAGTCTAACACTCTATGTACTGCTGTGGGA
The DNA here is from genome assembly GCF_000325575.1 of Pteropus alecto. Taxonomy (NCBI): domain Eukaryota; kingdom Metazoa; phylum Chordata; class Mammalia; order Chiroptera; family Pteropodidae; genus Pteropus; species Pteropus alecto. Next base: position 4,833,089 of record NW_006430462.1, read on the forward strand.
GTGTGAATTCATCCAAGCTTTCTGAAGAGCAATTTTGACTCAATAAATCAAAATCCTAAAAACATTTATTTGATCCAGTCATTCTACTTTTCAGACCCGAACTAATCATTAGAGGGGACTGACCAGTTGTTAAGTCAAGCTTATTTATCATGGTGAAAAACTGGAGATACAATCTAAATATGTCACATCAGGAGGATGAATCAAATAAATGATGATACCTCCATAGGATAAAAAAAACATGCAATTATTTAAAATGATGTAGCATAGTGCTGAATGACATGGAGAATGTTCATTGTTGTGGTATAAAATACAAAAAAAAAATGCTATGAAACGGTAATATCAGTTGGGAGTTGTGATGCTCTGGGCTTCGAGTCACAGAAACCCCAAGTTAAACTGACTTAAACAATAAAGAGAATCTGTTGGCTCAAATAACAAAAAGTCCAATGGCAGGGAGGACTTTAGGTGAGGTTTGATCCAGGTGACAAAGTTACCTGATCTCTCCATTTTCTTTCCATAGTGTCAGCTTATCATTAGATTAGTTACCTACATGGTGTCAAGACAGCTGCCAGCACTAACCAGGACCATAGACTTCTTCATTCACATCTAATCAAGGGGAAATCATCTTTTTTGGTAACCTCTCACAAGAGAAAAGAAGCTTTCTTTCCCAAAAGCTCTCAGCAAAAGCCTCCTTATATCTCACTTGACCAGTCATGTGGCTGGAGGAATGGGAACTATGTATTGGCTTAACCAATTGAGACTCATTCCTGAAGCCTGTCAAGGATGTGGGCTGCAACTTATTTTATGAAATATGTATATGTAAATATATATGCCTAGACCAAAAACCAAATCTAGAAGGAAACAACTCAAGAAGTCAAAATGGTCATTTCTTGGTAGATAAAATTATAGGTGAATGTTTTTCTTTTTTACGCTTTTTCTGTATTTTCTATAATAAATATCTATTACTTAAACACAGATAGTAAACTTTGTTTACATAAATGACTGGACATATGCCATGATCTCCCTCTACCCTACCCCCTACCCAGCAAGGGCCTCAGAGTGGCTGAAGCTAGAGGCCCCATGGAGCCTGTGGTTTTTTTGCTGACAGAACAAAACCTCAGAGCCCTATGCGCCCATGTTGTTCACTGGATAGATGCCACCAAACCACTCTCATTGCATTAACCTGGACGCTGCAGCCTGGAGGGGCCACAACCTGGGCTGCTGAGGGTTGACTAGCCAGCCAGTGGAACCAGCGGTAGAGACACTAGCCACAACACTACCGGGAACATTCTGGCATCAGCAGCCATGGGAGGCCCAGGACCTCCCAGAACAATCTTTGCTCATAATCCATTCTCTTATGTGGCAGTTTGTAATCTGCCAGCAGGTTTCCTCAAGTGGGGCTGAGTTTGGAGTTTAGTCTGTGATGGGGTCAGGCTCAGTCAGGGTCAGAGTCAGCCATTAGCCTAAGGTCAAGGTTAGAACTGAGTCTTGGGCTGGAGTTGGGGCTCAGTCAACGATTGGGCTTAGGACTCATTCTGTGACAGGATCAAGGCTCAGTCGATGACTATGCTTAGTGCTCAGCCTTTGACCAGGTTCAATGCAGTCTGAGGTGAGGGGTCAATGTTTGACCAGAGCTGTGTAACCCAGGTTCAGAGCTCAGTTTGAAGTCAGGTTTCAGTCAATGGATTAGGCTCAGGGCTCAGTCTGCCACCAGACTCAGGGTTTAGTTAATGACTAGACTTGGAGCTCAGTCTAAACTTGGGGTTAGGGCTCAATATAAAATCAAGGGTTTGTCTAAACTAGGATTAGAGTTCAGTCTGTGACTATGACTCAGTATTAGGCTACTATTTGGGCTCAATCTAGGTCCAGAATTGAGGCCTCAAATTGGGATCAGCCTTAGCAAGGCTTGGATCAGGCTCATTGGTAACTAGAGTCAGGGCTCAATCTAAGGCGATGGTCGGGTCCAACCTAGAGCTGAAGTAGAGGCTGTCTTGGCATGGGATCAGGGCTCAGTTAACACCAAAATTTAGGCTCAAATTGGATCTGGGATCAGGGCCAGGGTTTAGTCTGGCTCTATGCTCTGTTCTGAGCTCCAAAAAAAAATTTCTTAAGACATGGGAGCCCAGAGCAGGTCGACCTGGAAGAAATGAGAGCCTCCAGGCAAGCTTATGTCCCTGCAGTAAGCCTCTCCTTGCCTGCTGAAGCCATGTGTCCTAGAGCCTTCTAACCTACATGGCTCTGCTGCCCGAGATCCCCTCGCACCAGAATAAAAATAGCCACTCACTTTAGAGCAGCTGACAGCGGGTGCCAGGATGCCTGGGAGGAGGGGGAGCTTAGGAGAGGGAGGGGGGTATGCCTGAGCGCAGCCCCAGCTGTGTGACCTTGAGAAAGTCACTCCTCCTCCTTGAGCCCATTTCCTGAGGGACAAAATGGAAGGTAAAGATGATTCATGCCCCAGAGGGTGAGAATAAGAGGACAGTGATATAACACTGTACCCATAAAGAACCATGGAGTGAAATTTTGGGAGGAGAAATGCTCCTGCATGCCCTGTATATTTTCTCTTCTGGGAAGCCCTCCCTAATGCTTACCTTTTCCACTTTCCCCAATACCTGTGGCACCTTCTACATCTCGAGACATTTCTCAGATAGTGGCCACAGTGTGACTTCAAGCCTCATGGTGGGCCTGGGTCAGGGTGACTGGGAAGCAAAAGAGAGGACAGACCCTTCTTTGCCATTATCATTTGCAGGAGCCCTTGGGAGGCAGATCGAGGAAGAAGATGAGGAAAGAGGAAGACGTATATACCAGCTCATGTTGTATTATTCTGAGTCAAAGGGCCATGAGGGTGTATGTGCAGGTTGTTCATCCTTTCACAGCTGGAACCTTCCACACTCCATACCTTTGTACCTGCTGCTCTCTCTGCTTCTCAAGGCATTTCTCCTCTTTTCAATGTGGCAACAGACTCTCCTTCAAAGGAAAGGTTCAGGGGTCACCTCTGCGTAGAAAAATTATCCACTATCTCCCTGGGCACCCGAAAGAGAGGACAGACCCTTCTTTGCAGGAGCCCTTGGGAGGCAGGCAGATCGAGGAAGAAGGTGAGGAAAGAGGAAGACGTATATACCAGTTCATGTTGTATTACTCTGAGTCAAAGGGCCATGAGGGTATATGTGCAGGTTGTTCATCCTTTCACAGCTGGAACCAAAAGAGAGGACAGACCCTTCTTTGCCATTATCATTTGCAGGAGCCCTTGGGAGGCAGATCGAGGAAGAAGATGAGGAAAGAGGAAGACGTATATACCAGCTCATGTTGTATTATTCTGAGTCAAAGGGCCATGAGGGTGTATGTGCAGGTTGTTCATCCTTTCACAGCTGGAACCTTCCACACTCCATACCTTTGTACCTGCTGCTCTCTCTGCTTCTCAAGGCATTTCTCCTCTTTTCAATGTGGCAACAGACTCTCCTTCAAAGGAAAGGTTCAGGGGTCACCTCTGCGTAGAAAAATTATCCACTATCTCCCTGGGAACCCCATTCTGTCCCCTACTGGCTGTGCAATCTCTGGGCCTCAGTGTCTTCCTCTGTCAAATGGGGATCTTGCTACCAACCTCCCATGGTTACTATGGAGAGTAACAGAGAACCTGCCAACCACCAGCTCTGTCCTTTCCTATTCCTGACCCAAACAGCCTGAAGGGTAGCACTGAGTTTCCAGAAGGGGGCTGGACAAGCTGTACTCTGTGCCTCAGTATCCGTCCCACCCCCTGGGGTGAGGAAAGGGAGCGAACCAGCAGGGGGGCGGTTCTCCCTGGCAGCTGCCCCCGGCCTGCCGCCCTGAGCCCCAGAGCCTGTTATCAACCTCCTTAGTCATCACTCCAGGAGCTCAAATATAGCTCTTAACCTACTCTTTTCTCAGCTAGAGTCCGCCCCCCACCCCCTTCCTCTGATAAGGCCATGTCTGGGGCTCAAAGCCCCTTCCCCTCCCCCTCAGGAATACAACTACACTGGGCCTCAGTTTCAGTATCCACCAAATGGGCAGGTTGGAGATAACGATGATGGTGATGATGATGATATTGATTATGAGAACTCTAGAGCAGCTTCCATTACTGAGAACTTACTAGTGCCAGACTCTGTGCTGAACACTCCATATGTATTATCTTGTTGAATCTTCACAGCAACCTTAAGAGGTATCTACTGTTTTTATCTTCCTTTTACGAATCAGGAATCTGAGTGACTTTCCCAAGTAAGTCAGTGGCAGGGCCAAAAACAAAGTTCCCTGCAGGGTTTGAGCTCAGTGAGGGGAGATGATTCGAGATCCTGGGCTGCCCATTGGGGCACAGGAGCCCTCTGCACACTCATTTGCATGACATTCGCCTGGCTTCCGAAGGGCATTGATGCCCTTGTCCCAGCCCCGATGGACGGTCCCAGGGACCTGGATCTGGCCCCCACCTCTTCCAGGAATGCACCAGAAGCCAGGTACTCTGGCGGGGCGAGGAGGTGTCTCAGTTTTCTCATCTGTTAAAAAGGACTCATAGGGCTGGACAGGGTAAGTTCAGACTTTTCTTTCCTCTCTGGTGGTATGCACACCGTTACCACATCTCTCACCTCCTCCTTCACTGCCATCCCGACCTTCACCTCCAACTCCACCACCACCTCTTCTTCCGCCAATATAACACCTCACCATCTCTTCTGCCCCATCTCTCCTCCACTTTTACTATCACCCTCATCACAATTACCACCACCCCTTCATTCTACTCCCTCTACCACCATCAACATCTGTACTTTTGTTATCACCTCTTCCATTGCCATCACCCTCACCTCTACTACCTCCCCCATCGCTGTCAGCCCTGAACCCCCATCATCATAATTACATACATCATTATCTCCACCACTGCAGTCTCCTCCCCCATCACCACCGTCATCACCTCCATCATCACCATCCAAAAACCTTTCAATCTCGGGATCCTAATATGATATGGGTCTCCCCTTCTGCATATGCCAGCCTCACAGAGTTAACGGCCCAGACACACAGACTAGACCCAGAGAGAATCAAGCAGAGATGAGAAGCCCATCCAGAGGAAGTGAATGAGGCATCTGTCTACATGACTTACATGTAGCAGACCACACAGGCCTACGAGGTGACTGTTGACCAACAGGTATCTCTGGGCACAAAATTCAGAATATTTTTTGCCTAAACTAAGTAAGATTACTCTAAGCAATCCAGCAATTCTGGATCCATTGCCATCCCTGAAACCTGTTACTTATTTACTCTTCTCATTTATTAATTCATTCATTCAGCAAACACTTCCCTAGGCCTACTAGAGACCAGGTCCGGTGCTGGGTCTTGGCCAAACGAGCTCCCCGCCTGTTTTTGACCTTCCTGCCAGTCTGTTCTTCAATTGCTGGCCCTTCTCCACCTCTTCTTCCAAATACCTCAATTAGCTCCTACTAGTCTTTAGTCACCAAGAGCACTCCATTTCTTCATGGAAACTCAGGAGACCTCCCCAGCTTACCAGGTGACCTTGAACTTGTCCCCCACCCAAACTACACCCACTGAGTACAGGAGAAAGGAAAGCTAAGAGGACTTGGGCTGGGATGGGCCTGGTTGTGGGGACATCCTAGGGCAGGCAGGGAGGTGTCTTGCAGAAGAGGAGGGGCCAGCGCTGGGTATGAGATGGGAAAGGACTCCAGTAGCTGGAGCCTGAGTGTCTGGCTCCTGTTTGGGAAGGATAGAGCCAGGCAGGGGGCAGGCGCCAAGGCCTGAAAATGGGGCAAGGGTGGGGGCCAAGGCAAGTCCTGAGCTGGCAAGGCATCAGGAAGGTCACAGGATCAGGGCAGGGACTCAGGTGTCCCTGAGGCCCTGAAGAGGGTATTGACCTCTGAGCTGCTTGTCTCTACCTTACCCTCAGGTGTATCAATGCCCCACCCTTGAGCAAGGGCCAGCCAGGCCTACTGGGCTGGGGGCAGTGCAGACAGACAGCTTTCTCCATGCTGCCAGTTGGGCCCCAGGCCAAGCCAATAGGCACACTTCGCCACACTCCCATGGCTATTTCAGCCTCAGAAGCCAGCTTGAAGGATTCTTAGGGGTAGACCACCTTGCCCTGGCCACCTCTAGGTTGGAACATGGGTGCCTGTGCCTTTAAATTCTCAGCAGGTTGAAACGGCTGATGACATCACTGGTTCCCGGGAGCGGAGGAGCTGGAGCCAGAGCCCGAGGGAGCCCTGGCTGCTGGGGGCTGCAGACATGGAGAGCCACAGCAGCAGTACCAGCAAAAGGCCAGGGACCCGGGCTGGCCTGGGCCCCTTGCCTATGCCCCATGGAGTACCCTCTAAGGTAAGAGCCCTAAAACCTAGCCTCCCCATTTCTGATCATTGGTCCCAACCCCCCCACCACTACCACCACCAAACTACAGGCACCTTGGTGCCCCTGCCTCAGGGGCTGGAACTCTCCTCTGCCCACCAAGCAGGGTTGGGAGAACAGGGCACCCTGGGGCCTGAGTGGGCAGTGATGGGACACTCGGAGAGAAATGGAGTTAGCTATCTCCAAGAGACCCCAGGAGAAGACTGAACGGGGTGTTAGGGGACCCAGCTGGGCTCCAGCTTTGCTGTGTGACCTTGGGCAAGTTGCTTGTCTTCTCTGAGCCAATGCAAAATGGGGAGGCTTGTCCTCGAAGACTAAAACTGTGACATCTTGGATGTCTAAGTTGTCAGTGCTGGAGGCGGTATGGTGGTTGGTGTGGGGGGATGCAGAGTAGGACACTTGGAACCACGGAGGATGCCCAAAATGAAGCCTTAAAGAGCTGAGTTTGGGGAGGGAAGTGGAGGCAGAGTTTCAGGTTCTCTGAACCGAGAAGGACACGGGACGCAGACAGACTGCATCTCTGGAGGAAGGGATGGGGCCACACCAGGGCAAGCGTAAACCTTCTTCTGCCCTCCTTGGCAAAGGACACTTTCTCTTGTCTTCTGGAGACAGGGGTATCAGAAAAAAGGGACAGATGGGAAAGGGTGAGAAGATCCCATGCCCCCCAGTCTATCTACTGGACAAAAAGGATACCTGCTTATCTGTTCTTATATGTGGGGAGAGGGTGAAGAGGATAAAAGGGTATAATCTGGGCACAGAGAGGTGTGATGCCAGAATCAACAGAATCTGGAATTGCTCTGAATGTTAGAATCACACTTGGTGAGGACAGACTATTCCATAAGGCTCCAATTAAATCCCAGCAAATGTTACACTCATAAATTGCAGAAAATATGAGACCAAAGTTTCCCAGGAACTGGGTGTGGCCAGGGACCCTTCATCAGGATCCTTTGCTTTACAGACAGGGAAACTGAGGCCCTGGACAGAGAGGTGCTTGCCTAAGGTCACACAGAGCTAGATTTAGAATAGATGTGGCCATTCTCATCCCCAGGTTCTTGCTCCCTCATGGAGCTCTGGGAATGGATGAGGACAGAGAAGGCTGTGACCAAGGTTTGGAGTGTTTGGTGGAGAGAACCTGAGGGTTCCTGGAAACAGTGGAGAAAGGGAGGGGTATTGAACAGGCTGGACCTAGGGTGTCCAGAGTGGGCAGATGTGGGGTGTCGGGTCAGTAGCCCTTGACCAGGGGAGCAGCAAAGACTGCAGTGAGTTTGCCCAGGGAAGTTGACTCCAGCCACCCAACACTCCAGGGTGGCCAATGTGAGGTTGCCAGCCAGCAAGGTTCAGGCTCACGCTCTGCCTCAGTTGGGTCAGGGGGACCTTAGTTTCCCCACCTCTAAAAAGATATCATACTTGAGGGAGGGGATAAGGTTCTGTGTCCTGTTTCCCCGCAAAGAGAAGCTGATTTGCAGCAGAATGGATCTAAGTGAGAAATTAGGAAAGACTTCTTTGGAAAGATGTACCTTTCTTAGCTAGATGGAGTCTGCTGGGGTCTACATGGAAGTTGGGGCCCAAGCCCCTGGTTAGGGTTACCCTGTGTCTTTAACTTGTCCTCTACAAGGTGGACTCAAGTTTTCAGCTCCCAGCCAAGGAGAATGCAGCCCCAGTACCCTTGGAATCAAGGATGGCTCCGGTACCTATGGGGCCACGAGCCACTATGCCACCTTCCTCAGAGGGGACAAGGCTGGCTCTGGAGTCTCCTCAATCTATCCTGGCTTCACTATCTACCCCTGGAGGGCAGAAAACAGCTCCCGCCTGCTGCAGCTCCAGCCTGGCTCCAACGTCTGTGGGCCAGTTGGTGATGTCTGCCTCTGCTGGGCCGAAGCTTCCTCCAACAACTTCAGGTTCAGTCCTGGCTCTGACATCCCTGGGGCAGCTGGTGATGCCAGCCTCAGCCAGGCCGAGACTGCCCCCAGCGACCCTGGGGCCCAGGCCAGCTCCAACATCCAGGGACCAGAAGCAGGTGCCACCTGCCTCCGTGGGACCCAAGCCAGCACTGGGCACTTCAGGCCTGAACCTGGCCCTGGTGTCTGAGGAGAAGCCTCCACAGCCTCCCTCCAACTCTTCTCCAGTGCCCAGTCCAGTTCTGTCGCCCTCTCAGGAACAGATCCTGGCTCCAGCATCCATGGCATCAGCCCTGGCCTCTGTGGGACGAACACCAGCTAAAGAGAGGGATGCCCCAGCCCCTAGACCTCTCCCCTCTTCTGACGGGTATCTCCAGCCTCTGGTTCAGGCACCCAGTCCTGCAGGCACCCCATCCTTGATCCAAGCTCCCCCAGACCCCCGGATCTCTCCCTCCTTCAGAGCCCGGCCTGAGGCCCCCAGAAGCAGCCCTGAGGATCTTGTCCTGCCTCGGCCACCCCAGACCCTGCCCTTGGATGTGGGCCAGGGCCCTCCGGAGCCTGGCACTCGTTCCCCAGGACTTCTGTCCCCCACCTTTAGGCCAGGGGTCCCCTCAGCCCAGGCCGTGCCCCCACCTCTGCCCAAGCCACCCCGGTCTCCCAGCCGCTCCCCCAGTCGCTCTCCCAACCACTCCCCTTGTGTCCCCCCAGCCCCTGAGATAGCCCTCCCCAGGCCTGGCACCCAGGGTGCAGAGTCTGGTGGGCGCCTAAGCCCCAGCCTTCGGCCCCAAGAAATCCCAGCCCCAGTCACCACCTCCCTTTCTACATCCACCTCGTCATCATCATCTTCTTGGTCAGCTCAGCCTACCTGCAAGAGCGACCCCGGCTTCTGGTGAGGGGCCCCTCTCTCAAGCAAGATGGCTGGGGCTTGAGCTCTGAGACCAGCCATCTTTCCAGGTGGCTTGCCCTACTCTGCTCTAGTTTACCTCCCTAAGGAAAAGTCCTTGGGGGTGCTGGGCCCACTCTGCGACCCTCAGAAGACAGACAGCATCCCTTTCTAAGGGACATGCCCACCCCTGCCTCAATTGATCTCCCTGGGAGAGTCTGGTAGGAGGGTTACTAGGCCCACTGTGGATCCTTCTGAGGGCTTACGCCCACACCTGCCTCAGTTTATTTCCCCAGAAAGAGACCTGTGGGTGGGAGATTGAGGATGAGGAAGTGGTGCCCAGCAGTAACCCCTCCTATACTGGCACCCCCAGGATCACTGTGGTCACGTGGAACGTGGGCACCGCCATGCCCCCTGATGACGTCATGTCCCTCCTCCACCTGGGCAGTGGCGGCGATGACAGTGACAGGGCAGACATGATCGCCATAGGGTGAGGGGGCAGGGCTCGTGGACCCCCTCCCCAAACTCTTGTGCCTCTGGGACCCTCGCCCACGGGAGGGACTCCTAGAGTGCCCCCCATCCCCACAACCACCTCATCCCATCTCCCAGGCTGCAGGAAGTAAACTCCATGATCAACAAGAGGCTCAAGGACGCGCTCTTCACAGACCAATGGAGCGAGCTCTTCATGGATGCGCTGGCGCCCTTCAACTTCGTGCTGGTAACGCCTCCCTCAGCTCCTGGGTGGGCGGAAACCCCTGCATTCCTGGCTTGAGATCTGCCTTGACTCACTGTGAGGTCCGCTGGGCCTCTGTTGCCGGGTCTGTGAAATGGGAGGATGGAGGAGCAGATCTGAAGGACAGGAAAAGGTGAGGGCCGGGAAGCTGGGGTTATGTCCTGTCCCTCAGGCAAGTCGTCTCCCACCATAGGTGAGTACTGTGCGGATGCAGGGCGTCATCCTGCTGCTGTTCGCCAAGTACTACCACCTGCCCTTCCTGAGGGACGTGCAAACCGACTGCACGCGCACTGGCCTGGGTGGCTATTGGGTGAGCATGGGAGTGGCCAGGGACCTAAGGAGACTGTAGATTAGTCCCCAGACTCCCTGCACCAGCAAGGTCCCCTCCCCACG
>NW_006430462.1:4843513-4905061 GCF_000325575.1 Pteropus alecto
TAGAACCCATTCCTCCTCCCCAAGTCTTCTCCATGGGCTGGCCGGCCCCCGCTCCTCTGTATGTCTCTCTCAGTGCTTCACCCGGCCCACAACCCTCCTCCCCCCCAATCTTGCCTCTCAAGGGCAACAAGGGAGGAGTGAGCGTGCGGCTGGCGGCCTTCGGGCACATGCTCTGCTTTCTGAACTGCCACCTGCCAGCGCACATGGACAAGGCAGAGCAGCGCAAGGACAACTTCCAGACCATCCTCAGCCTCCAGCAGTTCCAGGGACCCGGGGCACAAGGCATCCTGGATCATGAGTACGGGCCAGGGAGGGGCCAAATGGAGCTTGGGCGGGGCTAGTGAAGGAGGGGTGAGTCTCAGAGGTGAGCGTCCACTGACTTGCAAGAAGAAACCTGAGTACCTGCCTGGGTGGACCTTGGGGGAGAGGCGGGGTCTATGGAGGTGGGTCACCACCCAAACTACATCTAGGAACACGAATACTGGGTAAGTTTGATGGCGGGCGGAGCCTGCAGGGTGGTACTTTGCTGAGGGGCAGGGCCTTACTGAGGGTCTGAACCTAACTTTCCTCTAGATCCGCACCCCACTGCTGCTCCTTGGCGGGCTGAAGGCTCTGCCGCCACTCACCAGCCACTCACCGACCCACTGCATCATCGCTAGGGGCAGCCAGTGTTGTCTGGTTGGATGGGGGTGGAGAAGGATCTGGGTTGGGCTCTTCCACCCCATGGACCCTGCTGATCTCAACCCTCGAACAGCCTCGTGTTCTGGTTCGGGGACCTAAACTTCCGCATTGAGAGCTACGACCTGCACTTCGTCAAGTTTGCCATTGACAACGACCAGCTCCATCGGCTCTGGGAGAAGGACCAGGTGTGGAATCCCAGTCTGCACCCCAAACCCCCAAGCCACAGAGCGTGCCTCGGGACACACCTGTACCCTAGGCTATGATCCTTGCCCTTATCCGTCCTGCCCAAGCTGTTGTCCAATTCTGCCCTTGTGGACCCTCACAGCTCAACATGGCCAAGAACACCTGGCCCATCCTGAAGGGCTTCCAAGAGGGGCCCCTCAACTTTGCGCCCACCTTCAAGTTTGATGTGGGTACTAACAAATATGATACCAGGTGAGCTCAGCACTGGGATGAAGTGGGGATGTGGGCTGAAGTCTTCTGGACAAGAGAGAGAGGGAGGAGGGTCAGGAGGCAAGGCTGGGGGCTGTGCCTTGATCCACTGCCCCTGAAACTCTGGTTACATCCGCCCACTACAGTGCCAAGAAGCGGAAGCCAGCCTGGACAGACCGTATCTTGTGGAAGGTCAAGGCTCCACGTGGGGGTCGCAGCCCCTCAGGACAGGAGAGCCACCGGCTCCAGGTGACCCAGCACAGCTACCGCAGCCACATGGAATACACAGTCAGTGACCACAAGCCTGTGGCTGCCCAGTTCATCCTGCAAGTGAGTCCTAGTCTCATCCTCCCCGAATGACATCCCCAAGCCCAGCTCAGCATTCCATAGCCCAACCCTTGCACCTGCCTTCAGCAGCACCCATTTGTCAGAGCAGAGTGGGAGTGAGTTATGATCTCCATTTTTGGATTAGGAAACTGAGGCTCAGAGACACAGCATCACTTGCCTAGGGTAAAGAGAAGAATTAGGAATTGCACCCAGGCTGGCCTGAATTCAGAACCCATGTCTTTTCCACTATTCTCCAACTCCCTTCTTCTATGAAAGGTTTAGGGCAACTTAAGGTAAAATTTGCATGTATAATAAGGCCAGCAAATTCACAATGTTTACTTAAACCTCATGCAGCATTCATTCATATTCGTTTATTATTTACTTACTATCTTACCATTTGCCAAGCACTGCAAGAGTAAGGTAGTGATGGAGAGGGAGAATAGAGATATAAAAAATACAAAGCTAAACTCTAGTTATAATTTAGCATCGTGTTTAGGATTAAGGTCCCTAGTCGCCAAAAAAAGGGAGGGGTGCAAGAATGTCAGAACATCATAACTGGACCTGAGAGACTATTTAGTCCAACTCTGTTTTTCTATGGGGAAACTGAGGCCCCTAGGGGAGTAGGCATGTGCCCCAAGCCTCACACAGGCTCAGTGGCAGAGTGGTGTAGATTCCATCTTTTCAGCCGTGAAACACAGCTCTGGACTCTCCTTTCTCTTGATCTGATAAGAGGTAGTCCAGTAGGCCAGAGAATGTTTTCCTTGGTGACTTTGTCACATGGTCAGTCAGTGGGACATTGGCCAATATCCTCAGCTGGGAAAGGATATCTGCCTATGTCTGGCCTCTCATGACCTTTGGTAAAAGTCTTGGGCATGAGGTTTAACCCTCACCTTGAGACCTACTCCTTTTGGGCACCCTACCCTGACCTTCCTTCCTCATCCAGGACTCTGTCCTTTGTAAAAAGTTATCTGTTGAGCACCTCTACATACCACACCCTGTATGGTGCACTTTTACATGTCATCCCCTTGAATGGCTTAGTAGGCCCTGAGATGTCCATATTCTCCATGTTACCTGTGAGAGAAACTGAGACTCAGAAAACTTAAGTCTCTTACTCAAAGCAACACATTCAGAATAGGGCTCAGTGGGAGTTTTGACCCTGCAAAGCCCTGGAGGGTATCTCCAAGAGCCCACCCTGACCAGACCCACTGTGAAGAACCAGGGGCAGGTAGCAGATGTGCTGGTTTCTTCTAGAGCAGCTTGGCCCAGAATCTGAGGAAGGAAATCTGAAACCAGGTAAACAGGGAAAAGGCAAAAGCCTGAGGCTGGCACCACGTGAGTCCTTCCCTAAGGGACAGAGGTGGAGCTAATAACCTGGCCACCTGTCACCCCAGCAACCCACCCACGTGGATGACTCTGGGAGGAAGGTACTCCTGGCTATTTGTCTTCAGGAACTGATGACAAGGTCACAGTCATCCCTTAATACAGGTGGGGAAACCGAATCTTGAATTGGCTAGGGGCTTACCTGAGGTCACACAAGCAAGTTAGTAGCACAGCCTAGAAGTGAACTGAGGTCTCCAGCCTTCTACCCAGGGTTCTTCTTCCCACTTAGGGGTGTTCAGCTTGCCCTACATTATCCAGTACCTCATGTTTCCCTTGCTAGCATAATAAGCGAATCATTTACTGAGCATCTACCATATACTTGAAAGTAGACGCTATGCTTTACAAATGGAATCTCACCGAATCTGCAGCACAACCCCAGGAGTTAACTAAGATGATCTACATTTACAGACAAACGCCCTGGCATTCAGAAAGGTTGAGAAGCTCATTCAAGATCAAACAGCCTGTCAGGGGCAGAGCCAAGGCCAAATCCATGGTCTCCTAGTTTCAAAGCTGTGTTCTCACTCAAAATCTAAGAAGGCTGTGGGCAGAAAGAGCCCTGGGCTGGGAGGCAAGAAGCCTGGCATTTATCCTAGACCCGTTCTGCCTCAGTTTCCCTATGTCTGCAGTGGCTTCAAAGGCCCTCATCTCAACCTATTTGTGCTGACTGAGGCCCAAGGGCCCTAGGTGCATGGAATACTGGAGGGTTTCCCCTGATATTGCCCCCTCCCCCGGGCAGTTTGCCTTCAGGGACGACGTGCCGCTGGTGCGGCTGGAGGTGGCAGACGAGTGGGTGCGGCCAGAGCAGGCTGTGGTGAGATACCGCATGGAAACAGTGTTCACCCGTAGCTCCTGGGACTGGATCGGCTTGTACCGGGTGAGAAGGGCAGGGGTGGTCAGTGATTTGGGGAAAGAAGGGCCTGGAGGAACAGCCGGGTACCCAGGTGGGATCACAGGCTTCTCAGAGTTTGATGCCACACCAGGCGGCTGCTGAGATCAGGCCACAGGGGTCACCGCCCTGATTCCTCTCACCCCAGGTGGGTTTCCGCCACTGCAAAGACTACGTGGCTTATGTCTGGGCCAAACACGAGGATGTGGACAGGAATATCTACCAGGTACTCAAGAGGTAGTGAGGAAGGGGAAAAAGGCCCCATCACCCTTGGGGGCTCAGGACTCAGCTTGGGGGGTTCTGTGGCTGCCTCCCTCACCCCAACCTGAGCCTATACCCCTGGGCCCACCAGGTGACGTTCAGTGAGGAGTCGCTACCCAAAGGCCATGGAGACTTCATCCTGGGCTATTACAGCCACACCCATAGCATCCTCATTGGAGTCACTGAGCCTTTCCAGGTGCGTAGACCAGACTACAAGGTCAGGGGTGCCAAAAGATCCTGTTCAAATGCCACAGCCTCCAGATTCTTCTCTGTGACCTCCTGCAAATAATTTGACTTCCCTGGGTCTGCCCGGGAGTGTTGGAGTGGTTCCAAGAGGCCTCAGTGGCCAGCTGGGGAACGGAGCGCTCGAGAGACCAACTTTCCCTCCAGATCTCGCTGCCTACCTCAGAGGTGGCCAGTAGCAGCACAGACAGCTCAGGTGCCAGCTCAGAGGACGAGGATGACAGCACTCTGGAGCTGCTCGCACCCAAGTCCCGCAGTCCCAGCCCTGGCAAGTCCAAGCGTCACCGCAGCCGCAGCCCAGGCCTAGCCCGCTTTCCTGGCCTTGCCCTGCGGCCCTCCTCCCGAGAACGCCGAGGCACCAGCCGCAGCCCCTCACCCCAGAGCCACCGCCTACCCCATGTCGCCCCTTACAGGGGCAGTGATAGCGGCAGCTGGGGCAGTAGTGAGGAGGGGCCCTCTGGGCTGCCTGACCCCTGGGCCTTCCCACCATCTGTGCCTCGAAGCCTGGGCTTGCTGCCTGCCTTGCGCCTGGAGACCGTAGACCCCGGAGGTGGCAGCTCCTGGGGACCTGATCAGGAAGCCCCAACCCCTGACAGCCTGTCTCCCAGCCCTCAGGGCCAGCAGAAGCTGGAAGAAGGGGGCCTGGAGCCCTGAAAGCGGGTGGGTAGGTGGGCCCAGGTGGCTCTCACTCTGTCTTAATCTTCTGCAAGCCCACCTGCCTTCCTCCTGCTGCTGCTCCAGCTTTATCTGCACCTGCCACCCTGCCTTGGCCAGGGGTGGGCAATTGGGGTCCCCCAAACTCCGTCCTAGCACCTCAACTGTGACAATCAGCAAAGGTCTTTCCAGACCCCTATCTGGGATAGGGGGAGGGGCAATCCTGGAGGTCATCGATTAGGAATTAAATTCTTCAGCCTCACTCCTGACTCTTTCTTAACTTGTTAGCAGTCTAGGGGGTGGGATAGTCAAGAGTAAAGGACTAAAAGAGACAACAACAGATCTGACAATTTACCAGACATCAACTGTATACATTACACACGCCATCTTTAATCTGTACTACAACCCTGAATTGTGGTGTTGAGTTCGGTGTAGTTCTTAGCTTCATTTCACAGGTAAGCAAACTGAGGCCTCCAAAGCGTTGTGTGAGCCTCTCAAAATCAGACCTAAGTACAGTTTGGTTGTGTGCTGGAGGGAGGGAATATTTAGTAGGTCCTAAGAGCTATCCATGGTTGGTTCACTTAATCTTCAAGGATTGGTTCACTTAATCTTCAAGGACCCTATGAGGTAGGTCCTGTTTACTCTTCTCTTTTGTAAGGAGAAAACAAAGGCTTAGAGTTGGGGAGGGATGTTCCTTGTTCAGGGGCACAGAGGAGCTGTGCATTTAGGTTTAGGGCAGGAAGAGTAGGCCAAGGCTGGGCCAGGAAAGACACAGCAGCTGTTAGAAGAGAAGGGATTCCCCCTGGGAGGAAGAGAATTGTGAAGTCCCTCTAGTGCCCCCCATCTTGGGTTTAGACACAGGCACTTCTGTGGCATCCCTCATTCCCTATTTTACCTGATGCCCCAGGTACTCGATCTTCCCTGGGCATGACCTTGACACATGTATTCACTTTGCAGCATGGACTTAAAATACACTTTCTCCTGGTACCTCCTAGGCCCGCTGCAATTAGTTACCCCCTCCCTATTCCCATCTGGAGTAAAGTTCCCTGGCAAGGTACAAGCCTAGGGCATCAGAATGAGCCTTCTGAACACCACATCCATGCACAGAGGGTTTGTATGCCAGCCCAAGATCACCCAGCACAGCAGGAGCTATAGTCTAGCATTTGGGCCTTGGCCCTCCTCTCCCCAATCCAGCCTTCTGGCTGTCCGCAAAAGCCTGGGCCATGCTTCAATCTAACACAGGAAGAAGAGACTGAGACCCCCAGGCCTAGCAAAGCCAGGGGCAAGATCATCTGGTGCCCAAGAAAGCTGGAACTGAAGTCATTGTTTCCAGAATTTCTGCTGCTCTCTGGGTTCTCAGGCTGCCTGGGTCAGCTGCAGGCACCAGTCATAGAATGACATGGGGGCCCTTGGGTGCTCCGAAGGCCGTGCCTGCTCCTCATCTGTGCCTGTACCCCAGAGCTGGAGTCTCCTCTGCTGAAGTCGCCGCAAGTGCCTAGCTGACACCTTGATGGCCTTAGGGCCCCTGGAACAGCTGTGGGGAAAGAAAAGTGGGGCAGGCAGTCAGGACTGCCAATGATCCCATGCTACTCTGCAGACTGGGGAATGGAGGCCTAGTGAGGAGCAGGGGGTGGGGCCACGGAAGGGTGGTTACACCTAGAAGGAGGCAAAATAAACCTGTCCTGACATCCAGAGGCCTGGGTTCTGTCACTGACCGGCTGCCTGCAGATACCTGAGCCAGTCTGACTTGTTTCCTCACATGTGAAATAGGAAGAGTAACAAGGGACAAGGAGCTGGCTTTGAGAATCAAAATGGAAATGAGATCGTGAGTTAAGCAGTTTACTACATGCCCATAGGCCATGGGCTATGTGTGTCACACACGCCATTTCCTTGGTGTATACAACCATTTTACAGATAAGGAACCAGGTGTAGAGAGGTGACTCAAATTGTAAGGTCACATAGGAAGTAAATGACAGTGTCAAGATGCAATCCACATGGGCCAGATGCGGAGCTGAACCCAGGGCACCAGTGGGTAGGGAGATGATAACAATATAGCTCAAAGGTCTCCCATCCCCTGCACCCATCCCTTTGGCCCAGATGCACAAAGGTGGAGGCAGGTATAGGAAGTCCACGCCTTGGGAAAATCCCCCAATCCTCCTGGCTCTACTGTTACTTACCCTTTGTGCTCAGCACAGTCCAATGGAGGAACCAGCTTGAAGCAGGTTGTGCCCAGCAGCTCCCAAAGCACGTTGTTGCCCACAGGTGGGCTATGGAGCCTCAGGAAGCGTGCCAGTCTGAGGGCAGAGGCAGGCTTAGGCTGGGACGGGGCCTCACAGCCAGGTGTCTGGCATCAGGCAGCCCACCCCTAAGGGTCCAAGCAGGCCTCACCGGCGTGTGCAGTCGCAATGGAAGAGGGGCTCTGGGGCACTATTGAGTAGCTGGAACTTGGTCTCCTGGGGCTCAATCTGGTGCTCACACTGGTCTAGATGGCGGAAGCTGCGGCAGGCCTGGCGGACGCCTGGGGGTGGGTGTGGTAGTGAGGAGAGCTCAGTCCCCCAGGAGGCCCACTGATGCTCACTGCCATCCAGAAGAAACACTGGCACATATGCTCAGTCACACACACACACACACACACACAGACTCCTTCCATCTCATGCCTTTGTGCCCACAGAGTCTCTCTCTCTGCCCCAATCCCCTCTCTCCCACACACACAAATATACACAAACACAAACACATACATGTAAGTGCTACAGTAGTGGAGGCTCAGAGTGCTGAGGCTGGTCAAGAAAGTCTTCCTGGAGACACAGGCTGATAAACTGAGGCTGAGAGGAAGAGGAGGAGGGATTGCTCCAGGCAGAAGGAACAGAACGTGCAAAGGCCCAGAGGTAAGAAAGAGCAAGTTGCCTTTGAGGAACCAAATGTTTGTGAAACTGGAGTTTTGACTGGGGAGTAGGGTCTGTGGGGCCAGGGTTCCTGGGTGTTGGGATATCATCAGCTGAGGTAAGAGGAGCCATGGTGGGGGCTCAGAGGGGAGCGACATGGTCAAGTTTGGGGTTTACGAAAATCCTTCTGGCTGCAGCATGATTTGATGGAAAAGGTTGAAAGACCCCAGGAGGAGTTTGGAGTAGGAAAGGAAGCAATGCAAGCCCCCCAAACCTCCCACATGTACAGAGGTAGAGAAATTTTCTCATATCAGGAGCCCCCAAGGTTAGGTTCTGAGCTCACCCTGGTAGTTTAGGCCACCCCGTGGCCCCTGGAGGCCTGGATGGGTGACCTCCAACTGGGCTGTGGGGGCCATATCAGACCTGAGGGAGGCCACGGGGGCCTGAAGGGCTGTGGCGTTGGCTTTGTTGGGGTGCTGGGACGCTTTCCTCTGTGGCAGCCACTTCCGAGGGTGCTGCTTCTGTCTCAGCTTGCTGGGGGCTGGGCTCTGGGGGCTAGGAGTCAGGGTAGTGGCCGAAGAGCTCCAGGAGGCATTGTAGAGGGTCTTAGGCTGCAGGCGGGCGAGGGGTATGGAGCCATACATTCTACACCTGGGAGGTGGCAATTGGTGGTAATTAGTAACCCATAATCCCTCGCACCCAGAAGCCCCCTGGGTCCATGAAGACCAAGGCTCTGTTAGTCCCATCCCTTATCCCACTGGGTTTTGTGGGACACCAGGAGGGGGGGGTTCTGCATCCTGGTCCCCGCCCTGAGGGGAGGACAGGGAGGACGAGACATACAGACTGGCCTCCCTTTCTGGGCTTGGAGCCTGGGCTCCTCCTCTGGCCGAGAAGGGGCTCCAAAGGGGCAGCTACGTACCCGCCCCACCAGTACCACGCCACACACGCCTCCTGCTCCTCCAGCACAAAGCAGGGGATCTCCAGCACGTTGAAGAAAGCCATGCCAACGATGTCGGAGATGGAGTCCTGCTGGTTCTGCAGGCATTGCTGGAACCTGCCCCAGAGGCCGCACCAGAAGTGAACCATAGAGGGCCACCTGGCTCCTCCCCAACCCACTCAGTCACTACTAGCTAAGTGGTTTGGGGTCTGAAAGTCTCTTCTTCTCTCAGGCCTTAGCTTTCACACCTGCACAGTGGGGTCCAAGCTGTCTGATTTTTTAGGATTCTCTGGAATCTTAGTCTCTGCCCCTAGGAACTGGGTAACTATACCCCACCCTTGCACCTGCAGCCCCCCTGCCCTGCCAACCTGGCATCACAGTCGCAGTGGGAGATGGTGTGGAATCGGTAGTTTCGGATGCCATAGTTGTACTGGAAAGGCGAGATGTTCTGTGGGCAGAGGTCATGTTCTCGGCAGCAGAGATCCGGGCCATGGAAGACCCCTTCAGGGAGCAGAGGGGGTACCAGCTCAGCAGGGTCCTGAGCACCACACACTGGCTATGCCCACCTGGTGTCGGGAGCAGAGACCCGGTTTTCACCCAAGCCCTGACACAAATGCTCTGGGAGGCCTGAGGCCAGTCACTCTCCCTCTGTGGGACTCTCACAGTTTCAAAGCTTAAAGAGAGCACCAAGGCACGGCCCCTACTGCAAGTACCATGCAGCCCACCCAGGAGCCCTCGCCCAGAGAAAGGCCTGGCTGGGAGGAACTCTGGAGGCGGACCCGAGCTCACACCCATATTCATGAGGTCGTGAATGTGTGTGGAATGGAATGGCAAACAGGCAGGGTGTAACCTTTTTCTCTGACATGATGAGGCCTTGTCAGGATGCCAACCTGCTCCGACTCAGGTGCCAAGTCCTCCCCAACCCTACACACATATGCACAGACAGCTGTGCTGAGAGTGCAAAAGAGCCATTCGTGTTTGTCACCACCTGAGCAATAGAGCCTTTTACTGAGCATTTTCAAAGTGCCCAGCATTTTCCATACCCAAGCTCACGGCGACCCTGCAAGGCAGGTGTCGTTTCCATTGTCCAGGTGAATAGTGCTATACTGGAATTTAAACCCAGGCTTTTGGGTCTCAGCATCCACTTCATTTGGGTAATAGCTTTTTGGCTCAGCCAACCCCGGATCTACCCCGGCCTGGCCCCTCCCTCGGATGGTGATTAACGAGGACTCCCAGGTGTAGGTAGGACCTTTCCCATCTATGACCTAATTTAAGCATCCCATGATGAGACTTACAGTAACCCACATTTTACATATAAGGGTATCGAAGTTCAGAGTGGCTATGTCACTCCTCCAAGGACAGACAACCTGGAAAGCCTGCACTGACACGACCTCAGCCCCCCAGCCCACACACACATGGCTCACCCAGCTCCGAGGAATTTCCAGCAGAGTCCCCGACTCCACACCACAGCGTGCCAGGCATGGTCCAGCCTCTCTTTCCCCGCAGGACAGGTACTCCACTCTGTCCTGCTGCTCGCTTCTTCCTTGCCCCTGCTGGACTCCCATCAGGCCCTTGGCAGGCCTCCCACTGACTCCGAAGGTTGGCCAGGGCTCTCTGCAGCTCAGGCCCAGGGATGTGGATGAAGGAGCCCCGGGTGATCTCATCAGCACAGAGGACACTGAAGGCTGCAGTGAGCTCTGGCTCATCTTGCCGGCTACATGCTTGCAGCTTCCCGTGCCCATCCCAGTAGGCGTGGAACAGGGCCAGTCTCTGGGCGTCCTTGCCCAAGAAACTCAGGGACCCCAAGGGGCTGCCAGGGATGGGCCTGGCCAAGTGGCAAAAGGTGCTGTCCCAGTGGAGGGCAGGAGAACCCCCCAGAACCACTCCCAGGAGGCTCAGCACCCCCAACAGCACTCCCAGAACCCCCATTCCTCCCTGACCCAACCCAGTCAGACAAAGCCCCCAGGTTGCCTACCCCTGGTGGCCCACGAGGCAGCAGCTCAGAAGCTGAGCGGAAATGGTACCCAGTAGACCCGGTGCGCGTTGGGGCCAATGAATGGAGCTTTAGGAGGAGTTGGAAGGAGGCTGGAGTATGGGGTGATCTCCGGCTTGTAACTCAATCCACCGGCTGGGCAGGATGCTGATTGGCTGAGGAGGGCACTTGCCGGGGCCCACGCCCCCACTCACCCTGCCTTTCTCATCCAGTCACCTGCTGCCAGCCCTGCCTGGTTGGGGACTATGAGAGCCAAAGCCCTGGGCCTTGGGGGCGGGGCCAAGAGAATCTGTATCTCCCTGGTGAAGGAAGAGGGTTCGGGGGCTCAGAGAGGCTCCTAGAATTTATCATTATCCTCCCACTCCAGTGGTGACGGCCACATACCCCTCCATGAAGCTAGCAGGAGGCCGTGGGCCTCCTCCAGGACTGGGTGAAGGAGGTGAGGGCAGGGCTGGGGCTGTGTAGCCATCCCACTTCCCCAGGAGCTTCTAGGAAAGGAAGGCTTCTGGGAAGTGGGTGGCTATCCCCGTGCCACCTACATTGCTCTCCTCAAGTCCTGGTTCTTAGAAAGGCTCTTGGCATACCCAGGAGACTGCCTCAGAGCTCCCCACTTCCTGGGACTCCAAGCGCAGACTGTTCAGCAGCGCCCCCTCCTGCTCTGATAGATGATAGGTAGAGACACAGCTAGAGCAGGGCTTGAGAGCAACATGGAGCAGGGCTGATGCTCTGGACTTGAAAGGACTATGGTCCCCAGAGGAGCAGGCATCATGTCCCCCAAGAGATAGAGGTGGCCTATCCATCAGGAAGGGGCTTACCCTGTACATGTTCCCATGTCCCAAAGCCGGGGGCGGTGCTTCTACCCATAGTGCACATGACGAAACTGAAGCTTGGTGAGCATGTGGAAACCTTAGGCCCCAGCTGGAGAGTGCAGCTCTTGAGGGACTTTGCTGGGAGATCAGGGCCAGCTGGTATAGACACCAACATCCCCCACAATCTCCATCCAAGTCTCTCCCAGGAGGATGAGCCCTGGTGAGGCAGAGCCAGAGGCAGAGCTAGAGAAAGGGAATTTGCCATGCAGAGGAAGGGGAAGGGGGCTGCAGAGTATGCAGGCCTATCTCTGTGGCTTCAGAACCAGCCTGGACCTCTGGCCCAAAAGGTCACAGCTGGGGACAATGACGAGAAGGAAGGATGGAGGTAGTCCAGGAGCCAAGCTCCTTCTCTCCAGAGGTTGGGAAAGAGGATGGAGAGTAGAGCGAGTGATGCTGGGAAGGGAAGGGAGACCTGGAGCTCCCAAGGGCAGGCACAGAATTGAACAAAGGCAGGTGTGTCTCGGAAGAATTCCAAGGTTTGGAAACCATGGTTCGGTAACTTTCCTCAGTTGTAGGAACTGCCTCCCTGCCTCCCTGCCCCCCTTTTCCATGTTGTAGAGCCCTTGCCTGCCCATCACTCAGGGAGGCTGGGAGGTGCCACGGCAGGACCCTAACTTTCAAGATCAGACAGACCTAGCTTGGGTCCCGACACTGTGTGACCTTAGGCTTACAAGTCTTAACTGCTCTGAGCCTCAGTTTCCTCATTTGTACGATGGGCATAATCACAGTAACCACTTCACAGGGTGTTGGGGAAGACTCTCAGCACAGTGACTTTGATCCAAAACACTGTCATTAAAGCCTCAGGACCACCACCCCCCCCCCCAGGCTGGAAGCAATTTATCCCAGAGAAAGCAAGTCCCAAAGTGTTCAGGCCACAGCCTCCATAATAGCTAGTCCTGCTAGATTCTATGACTTCCGGTTTGTCCCTGCTCCTCTCTGGGCCTGTTTCTTCCTCTGTTCAGTGACAGGTACAGTGGAGTTGACCTTTGAGGTCACTTCCTATCTGAGTCTCAGAGGGAGGCAGGCATCGAAGGAGGGTGTCACTGGGTTTTCCCTTCAGCTTCCACCTAGCAGCCTTGTCAGTCAGCCTACAGGACAGGCTCTGCCTTCCACCGGGATGCCCCTCAGAGGCCTCAGAGCAGAGGGTGACAAGAGCCAAACCAGCCAGACAGGACAGGGCAGGCTGGGCCCTGCAGACAGAAAGGGGGCAAAGCTTTACTCCGGGTCCCCACATCTTGGGTGGGGCAGGGTACGCAGTGGTTGCCAGTAGGGAGGGAGGTGTGGGGCCTGTGGGAGAAGGCAGTCCCTCCTCCCTCCCTGTCTGATTGTTTACTCCTATCTCCCTCCGTTAGTCCCCATCGCTCTCCTAATTCTCTCCTTTTGGCTTCTCATCCCTCTCTGTCTCCTTGTCTCTTTGCCTCTCTGAATCTGATTCTCATAATTCCTTTCTATCTCTTCCATCCCTCTGTCTCTCTCCAACTTTCTCTCTTTGACTCTACTTCTCCATCCTATTTTCTCCTCCATTTCTTTATCATTCTCTTTAACTCTTCTCTCTCTTTACAGTTGTTCACTGTCCCTCCTGCTATTTTATTCTCTGCCCTCCCCATTATTTCTCTCCATTTTTTCTGCCCCTCTGTCTCTGAGTCTCTCATTATGCTCTCCCCACTCTCACTTTCCTTCTTTTTCCCATTTTTCTTAATTTTTCTTCCTTTCTCCTTCCCTCCTTCTGTCTCTCATCTTCTGTTTCCTCTATTTCTTTCTGTCTTTTGGTGTCTCTCTCTCTCTCTCTCTCTCTCCCTCTCTCTCTCTCTCTCTCTCATTCACTCCCTCTCTAGCTCTCATGTTTTTCTGTTGTGTGTGTGTGTGTCTGCCTCTTATAATTCTCCTCTCTTCTACCATTCTCTGTCTGTTCTCCCTTCCACACATCCTGACCCAAGGCCCAGGACCCAGTTGGCCCCGCCCTTCCTGTTCACATTTTCCCAGCATTAGTCTCATTTGATTCTCACAACTCCTGCCCCTCCCTGGGGAGACAGACAGGGCAAGGTTTCTCATCCCACTGTCCAGATGGATACAGTGAGGCCCTAGAAGAAAAGTGACTTGCCAGGGGTCACAGAGTGAATCAGGAGAGAAACCAGATCGGACTTGCTCTGGCATGTGGGGAGGGGGGCCTCCCTTGGCCCTGGGAGACTCTCGGCTCTCTCACAGACTCCCCACCCCAGGACCTTCCACCCCACTGCCTAGAAGGTGCTCTCCCTCTGCCCCTTGGAACTGGCCCTCTCAGCCCATCCGGAAGGCTCTCTACAGCTCTCTGTGCCAGGAGACCGGTGCCAGCAGTGACTAGCTCCAGAATATTCTGCGTTCATTCGAAAACAAATAGTTACTGAGTGTCTACTACGTACCAGGCACAGGGTGAGGGCCTAGACAGAGAGAGGAGGGGATGGGGAACAGAGCATGCTCAAGACAGGGGATGGGGAAAGAACACAACTCCTAGGGGTAAGGGTTCTGGCGGCACGGAGGAGCCAGGGCCTGGGTATCAGCTGGGTCCCCTAGGAAGCCACCACCAAGACTGAGTTAGAAGTGCAAGAAAGAGATTTATTGGAGAAAATGCCTGTGAAAGATCAAGAGAGAGGAAGCAGGAGTGGGTAGAGAAAGCCTTCAGATTGTGTTGCAGGTCTGACATCTATGGGGAGAGATGTACCAGTGCTCCCAGCCAACAGGGAGACTGGTACAAACACTGCCCACAGAAGAGCCCCAGTGGACAGAAGTGACCAAGCCCTAGTGCCCCAGCTGAGCCCAGTCATTGGTTGGGGGCTGCCCAGGAAGAGAGTGGCACCCGCTCCAGTGCTGCTGCAGATGCTGATGGCTGCCACACCTGGGAACTTAGCCACCCATTTGGCTGGGGCAGCCCCCACTGCAGACCACGAAGGGTAACCCAGATGGAGTCTGGCACTGGGGGAGGAAGCCCATAAGACAGTCGTTTTCCAGAAGATGCCAGGGCTAAGAAGTAGAAATCTGTGGCTACAGGACCATCCCCAGAAGATTTCCAGGTAGAAGACTAAGGCCTTCTGTCAACAGCCATATGAGTGAGCCACTTGGAAGCAGAGCCTTAAGGCCCAATCAAGCCTTCAGATGAGAATAGCACCACCTGACATTTTTTGCGAGGGGGGGGGGGGGGGGATATTTTTATTGAAATATAATTCATATACCACAAAACTCAACCATTTAGTGTGTACACTCTAGTAATTTTAAGTATGTTCATAGTTGTAAAACCATTACCATTACCTTCACCAGAACATTTTCATCATTCCTAAAAGAAATTCTGTAATCGGTAACAGTCATTCTGCCTTCCTCTCTCCTCCTAACTCTGAGAAGCCACTAATCTATTTTTTATCTACATAGCATTGGTTATTGTGCACATTTCATATAAATGAAGTCATGCAATATGTCTTTTGTGACTAGCTTCTTTCACTCAGCATGTTTTCAAAGTTCATCTGTGTTGTAGCATGTATCAGGACTTCATTCCTTTTTAGGACTGGATAATATCCCATTGTGCAGATACACCACATTTTGTTTATCCATTCATCAGCTAATGGATATTTGGATTGTTTTCACTTTGGGGTTATTATGAATAATCCTTCTATGAACATTCATGTAAAAGTTTTTATGTAGACAAATTTTTTTATTTCTCGTGGGCATCTACCTAGTTGTGGAATTGCTGGGTCATGTGGTACTTCTATCTTTAACCATTTGAGGAACTGCCAGACTGTTTCCAAAGTGGCTGCCTCAGTTTATATTGTCACCAGCAGTGCATGAGAATTCTGATTTCTCCACATCCTTGCCAACATTTGTTATTGTCTGTCTCACAGCCATCCTAGTGTGTCTGAAGTGGTTTTGGTTTGCATTTCTCTGTTGGCTAATGATGTTGAGCATCTTTTCATCTACTTATTGGCCATTTGCATATTTTTTGAAGGAATCTGGCAGACATCTTTACTGTAACCTCGTGAGACCCTGAGCCAGAACCACTCAACTAAACTACTCTTGAATTCCTAACCTTCAGAAGTTATGTGAGATAATAAATGTTTGTTTTGACACTAAGTTTTGAGATATTTATTACACAGCAATACATAACTAACACAGAAACATTCAGAAACACGTCATGGGTTCCTACTATTAACGCTATTAAAAGCCCCAGCCAATGCAATAATACAAAAACAAGAAAAACAAATTGTCAGATTTTGAAAGGAAGAAACAAAAGTCATTGTTTGTAGACTGATTTTTCTACCTAGAAACTCCAGGTGTATCCAATACCTGGGGTGGGTCAAGCAGTGCAGTGGAATGGAATAAGCCTGAGAGAAATACAGATTTGAATCTTAATTTTTCCCTTACTTTCTGTGTGATCTTGGGCAAGTCCTTCTGCCTCTGGGTCTCATTAGTAAAATGAAGATTAGAATAGTAATTATTCATGAGGATTAATATGAGTGTATATAAAGTGCTTCAGTGATTGATATGCAGTAGTAGCCTTTGACTACTGTATATGTCAGTAGGATCTCCATTTAGGAGGGGATTTGAAGGCAGGGGCCAGGCAGGATTGCAATGTGACTGATGCCCAGTTCCCCAGCCTGCAGAATGTGGGCCCCTTCTATTCCCTCAACCAACTCCAGCCTGCTAGTGGGGTCCTAAGAGGCTCAACAGATCCTTATCCATACTTTGGGTTCAACCCCTGGTTTTACTTCCCCTCACTGTGCAGCCTTGGGCAAGTCATTCACCTTGGCTGAATCTCCATGATGTAATTTACTCTTTGGGATGCTCATGCCTACCTTTCTTTCTTTTCGGGGGTGTAGTGAGGATCAGGGGATGAAAAAGGAGCTCCCCAAGGGAGAAGAACCCACATTATGCCATGAATAGCCCATATGAGTTCTTCATGTGGTATGAGACCCCACCTTCAGAGCTTTAGGAAAATCCAACAGGAACAAAGGGGCAGAATGGGCACTGATAGCTCTGTCTAGCTAGACATGGGAGCCACAAAGGAACTTGGAGTATGGGACAGAATGATACTGAGTGGAAAGTTATCACTCCTCCTGTTCAGATGGCACTTGACATTAACATTCTCACCACACCCAAGTGGTAGAGTTACCAGATAAAATATAGATGCCCAATTAGATATGCATTTCAGAAAACAATGAATAATTTTTACTGCAACTGTATGCCCCAAATATTGCAATTACTTTTTGGTTATCTGAAATTCTAATTTAACTGGTGTCCTGTGATTTTATTTGCTACATCTGGCAACCCTACCCAGCAGGGACGAGGATAAGGAGGGCAGCAACTCTTCACCCAACTTCACAGTGAAGGCACTGGGAGACGATTGGACTTGTCCAAAGCTCTGCGGCTTATTATCCACTCTCTCATTTCACACAGGGCTCTCTGGCTGAGTTTGAAACCTGAGCTATTTGTTGACTTTAACTCAGAGAATTTAGCTCACATCTTCTCCTTCCCTCTTAGGATTGGCCTGGCCCTTGGGGCCCTTGAGAGACCCTGGGAGTCTAACTCACTCAAAAGGATGAAGAGAGTGGGTGGGGAGCATAAAAGGAGGATCAAGCAGCTCAGAGGAAGGTCTGACAGCAGAATTTGGTCCTTGGTAGACTAAATAAAAACTCTCCCATTTCTATAGCCAAGGACTCATTTTCAAGCACAGTTTTATCTGTGAATTTGCCCAAGGTCAACCACAGAAGGGAGTTGTAGCTAGGACCAGACCTTGAGTCTCTTGATACCCAGGGCTCTCCTTGCTGCTCTGGGGTCTGGACAAGAGGACCCAGGGAGCAGCCTCTTCATCTATAGACCAGGGAGATTGGAGCAAGAAGAAATGGGGGCAGTAGGGGGGGCCCTGATTTTGGTCCAGCCCTCAGAATTTGGTCCAGCCTCTGCTGTCACCTAGTGGGCATCCAAAGCCAGTGCCTCCTAGAGAAACTGAACGAGGAAGGCTGTCTGCATTTTTCTGGTCTTTTCTTACACTTGCCTGGTCTTTCTCCTCTGGGCTCTACCTTCTGGCTCACTGTATGACCCTGACAAGCCCTTTGCCTTTCTGGATCTCAGTTTTCTCTCTTAGAACAAGGGTTCTCCAAATGGTGGCAGGCCTGGTCTTTCCAAAACACAAGCCTGGCCAGGTCTATCTCCTGACCTGGCCCTGGCCATCATGAAGCCTGCCATGTCCTGCAGGATCTGAGCCTGGCTGACATCACCAGGTCCCCACTTCTCTGTTCCACCCACACAGAGTTATTTTTATTTTCTCAATCACCAGGCTCTCTTAGGACTTTTGCACATGCTGTTCCCTTTACCTAAAACACTTTTCCCGCTCTCTCACCTAGCTTGTTCCTACTCATCTCATCCTTTAAGTGTCAGTTTAATCACTTCCTATAGGAAGCTCTCCTCCCTGATGTTCCCAAACCAGAATGGGCAAGCGTGCTTTAGGTCTCCACTGAGGACTGACTGAAGTCTCGAATGGGATATGACCCTTGGAAGAGGTTAAATGGCAGTCCATTCAGGCCGGGATGCTTGGGGAACACTGTGCAGAGCCATGGGCTCATGGTTCAAAGCAACCTGATTTCTCACCTAACTCTGCCATTGTTGGGCACTGTAAATATCAGCTAATGACTCCACCTCTATGAGTCCCTATTTTACAGGTGAATAAATCAGCCTCTGTTTACCCGAGCACTGAACAAAAAAGAACTCTAATGACAGCCACAAATGTAATTTTAAATTTCCTAGCCACAGTTTAAAAACAGGTGAAATCAATTTTAATAATACATTTTATGTAATCCATGTGTAAAATACTATTTCAACATGTAATCAACACTTTAAAATTATCAATGAGCTATTTTACATTTTTTTCATACTAAGACTTTGAAATATGGAGAGTATTTTACACTTACTGCGCTTCTCAATTTGGATTCCACATTTCAAGCACTCAGTAACTACGTGAGGCTAAAGTCCACTGTATTCAACAATACAGCTCTGTATCTTGATCTCTATAGTGCTTACATGGATGTGTATGTAAAATTTCGTGAAGCTTTTTTTTAATAATTTGTGTATGCAAATTATAAATAGTGAGGGGAAAAAAAAAGAGTGTTTTCCAGGTTTCTGGCCTGAACCTAGATAGACAAAGGGTGGAACAATTTCCTGAGGTGGGGGAGGCTGAAGGTGAACAGATGGGGTGCAGGGTGAGGGAAAGCAGCGTGTCCCTCGTTGCCCCCAGACCCTGGGAGTTTCCAGTCACCGAATCAGCTTTGCTGCCTCCTGGTGGCCATGTAGCAGGTGGCAGGCAGCCTTTGGCCTTGGTGCCTGGGCCTTATGCCCAAGACCTGAGAGAGCATTGCTGTGTTGGGAATATCCCAGAATCCTCTGAGAAAAACATAACTCCTAGAAATAGGGCCCGCCTGACCCAGTACTCAGAAGATTCCAGAATATGGCCCTGATACCACCTAGTGGCCATGTCTCTAAACAAATATTATCCAGACCTGACCCTGGGGACTCAGGCTGGTTCATTCTGATCCTGACCCATGTGAGACACTGCCCTTGGCCAGCAGGGTCACCATGTGGACAAAGCCCTGGGCCAGGCCCCAGCAGGAGGCAGAGGAAATGGATCTTAAGCTGCCCTGGAGCAGGAGGCTTGATAACAATGAGCTTCAGCCTAACCTTAGGACAGAGAGAGGATCTTGAGGCCCAGAGGTTAGGCAACATGCCTGAAGGCACACAGCAAGGATTTGCACATTTGCCCTGAGTCGGATAACCAATGAGACCATGCTCCTAACTGGTCTACCTCCTCTGTGGAAGGGTTGGGGTTGAGGATTATGGGGTACTTCTTCTGGCTTATTCTCTCTTCTGTCTGTACACATGGTCTTCTTCTCTGAGCCTTCTGTACCTAAGAGGAGAGATGGCCTGGGGTGGGATGGGGGTGGGAACAGGCCAAATCAAAAGCCTGCTTCCTTAACCCTCCCCGAAATTACCTAATACAAGCCCAAATCCTAAATATGTCCTTTCTAACATAGATGTTACTTAGATGCCTCCATTACACCACCCTTCAACCCCAGGTCAGGTGAAGAGACTAGAGAAAAAAGTGATGCCACATACCACCTACCTCACCACCTATCAGAGCTGAGCTGGTTCCTGGGATCTTCTCTCCCAGAATTGAACAGAGAAGGATAAAAACCTGTGAGTCTTAATAGATCAAATAGGCCAGAAGGTCCCACAGATTCCCTGATCTCCCTGTCTCAGGTCCTCAGTCATACCCTCTTCTACCCAATAACTTGACTTTCCCATTACTCAATCTTCCTGGCCCCTCAAACCCTTGACTCAGGTCCCTGCTCCCTCTGAGGCCCTGCAATGGCCTCCTACTTGTCTTGTGCTTCTAATCTCCGTCCCTCTGCACTCTGGAGAAGATTTGAATGCTCCTGCATGGATTCCCACACAACCCCTGACCCAGCCTTTTCCTTCCTTTCCAGTCCCATCCCTCCCATCGTCTCTTCACAGCCCCTACTCTCTGGGCCAGGGTAGTGAGGCAGCATTTCAATAGGAGCAGGTTTTGAAGGCAGATTCCAATCTTGAGCCTGATTCTTACCAGCTGTGTGGCCTTGGGTATGTTGTTTTACTTCTCTTGGCCTCTAGCTTATCATATGTAATAATACTTGCTTCACAATATGGGATGAGGATCAAATTGCATATATCTCTTACTTAGCA
The DNA here is from genome assembly GCF_000325575.1 of Pteropus alecto. Lineage (NCBI taxonomy): Eukaryota > Metazoa > Chordata > Mammalia > Chiroptera > Pteropodidae > Pteropus > Pteropus alecto. Next base: position 4,863,792 of record NW_006430462.1, read on the forward strand.
CAATGTGTGGCACATTAATAAACATTCAATAAATATTAGCTGCCATTATTAATATTAATATTAGAGGAGTAAGAGGGGATGGGGGCAGGAGGAAAATTAGGACTAAACTGAGAATCCTTGGGATGCTCAGAGCAAGCAGAGGAAGAAATCAGAACATTTCTATTTATTTTATTCTTTTCCACTGGAATGAATTTTTTTTTAGCACAATTTGTTGTAGGCATCAAATAATATGAAATCCATGCTGGGCCTCAGCAGGATAAATGTAAATATCACCAAGAGGGCTTCTGGGGTCTATAAGTACCTTAGTGTGCTAAAGCACAGAAGATATAGCTTGACATATTTTTGAAGTTGAAGTTCTTCCAAGTTTGGTGGTTCCAATTCTGTTATTTCTTGGGAATGTTTTTAAGAACAAAAACATGAAGAAATAAACAGTGCTGGTTCCCTAAGATTAAAGTTTCAGGAATGTGGTTATCGTGTTCCAGAAAAGACCATGAGAATGACCTCATTTCTGACAAAGAAAAGGTTGAACTTTTTAGTCTGCCTTGTCGGCTGAACAAAAGGAGCAAAGGGAAACATAATCAGCAAGTTTGTCTTAATTGAAGCTGATGGCTTTAACGTCTTTTCATAATGATGGTGCTCTGACTTTTTCAAAGGAAGTAATAGCTCAAGCAGAAATTTTTAAAAGTACACCGAGAGTTAACTCAGTGCTAAGCCTGTTCTATATCCTCACAACAATGTTCTGAGGTAGGAATTAATCTCTTCATTTACCAGATGAGGAAACAGAGCCTTCTGTAAGTGAAACTGCTGTCTAAAGTCATATAGCTAGTGAGCATGGATGCTTTCAATGCCCTCCAATTAAAGACCTCCACAAACACACCTAAGTTTCAACAAATTGGGTTTATTACTTGTTACAATGAAGGTGGTAGATGTGAACCATGAGAAATGATGAGGCATCTCAATAAGAGTGTTGAAAAAGACATTTAGGATTTAATTTGCGGGATTTTTGAGAAACCAGTGTTTTGATCTGGATTGGATACTATCTATGATTGGGTACCTCGATAAATCTTATCTAGGAGGGAAGACTAGACTGAGACTAAAGCTGTAATTGGTAGAGAAGCAGCAATCTCTATATGAGCCAGGATAGGGAAATGTTTGATCACTTTCGCAGTTTAGACAATGCTCATGTTTTGTCTGGTTCAGACACGATTATGGAGAGGTCCTGTTATTGTCTTAATCCATCACAGTCACAGAGTGGCCGTATCAGATGTTGATGTTCTGTGACATTTTTATGCTCAATGGAATGCCAAGGCCAACCTATGAAGGCCAGGCCAGCTCCTGGATATCAGGGGCTATTTTTCTTTTTATCAGAGGCTGGACTCAAATTCAGGTTTGTGTGACTAGACACATACCTTGTGTTATTCCTTGTTCACAGGAACCTGAGAGGAAGCCTGGCAGATTAGGAATCTCAACTATGAGTTGTTTATTTCATCTACAACCTTCACCCACTACTCAGAACCAACCCCTAATACAGTCCCTGAGATAACTGTAGGCACTTAATTAATGTTTGTTGAATTAATGTAACAATGCAGATGGGTGTCAAGAACTCCAAAGAACAACTTCCTGGGTGCAAATTGCAGCTCCACCACCTATCACTATGTGATTTGAACTTTTAATTAAATGATAAAATTATGAAACTTTTAAAAGTTTTCCTTTAACCATTTGTAAAATGGAGATAATCACCAAAACTATTCATAGGACTGCTGTGAGAATCAAACAAGCCATTAGCATGTGCTTAGTTAAGCTCAGTAAATGTTAGCTATTACTATTTTCAAGATAAGTAATCCATTGCTGAGAGTTCTGGTCAAGATGATGAAGTAGGAAAATGCTGTGCTTGCCTTCTCCCATGACTACATTAAAATTACAACTAAATTATAGAATAATCAATCTAGAGAACCATCTGAACACTAGCTGAAAAGAACTCCTATAACTAAAGATATAAAGAAGAGGCCACATCGAGACTGGTAGGAGGGGCAGAGATATGAAATGGGCTGGGCCCACAACCACATGTAGCAGTTGAGCATCAGGAGGGATATCTCAGCCATGGATGTTCCCCTGAAGGAGCAAGGGGTCCCTATCCCACACTGGACTCCCCAGCCCAGTGTTCCAGTGCTGAGGAATCTCCACAAAATTTAACTGTGAAATTAACTGCAGGGATTCCTATTGTCAAGGTGAGATAGATGGCTGCTACAAACCCAGACATCCCCTTAAAGGGCTGCAAACAGACTCACTCACTCGCAGGCATTCACCCTGGGCTCCATGGAGGGACAACGACTCAGGAGGTTCCAGAGACATATAGAAATACTGAGTTGTATAGCTTCAGGGCGAGGGCTGAAGTGACAGCCACCTGTGTTGAGCCCTCCCCCAACATAGACAAATCTGAATCTGCATTGGCATGGTGAACCCTACACGCTCCACACTAGTGACTCTCTCAGATGCCTCCCCACCCAGCTCATGCACCACTGGAGGTACTTTCGGTGGCTGAGCCTTACGGGTAGCCAGCAGATGATCTAGGGCCTTGGGTTGCCCTGAGTCTTTTGCTGAACTGCCCCAAGCCCAGCTGGCCTCAGTTAGAATGGCCTCTCTCATGTGCCTCCAGGTCCAGCACAAGCAGTGACCAACCACAGATAGCTTTGTAACTCCTACCAGGTAGCCATGGTCCAGTCAGAGGCAGTGGCTGACCTTAGTCTACACAGGAGCCCCTCCCAAGAGGCCCCAGAACCAACATACCTGGAGGTCGGCTTCAGAACACAACAGAGAGCTACCCTGATTAGCCCTCCCAAGCAGCATACCCAAAAGGTGGTCTCAACAGGCACACAAGTCCACTGAAGCAAATCCCACTCCGTAGAGTCAGCCCCACACAGCAGTTCATTCGCTGTGGGTGTGGCCAATCCTCATAGCCAGTCAGCCTAAGAGTTAATTCCACTCATTGACATGCCAATAGCAATCAAGGCTCAATTACAACAAGAGGACACACACAACCCACACAAGGGACAAGCAACCTACCATTGGTTTAAGGATGCTCAATGAACTTAAGGGGAAAATAGATGATCTCAGTGAGAACTTCAACAATGAGATGGTAAGCATAAAAAAGGACATAGAAAACATAAAAAAAGAAGCCATCAGAAATGAAGAATTACTACACTAGAAGGAATCAACTGCAGGTTAGATGAAGCAGAGGATAGAATCAGTAAATTAGAAGATATGACAAGACACCCAATTGGAACAGCAAAAAGAAAAAAGAATTTTTAAAAATGAGGATAGTTTAAGAGACCTCTTGGACAACATCAAGCGTAACAACATTCGCATCACAGAGGTACCAGAAAGAGAAGTGAGAAAGCAAGGGATTGAGAATGTATTTGAAGAAATAATGACTGAAAATTTCCCTAACCTAGTGAAGGAAATAGACATACAAGTCCAGGAAGCGCAGAGTCACAAACAAGATGAACCCAAACAGATCTACACCAAGACACATCATAATTAAAATGCCAAAGGTTAAAGACAAAAAGAGAATCTTAAAAGCAGCAAGAGAAAGCAACTAGTTACTTACAAGAAAGCTACCATAAGACTGTCCGTTGATTTCTCAACAGAAACTTTGCAGGCCAGAAGGGACTGACACAAAATATTCAAAGTGATGAAAAGCAAAGACCTACAACCAAGACTACTCCACCCGGCAAGGCTATCAATTAAAATCAAAGGTGCGATAAAGAGCTTACCAGACCAAAAAACAGCTAAATTCATCACCACCGAGCCAGTATTACAAGAAATGTTAAAGGGACTTTTTTAAGAAGAAGAAAGGGGAGAAGAATATAAATATGAATAATAAAATGGCAATAACTATGTACCTATCAATAATCACTTTAAGTGCACGAGATTAAATGCTCCAATCAAAAAACATAGGGATGGATAAGAAAACAAGACCCATACATATGCTGTCTACAAGAGACCCACTTCAGATTGAAAGACACACACAGACTGAAAGTAAGGGGATGGAAAAGATATTTCATGCAAATGGAAATGGAAAAAAGCTGAGGTAGCAATACTTACATCAGATAAAATTGACTTTAAAACAAAGGCTATAATAAGAGACTAAGAGGGACATTACATGATCATAAAGGGATCATTCCAACAAGAGGATATAACCCTAGTAAACATTTATGCACCCAACGTGGGAGCACCTAAATATATAAAGCAAATACTGATTGACATAAAAGGAGAGGTCAACAGTAGTAAAGTCATAGTAGGGAACTTTAATACTCCCGTTGAAACCAATGTACAGATCTCCCAGACAAAAAATCAACAAGGAAACAGCACCCTTACATGACACACTAGACCAGATGGATTTAATTGATATTTTTAGAGCATTTCACTCCTAAGCAGCAAATATACATTGTTCTCAAGTGCATATGAAACATTTTCCAAGAAAGGCCACATGTTAGGCCACAAAACATGTCTCAATAAATTTTAGAAGACTGAAATAATATCAAACATTTTCTCTGACCACAATGGTATGAAACTAGAAATCAACTACAAGGAAAAAATTGAAAAACACACGAACACATGGAGGCTAAATAACATCCTACTAAACAATAAATGGGTTAACAATGAGATCAAGAAAAAAAATCAAAAGATACTTTGAGACAAATGAAAATGAAAACAAAATGATGCAAAATTTATGGGACAAAGCAAAAGCGGTCTTAAGAGGGAAATTCATAGCAATGCAGACCTACCTTAAGAAACAAGAAAAATCTCAAATAAACAGTCTAACTTTACACTTAAAGGAACTAGGAAAGGAACAACAAACAAAGCCCAGAGTGAGTAGAAGAAAGGAAATAATAAAGATCAGAGAAGAAACAAATGAAACAGAGCCTAGAAAACCAATACAAAAGATCAATGAAACCTATAGCTGATTCTTTGAAAAGATAAACAAAATTGGTAAACCTTTAACTAGACTCATCATGGAAAAAAAAAGAGGACCCAAATAAATAAAATCTGGAATAAAAGAGGAGTGGTGACAACTGACACCACAGAAATACAAAGGATTATAAGAAAATACCACGAGCAATTATATGTCAACAAACTGCACAATCTGCAAGAAATGGATATATTCCTAGAAACATACAATCTTCTTAGACTGACTCAAAAAGAAACAGTAAATCTAAACCAACCAATTACAACTAACAAAATCAAATCAGTAGTCAAAAAACTTCCAGCAAACAAGAGTCCTGGACCAGATGGCATCACAGGTGAATTTTACCAAAAATCCAAAGAAGACTAGGTGTATATTCTTCTCAAACTATTCCAAAAATTTAAAGAGGCAGGAAGGCTCCCCAGCTCATTTTATGAGGCCACCATTACTCTGATTCCTAAACCAGACAGGGACATTACAAAAAAAAAGAAAATTATAGGCCATAATATCCCTGATGACCATAAATGCAAAATTCTCAACAAAATATTAGCAAACCAAACTCAGCAATACATTAAAAAAGATCATACACCATGATCAAGTTGGATTTATTCCTGGGATGCAAGGATAGTTCAATATCCACAAATCAATTAATGTGATACACCACATAAACAAAAGATAAAAATCATATGATTATATCAATAGATGCAGAAAAAGCGTTTAACAAAATCCAGCATCCATTTATGATTAAAAACTCTTAGCAAAGTGAGAATAGAGGGAACATATCTTAACATAATAAAGCCCGTATATGACAAACCCACAACTAACATCATATTCAATGAGGAAAAGATAAAAGCATTTTCCATAAGATCAAGAACAAGAGAAGGATGTCCACTTTCACCACTTTTATTCAACATAATTTTGGAAGTCCTCGCCACAGCAGTCAGAAAGAAAAGAAGGAAGGAAGGAAGGAAGGAAGGAAGGAAGGAAGGAAGGAAGGAGGAAGGAAGGAAGGAAAGAAGGAAAGAAGAAAGAAAGAAGGAAAGAAGGAAAGAAAGAAGAAAGGGCATCCAAATTGGAAAGGAAGAAGTAAAACAGTCCTTATTTGTAGATGACATGATACTATCTACAGCGAACCCTAAAGATTCCAGCAAAAAACTAGAACTGATAAATGAATTCAGTAAAGTAGCAGATACAAAATTAGTATTCAGAAATGTGTTGTATTTTTATATACCAATAATGAACTACCAGAAAGAGAAATTTAAAAAACAATCCCATTTACAATTGCATCAAAAACAATAAAATACCTAGGAATAAATTGAACCAAGGAGCTAAAAGACCTCAGAAAATTATAAGTCACTGAAAAAATAAATGGAAGCACATACAAATAAATGGAAGCATATACTGTGTTCATGAATAGGAAGAATTAACATCATTAAAATGGCCCTACTACCCAAAGCAATTTGCAGATTCAGCACAATCCCTACCAAAATACCAATGGCATTTTTCGCAGAACTAGAACAAATAATCCTAAAATTTATATGGAACCATAAAAGACCTCGAACAGCCATGGCATTCTAGAGAAAGAACAAAGTTGGAGGTATCACACTACCTGATATCAAACTGTACTATAAGGCTATAGTAGTCATACACATTCTGTTGTCATGTCTTGTTAGTCTCCTTTAAACTGGAAGAGTACCTCTGCCTGTCATTGTCTTTCATGATACTTACAGCTCTTTTGCAGTGTCCCTCGATTTTGGTTTATTTCATGCTTTCTCATGAGATTCAGGTTATGCATTTTGGACATAAGTACCACAGAAGAGAGGTGGTATCCTTCTTGGTGCATCTTATTAGGAGGCACGTGATCTCTACTTGACCTATAACTGCTGATATTAACATAACACTTTGATTCACTCCTTCTGTGAGGTTACACTGCTGTAAAATTATGATTTTCCCTTTGTAATCAATAAGTAACTTATGGGAGACAATTTTACTATGTAAATATCCCATTCCTCCAGTTTTACCATTTGTTATTGATTTTCTAACTCGGGTTTAAGGAAATTGGCATTCTACTAAAAGGAAGAATTTTCTCTTTACTCTTATTTATTTATCCACATGATTTATATCAGTAAAGACTCACAGGTTACCATTTTATCCAGATAGTCTTACTCTGTTACTATCAATACCTATTCTGACGCTCAAATTGCCCCAATTCGGCTAGTGGAATCTCCTTCGAGTTAGCCTCGTGTCCTTTGACAGAGTCCCATGATTGGGATTCCCATCATCCTTACATTCTGGTGCAACAAGATGTTCCAAGCTTATCTGGAAGTTTCTCTGCCCTGACCCAGGCGCTTTGAAAAGCTGCCAACCAGCCTCTATGTTCACCTCCACTTCCTACCTCCAGGCGGAACCTTAGAGTCTCCTGCGTGGGCCGGGAGAACAGCACAAAGGACCAACCTTTTCCGGTTGCGGCCGGAAGTCTCTCGGAGAGAGGAGGTTCTGTGTCAGGTGACCCGAGTCCGCGTAGAAGGGGTCCGAGGTCCGGCCCAACCGACTTGAGTAAGCTGACAGACTCGCGAAGCCCACGGCTGACGGAGGCCTTGGTGGCGTTAGCTGAGCAGCGGCAGGTACTTGGGCTGAGGGGAAGGGGAGCGCTAGGGGCCATCGAGACTGAGGGACGCGGGCGGAGGACAGGGTTCCGCCTTCTCCGGCCCCCGGGCCGCGACACCTGAGCTCAGGGGACAAACCTGGCACTGCCTAGGGCCTTCCATTCCAAAAGAGAGGTCGACTGGTGTTGTGATCTTTCGTCCCGTAATTATAGTTTCGGGAAACTGAGGCTCCCCACGAGTTCTCCTTTCCAGGCAGGGACTCACTTTAACTCTGTCTTCCGCTCGCGGCCGCCTCTCTCATGTAGATGTGCTTTTAATGAGTTTGCCCCGAGTGGAGAAGCCGGCGGGGCCGGGAAGCGTGGTGAACAGAGATGGGCTTGGGAGGAGAGAGACCCGTTTTCGAGACTTCGCCGCCAATAGCCAATTGTGCGTTCTGGGCCAAATCCCTTCCCTGTGCTGGGCCTCAATATCATCATTTGTAAAACAGGGCAATGTTTCTCAAAATACTTTTCTTCTCCCATCCGCTTTGAACTGCCCTGTGGGTGCATGCTTTACCTTGGGGGACGCAAGACCTCTTATTTTGAATCTGGGTCGCAATATGAGAAACTGCGTTTTGAACAGACGCCTGGGGGGCGGGGTGGGGGGGGACAGGGCGGTCCTGTACTTGCTGATGTTTGAAGCTCACTGATGTTAAGTGCTTTCCTGCCGTGAGTACTAGATACCCGTTCTTTGCTTTGAGGCAGCTGGAGCCTCTTCAGGATCTTTGAAAGAACTGGTCTTTATCCCAGAAAGGAGAAAATGGAAGGAAACTGTCTCTAAAACCTGAAAAAAAAATAGTTATGGTGAAGAGGGCTTCTATGTCATCTTTGCGGTCGAAAGAGGCTGAACTGAGACCAATAGGTGGATTCTACAGGAAGATTTTGACTTAATAGAACTTAATGCTAGTCATAGGTGACCAGCAGTGGAATGGATTGCCTCCAAAGGTAATGAACTCCCTGTTGAAGGAGGTGTACAAGTATTAGATGACAGTCCTTTCCAACTTCAAAGTGTCTGATTTTGAGTAGTTATTTTGAATCTTTTTGACTGACTGACTTTTTTTGTCTGCTCTCTTTTCCTGACACCTCCATCCCCCCAGCCTACATCTTCTGGAAGTAAGGCCAGTGGGTCTGAATGTGATACATCTTATATAATATCTCTCCCTGGTTGTCCTGTGAACCATCCTTTTCAAGGACTTTGGAATGGCCCATCTGATGAGGGCTCCTTAAAATGTTTGTTGAGTGAATAACCAAGCAAGGTCCCCACCCCATTGGTTTTTAGTTTATTTTCTTAGAACAACTTGGAAATGCCTCTAAAGAGTTTGTTTGATCAAGAGAAGCCAGTTAACTCTTTGGATCACACAATTGAGTCTCAGACCGATCCCTTGAGGTTGTTTAGGCCAGCCGTTCCTCCCTGAGACATAAATCTCTATCCTTTCTCCAGCAGTGTGTTGTATAGATGTTTTGTCTGCCAAGATAATTTTGCAGTCTGTTGACTAACATTCCAGCCAGCATTTAAAATCAGTCCGTTTTGTGGACTCAACATACCAGTTCATCCTCACTTAGGGATAATCTTCAGATAATGCTTCTAGTGTATCTTTAGTTTTCTAATCAAATATCAAAGCTCTTTATTTTGTGATTAACTCCAAGATCACTTTTTGAAAACCTGTTAGAATGCTTATGTTGCCCTTTGGAGCTAAGATTCCATATTATGATCCAATACTGTTCACATGCTTCCTGCCCCGCAAAAGGTTGAGTGAGTTTCAGCCAAGACTTTCTATCTGTGTTTATCTTCTTGCCTTGTTTGTTTTTCCTAGTATTAAAAAAAAAGAAAAAAAAAGTTGTGAAATGCTTATTCAGATATCATCCAGGTTCTGGGTAAAATAATTTTAATTTGGTGGTGTTTTTAAAACTTCTCAATCTGAAAATGTCTTTTTAAAAAAGTACCTGGATTGACATTTACATAGTGTGTTATTCAGGCCACTAGTCTGAAGAGATGCTTCCAAAAAAAGTGTCCTATGGTAATAAGTTTGGAAAAAGCTACATGTGCATTATTATCCCTTTTATGGAGGGATATAGTACCCTATAGTACCATAATAAAGTATATAGTACCATAATAAAGGCACTGAGATATCCTGTAATAAAGAAATATGTCTAACCTTGTTTAATCTGTTGCCAAACTTAATTGATGTGAAGCACCTCTTTTTTTTTTAATTGAAGTGTACATTGGCAAATTCTGACCTAGAGCAAAAGTCTGCAATATATGGCTTGTGGTCCAAATCTGGCCCCACTGCCTGTTTTTGCATGGCCTGTGAGCTAGGAATGTTTTTTACATTTTTAAGTGATAGGGAATAAAGCAAGAGAAAATAATATTTTATGATTTATGAAAATTATAGGAAAATCAAATTCATGTCCATAAATAAAGTTTTATTGGAACACGGCCATACTTGTTTATTTGCATATTGTCTTTGGCAACAGACTTAAGTCATTGCCCCAGAGACCATATAGTCTACAGAGTCTAAAGTTTTTACTGTATGATGCTTTACAGAAAAAACCTGCCAGCCCCTAACCTGTATCACATACATTTTTTAAACTTTCTATTTTGAAATAATTATAGACTTGCAAAAAGAATACACAGACTTCCTATATACTCTTTACCCAGCTTTCTCTAATGTTCACATTTTACGCAGTCATATTAAAATTATCTAAAGAATAAATTTAACATTAATACAACACTAACTAATCTACAGACTTTATTCAAATTTTGCCACCTGTCCTACTAATGTTCCTTTTCTGCTCCAGGATCCAATTCAGTTTCCTACACTGTATTTAGTTGTCAAGTCTCTTTAGTACCTTTCAGTCTGAGACTGTTCATAAGTCTTTTTAAAAATTTTTTTGTCTTTCATGACTATAAACTTTTGAAAAGGATTGGCCAATTATTTTGTAGACTGTCTCAAATTTTTTTTGAGCTGGAATTCACCTATCATAAAATTCATCATTTTAAAGCGTACAATTCAGTGGTTTTTAATATGTTCATAAGGTTGTGCAACCATCACTACTATCTTAATTCCAGATCATTTTTATCACCCCAGGAAGAGACCCTGTACACATTAGCAATCACTCCCTATTCTTTCTTCTTGCCATCCCCTGCAACCATTAATCTAGAACCATATAGTATGTGGCCTTTTGTGTGGTTTCTTTAAGCATGTTTTCAAGATTCATCCATGTTGTAGCATATATCAGTACTTCATTCCTTTTTACGGCTAAATAATATTTCATTGTGTGACTACACCACATTTCATTTATCCATTTATCATTTGATGGACATTTGGGTTGTTTCCATCTTTTGGTGACTGAGAATAGTGCTCCTATGGTTATTCATGTACAAATTTTTGTTTGAACATATTTTCAGTTTTCTTGGATGTGTATATCTAGGAGTAGAATTGCTGGGTCATATGGCAACTCTGTGTTTAACTTTTTGAGGAACCACCAAGCTGTTTTCCACAGCAGCTGCACCAATCTACATCTCCATTAGCAATATAGGAGGGTTCCATTTTCTCCATGTCCTCTTCAACACTTGTTATTGTCCTTTTTTAAAATTATATATCCACCCCAGTGGATGTGAAGCAGCATCTCATTGTAGTTTTTATTGCATTTTCCTAATGACTGATGCTATTGAACATCTTTTTCGTGTGCATATTGGCCATCTGTATATCTTCTTTGGAGAAATGTCTGTTCAGATCCATTGCCCATTTTGTAATTGAATTGTTTGTCATCATGTATAATCTTGCATGTAAATATTCAAAGAGTTTGCAGATCCCCTGATCTTAATGGAGTTGGATTTGGACATGCTGAAGTGCAGAGTAAGTTGTCTATTTGAAACCGCTGACCATACAGAGCTTGGCTCATCCCCAAGTACTGCTGACCATGCAGAGCTGGGGTGGCCGTGGTCAAGTGAAAAAGGTACCACAGCATCATCCAAGATGTGACAAGACCAATAGGGGATCCTGCTGTTTGGGAGCTACTCTAGTGTTTGGTCAGAGCACAGAGTAGAAGAGTAGGTGATGGCTTGGGACATGCGGGACTGGTGATAGCCTTGGGCAGCTGCTTGTGGTGGCAGAGCTATCAGTGCACCCACGCCTCTTTTGATCTCAGCATTTAGCTATATAACCAGACCGTCTTGAACATATACTTTAAAAAAATAATAATAATAATAAGCTAATTTTAACTCTGAAAGCAGTGTTCATTTTAGACATTCTGGAAAATACAGAAAAGCTCCCCTCTCCTCCCACTCCAGTCATCTCTACTTCCAGTATCTAAAGAGAGCCTTTATTATAGTTGCTTTTTTTTCTTCTTGTTTCTTCCCCACTGGGTACATTTTTAATAGTTGAAATCATTCACTGTTCATAGTTCTATAGCTTGCTTTTTTCTTTTAACAGTTTGATGTTAATGTCTCCATGTTTTTGCCAGCCTCTTCTGTAAGCATGATTTCTAATACTTTTACTTAACCATTCACTTATTCAGTAAGTCTTATTGTAGATATAATGTTTATAACAAGTACTCAACATGGTCTTAGTGGGTGTAAATCTAGTTTTTCTTTTTTAATAGGAACATTTTAAAATATTATGTGGTAAAATATACATAACAATTTACCATTTAACTGTTTTTAAGTGTACAGTTCAGTGGCACTAAGTACACTCACAGTGTTGTGAACCATCACCACTATTCTGTTTTCAAAAATTTTTCAGCACCGCAAATATAAACTCTGTCCTCATTAAGAAATAACTCCCTGTTCTCCCCTCACCCTAGTTCCTGCTAACCTCTAATCCATTTTCTTTCTGCAAATTTGCCTATTATAGATATTTCCTATAATGAAATCATACAATAACCTTTGTGGAATGGCCTTTTGTGAAAATGTAGGGATTTTTTTCCCCCCAATATTGTGGTAAAATATACATAGCATAAAATTTACCGTTTTAACCATTAAGTGTACAGTTCAGTGATTATTAAGTACATTCATTCTGTTGTGCAACCATTACCACCATCCATCTTCAGAACTCTTCATTTCGTAAAACTGAAACTACACTCATGAAACAATAACTCCCCTTTCTTTTCTCCCCCTCAACCATCGGCAACCACTCTCTCGGTCTTTATAAATTTGACTATTCCAAGTACCTCACATAAGTGGAATCCTACAGTGTCTTTTTGTGAGTGGCTTATTTCACTTAGCATAATGTCCTCAAGGTTCATTCTTGTTGTAGCATGTGTCAGAATTTTCTCCCCTTTTAAGGTTGAATAATACTCCATGGTATGCATATACCACATTTTGCATATTCATTTGATGATGGACACTTGGGTTGCTTCCACATTTTAGCTATTGTGAATAATGCACATATGAACATGGGTGTACAAATATCTCTTCAAGACCCCATTTTCAATTCTTTTAGTTATATACTTAGAAGTGGAAATACTGGATCATATGGTAATTCTATTTTTAAATTTCATACAGTTTTTCACAGCAGCTGTACTATTTTATGTTTCCATCAAAAGTGCGTAAGTGTTCCAATTTCTCCACCTCCTCACCAACACTTGTTATTTTCTGGGGATTTTTTTTTTTTTTCCATAGTAGCTGCAATACTGTGATTTATGATATTTGGTCTATATCCACAGTTCCTGGCTCACAGCTCTGAAAACCCTTAAGATTTCCAGGGGCGGGGGCGGGGACGGGGCAGAGGACTGGGTATGGTGTCTTTTGTTATGTCATTGAAGTGACTTGGAAAGCACTGCAGAATGAGAGCTGATTGCCAGTGGAGCCAACCATGTGACTACAGGTTTGGCACTTTTAGTCCCACCCATCCCACCCCCTACCTGGACCAGGAGAGGGAATAAAGATTGCGTTCAGTAGCCGATGGCCAGTGACTTAGCCAATCATGATTAATCAACTTGCCATAAAAACCCAGGAGGACAGCTTGTTGGTCCTTCTTTTTTGGAGAGCTTCCACATTGTGGAACTAGAATGCCTCTGTGTGCCACAGTGATGAGCCCCAAGCCAGGCCCCAAGCTGCATGAGGACAGAAGTGCCTTTGTTTGGGACCTCCTCCTATGTATCTCTTCATCTGGCTGTTGATTTTTATCCTCTAATATCCTTTGTAATGAATGGTAACCTAGTGAGTAAACAGTTTTCCTGAGTTCTGTGAGCCGGTCTGGTAAATTAGTTGAACTCAAGGAGGGGATCATTGGAACCTCTGTATAGCAAGTTAGTTAGTCATAGGTACAGGTAACAATATGGACTTGCAGTTGGCATTCTGAGTTGGAGGGGTTCATTGCAACCTCCAATTTGTAGCTCGTTGGTCAGAAGCACAGGTTAGAGCCTGGGCTTTTGTGGCAGGCGTCTGAAGTATGTGTGTGTAGGGAGACAGTATTGTAGGACTGAACCCTTAACTGTGGAATCTGATCTGTCTCTGGGTAGTGTCAGAATTGAGGTGAATTCTTGGACATACTAGTGGTGTCTAAAAATTGTTTGTTGGTGTGGGGAACCTGCCCCACATTGGAATTGGGTCTGGGAACCCTATCGGTAGCCATCCTAATGGGTGAGGTGGTTTCTCATAGTTTTGATTAGCATTTTCCTAATAATTAGTGAGCAGCATTTTTTTATGTTGTTTTTGGCTATTTGAATATCTTTGAAGAAACGTCTATCCAAGCACTTTGCCCATTTTTGAATCAGATTATTTTTGTTGTTGTTGTTAAATTTAGGGGTTCTTTATTTTTCTGGATATTTATCCCTCAGATACATGATTTGCAAATATTTTCTCTTATTCTGTGAGTTACCGTTTTACTCTGTTGTTAGTGTCTTTTGATGCACAAATTTTTAAATTTTCATTGAGTCCAATTTGTCTATTTTTTCGTTGTCGCCTGTGCCTTTGATGTCATATCCAAGAAATCATTGCCAGCAATGTAGTTTTTAAAGTAGGGAAGAAGCCGCTAAGGCTTCAGATGTGGCCCTAATTGCTTCATGGCTAATATGGACTCTGCTGCTTTACTCTTCACATCAGCTGGGGATGACACGGGTCTGTCTCTTCATTTCACTGAGCAGTGGGAGCAAAGCACCACTAAGAGGTGGTGCCCTTGTATCCTAGCTGGCCTAAGGACACGTAGAGATCAGAAGCAGCAAGCCATGCCTGCTTCCGTGGAAATGGCCTAGGAGACTGGCTGGCCATTCCATCCTGGAACCAGTCACCACATTGACTCCTGTGGTAGTCTCTATAGCACGTGACTCTTCAATAACCACACTCCCAATTGCTCCTCAGAAGCACCTTGTGTCGTAGGCATGGCAGGGTTTTATAAAGATGGACAGCCCTCTGGAGTGGATCCTGGGCAGAAGTACGGGAAAATTGTTTTTTCTTAACAATACCATCTCTACAAAGCCATTTTTCACTGTGAGATTTAAAAAAGAAAAAAAAAGTTAAATTCTGACTAGACCATGAACTCGAGGGCAGGAACCAGAATCTTGTCTGTTTTATTTTAATCATTGAGCCTAATTCTGGGCATTCTTTAAATGTTTTCCAAACTGCACTGATAATTAATTGTGGCTTGGGACACAATGATTTGTAGAAGTCAGTGTTAAAGATTATTCAAAATGATGTCATTTTGATTTTATTTTTAACCACGGTTGTTCTATCTTACGTATACTCTCCTGAAGGTCCTCCTCAGGACCTCCTATTGGAAGAAGTGAGGTCATTGTTTTGTCAAGTATATGCTGGATGTTATTAAACTCTTAGAAAGTTTTCTTCTTAATTAGTTAAATCTTGTTAACCTTACTCATTTTCTTTTTATACTCCACCTTCAGAGTATTTTAGAGATCTGTAGCTCAACCTCAGGTATAATCTGAAATAATGAGACATTATAGAATCTGAATTAATAAGGATTTACTGACTGAAAATAAAAGCAAAGCCCTCATTTTGAAAACTTTTCTGATAATAAAGGAAGGGCAGACACAGTTACCCTATTTGCAGGTGAAGATCCTGGTTTTGTGAGTAGCAGAGCTGAGTGTCAGACTAGGTCTTCTGGCTCCAGATTTTTCCTTTCACTGTATTATACTAAAAATCCACAGCTCTTAACTGGGATCTGTCTAGTCTGAAGATCTTTTCTTTAATATGATTTTTTACTCAGTTATATTGATTTGAGTTGAAATTGTCAAATCCCCATCATTCATTCACATACATTTATTGAACATTCAACATTTATTGAACATTTATTGAACATTGTCAGGCTCCAGGAGATGTCTAACTAAAGTAAACAAGTTTAGTGAATAATCCTCTATAAGAGTACCATTTTCCCTAATAGAGGTGAGTACCAATTTGGGAAAACTTGAATATTTTTCTGATTGCAGATCTCTGATCTTTTTATCCCATTTGTTTAAGAGTTTTGGGCAATACTTATATTTTTTAAAAATTATTTCGAAAGGTTATGTAGCATTTCCAGTTCTGAAAAACATCACAGAAGAATGTCTTGTTCTTTTAGGATGCTGATTTTCCACAACTTTAGTTGGCTAAATTGATTCGTATTAAATCTTACAGTTGTAAGCATTCTGGGGCATTAGCTCCATCAACCCATACACATTTATGAAGTGCTCTTGAGGTGCCTGGCTCTGTTGAGTAAGGCACATGGAAGCTGGGCCTGAGTTTGAGGAGACAAGACACATGAACAGATCACTCAGGTATTGTCTGTTAAACACATTGGCTTGGGAGTTGGGAAGCTTTGCCTCTGACTGGCTCTGTGACCATGAGCCAATGACCTAACTATTTTGAGCCAGCAGATGCTAACATTGGTAAAGTGGTGTTTACCTCAAATGTGGGCTGTAAAGATTAAATGAAATAATTTGTGTAAAGGGCTGAGCAGAGTGTTAGTTGATGTTATCCACAATGATAATAAATATAACAGATGCCTCCTGATTTTAACAGTTTTGGGGAAAATCTAATTTTGCCTGGCTCAAGTGTGTCCCATTATGGATTTCTTCTTACATAGTTCTGTTGTCTAACCTACTGTGCCTTCAAGGAACAATGCTCATTCAGAAAGGGAAGTTGTGACTCATTCATTCAGCAAATTAACCAAGTACCTGCTGATTGCATAGCTCTATGGGAATATAAAGCAGCAGTACACTCCAGTGTACTGCTGAGAGACCTTATGGGCGGATGAGGGGATTAACAGTTCTTGAGCACTTAACTATGTTCTGGTCACTGTGCTAATTACTTAGTTTTATCTCTTTATTCCTTACAACTGTTCTGTGAGTAAAACAAGGGCTCAGAGAGAAAATGTCTGAAGTCACAAAGTGGCAGAGCCAAGATTTGAAACCAAAACCATCAAATTCTTCTCTGCCATGCTAATTTTTAAGGACAAAAGTCCTAAGTAAAAGTTACGGAACGTTTAAAGACAGTGATATAAGGGATGACAAAAGGCAGCCTCTTGGATGACCCTTATAAGCTTGCGCCGAGACAATCCAATCCTACTTCACCCTTTCTTAAAAGAAAGCATTGAAACTTAAAACAAACAAAAAACTCAGTTTGATTCAGAAACAATAGAAGAAAATGTGGAAAAGTAGGCACAGCTGACCCTAGAATCCCTACTCAAATATGGATACAAGGCCTTTCTTCTTGTCTCAGTCCCAGCCCATGCTCCCCTACCATACCCATGGGTGCCCTGGGCTCCAGCCACACTGAACTTGGCACAGTGAATTATCCACTTGTCCTGTGTGCTGTGTCTGCGTCCTCCCCAGCATGCTCAGCCCTCACACACTGTACACACTTCTGTCAGCGGCCAGCGCACTGAGCTGCTTTTTTGGTTTACTTGTCTGTGTCCCCCTTTAGACTGAATCTTTTATTTTTGTATCCTGAACGCCTAACCAGTAGAAACTTTAATAAATCATTGAAGGTAGGAGCGGGGTTGGTTGAACAGATAGGGATATTAGAAGGGACCAGAGAAAAAGATGAGTGCAGCCCCAAGGAAGAGAGGCCAGTCTTCGCAGCCTGCACTGGCCTTCTGGACCTGAAAGTCTATTCATGCCCTTGGTCCTATATTTGAGGACCAGGCCTCTGTGAACTAGCCTGGGGACCTAAACTCCATTTAGACTCTAAAAGTTTAGAGCCTCATTTCTGTGCGTCCAAGTTCCAATGAACTTACTCAGATTTCTTCCTACCTCAACCTTCTGTGAGTGTGATGTAGACATTCTTGGAATGCAGGTCCCATCTCTGCCTACGTGTGGTACCTCAGTAGCCTAATGAGCAGCGCAGACAGGCTCAGGCTTACCGCAGTTCTTGGCATGTATGAACAAGCATGTGCCCAATGGAAGAAGACCTCTGCTGGGTCCCCTCTTGGCTCATGCCAGTTATTTATCTATCACTCAAATTTGTTATCTTCATAACTAGGATTAACATTTCTAGATTTCTCTGTACGCCCTGGTCCAGGAATTCTTTGAGTTAAAAGGGCAGAGGAGGCAGATTATGAATACCTGCAGTTCTCTAGAATCTGAAGATTTCTTCATGAGGTCCAGTTCCCTGGTGGTTCCTACAGGGATATGCAGCTCGCATTCTCTCCCTTGCTCAGTTCTGTGAGGTGGAACAGACCAGCTCTGGGAAGGTAAAAAGAGTGAGGATGCTGGGTCAGTTCACTTTAGCTTCTAGGCTCTATTCCTAAGAGATAATTAAGCATTGCAGATCTGCTTTAGTCCCAGCACCACCGATGCTGCCCTTGACATCTCAAATTTAGGAATGTTTTTTGAAACTAGGTGTGAACTTGTTTCTTACATAGTAAGCTCTGTTCTGGATGGACCAGGTGCTGGCTGGTCTGAGATCTCAGTGAACTTATCCCTCACCTCCCAAGTTTATCTGACCTCTCCATAGTGCCTCTGGACTGTAGCTAGAGGTTGTGTATTCTGAAGGACAGGCTCTTGAGTTTGCTGTCCCTCCCAAACTCTGTGCTGTGCTGTAATTGCATTGTGCTTTTGGTAACGTTCTCCCTGTTTGAGATCTAGGTTTCCAAAACTCTTCGTCCAAGAATCATCTGGAGTGGAAAGTAGGGCACATTTATTTAAAGATGTAGATTAGTGGGCCCTATCCAGATCCATATTCTGTTTAAATCCTTGAGAGGGTCTAGAAACCAGAACTCTGAGAAGGTGCCTTGTTTAGGAAAAACAGGCAAGTTTGATGTTTGATGTGGCCCCTTGTTAAGAATCCATGTATCTTCCTTAGCTCCTGTCCTAGATTCTAGAGCTTCAACTTGACCTTGCTCTTCTTTGTGACCACCTCCCCACTCCCACCACCCCCACACACACACCCGCTGCCGCAGCCAGCCTTGATTGTAGTTGGTATGGAGCTCTGTTGGTTGAATGCATAAATGGTTGAGTGGTGAGTTTGCTTTGCATTCACTTCAAAGAACGTAAAAGTTATAGCATTGCACAATGAATTTGAGGGAAAACAAAGACCAGGTATTTAATTTTGTAGAGCTGCATGTTAAAGGGTAATATGTAAGAGTGAAAAGAGTGCTGATGCTGTGTTGGAAAGTCTGAATTTGGCACTGTATGATGACCTGGCCTTGGGCAAATCCTCTAACATCCATGGCCTGATATCTTCCTCTGTAAACTAAAGGTCAGAAGGAGTAATAGATGTGAATGTTTTAAAAACTAGAAAATGGATTCAGATCAAGAATCAAGAATGGTCAAGTTAGAGACAGGGGCACAAAACCAGCCACAAGGTCTCTGTGTGGTCAAGTCCAAGTCTTTAGGCTCTACAGGAACCAGTAAAAAATTTTATTAGGATGGCAGCCCAGGCATGCTCTGGGCCTGCTTCCCTTTTACTCTGTCCAGTTCCTGAGCTGACCAGGGCCCTCTGTCCTCTGAGTCACTGTCTCAGTCTGAGTCCATGAAGTTGTGGCCACATTTCGTTTTTCTGGAGGTGCTCAGTGGACAGTTCCCAGGGAAAGTTGCCCATTTCTGCCATGTTGCCCTGATGCAGTAAGGTTCCTGTGCTTGAGGGTAGGGAGGAGATGAGGAGAAGAGGCTCTAGGGATGGCTGTGCAGCTCTGGGGCCAAGGATATATTGCAAAAAGACATTTGTGAGTAGTTGGCCTGGGAGTTGACCAAGATTAGTCATGCATGCCTGAACCTACTCAGCAAATATTTGAGTGCCTTCCAGGATGAGGCTCTAGAACCCAGGTAGGCACCATGTAATTAGTCTGTTAAAAATTAGACTGAGAGCGATGTGATCTGCCTAGAGTTGGGCCATGCAGACCTATTCCAGTGCCTGGCCTGCTGCAAGGCACCTACTCCCTGCAAACTCTGAGCTGACCTGATATTGTCAGGTGATACTTACCTTGAACCTGACTGTCCCCTTGTCCCTGTGTGTAGGATTATGCACCATGCAGAGCCTTGTTAGGTCCAGGGAGTGGAGAGGGCAGTGGACCAGGGTAGGTATGTGTGTGTGTGTCTGTGTGTGTGCATCTCCCCAGCAGCAACAGCCCCCTCTTACCTTGGTGCGCTCTTCAAGTTACTGTGTTATCTCACAGGGCCACCTTAGCAGCCTTGTAGGAGGCATGACACCCTCACTTTTCATATGAGAAAAACAGTTGAAGCCATCAAGGTGTCTGCCCTTAGCCACACAGCTAGTCAGTGGTGGAGTCAGGACTTGAATTCAGAGCTTTTCAGGGTTGGGGAAAACTGGAACATTAGGGAAATTTTAAAAACATGTTCTCTCACTCATGTCTGATTTCAGAATTAATACATGTAAAAATGTCAGTTTTATGAATGGAGAAGATTCAGAAAGTATAAGTCCCTACCTCTAAGCCCCACCAATACAGAGATAATCACTATTAACAGTTTGGTATGTTCTTCAACATTTTAAAAGACATTTACTAATATTTATATTCATTATTTAACAAATATAATATTATACATAAATTTTATAATTTCCTTTTTAAAAATATTATTGTAAGAGTAATATCTGCTTATCATGAAACATTAAAGCAAGATAAGAATATAAAATTCAAAATTCCCCAGCCCTCATAATCCCAGAAATGACTGTTGATAGTTTAGTATGTGCCTTCTAGACATTTTCTTTGCATATGTGTATATATGTATGTCTATATAAGTATATATACACATATGTATATGCGTGTATACATGTATACACACACTCATTTTATGCTTTGTTTTTACCCATTCATACACATACTCTTTTGCAACCTGACCATTTTTTTTAAATACCTTTTATTATGGAAATTTATAAGCACACACAAAATAAATTACTACAGTGAGTCTCCATTCATCATCCAGTACCAAAAACCATCAACTTTCCTGTTCTTAATTCATCTTTTCTCTCCACTACCATTTTAGAGGCTTAATTAGAGTCTGCGTTTTCTTTTTAAGGAAGAATGCTTTATTGGTTGTGCTGTCTGCTGTCTTGACAAAAGACAGTCAAGATCAATCTGTGAACCTGACTTTATGGTTGTATTTCCATATCTATACACATAGTCCTTCATCTTAAAAGATTTTCTTTTTTTTTTTAAAGAAAAATATGTAGGATACTTTAGCTAGAACAGCAAAGAAAAGCCATAATGTAGCCCTCACAAGTAGACTCCATCCTACAAAGAAGAGAGCAAATGTGTATGGAGAGGAGGAAGTACTGGGTTATAGGTAAGGTCTTGGAACTGTGGCCAGCAAGGCACTGGTGCTGCTGGCAGCTGGCTGTCCTTCTGGGACATTATGTAAAATGATGTAACTGAGTGAAAAGGTGGCAGTGAGCTGTCCTCTTCTCCCTAAGTCACTGAGCTGCTTTTGTGCTGAGAGATGCTCATGAGTCCAGAGTTCTGAGGTGGTGGTGTCTAGAAAGCCTTCTTGGTCTGAGAGAGAACTGTGGATTTTTGGTCCTCGCCTCCTCATACTTTGGAAGCTGAAATCGGGGTGGTGGTCTTGTGCTCCATTGGTGAGTCCCAGACTTGTGGCGGGGCCACCTGCTTTGGAGAGGGTGGATGAGGTGACCTGGAACAACACAGTTTCAGAGCTGGAAAAGGGCACCTAGGAGACCATGTTGTCCAGTGCCTCAGTTTACAGATGAGAAAACTGGCCTGGGGAGGAGAAGGGAGGTTCCCAAAAATACCTGTTGACTGGGACCAGCATCCAAGCCCCTGATTCTCTGACTGTGGTAGCTAGCTAGCATTTCCTCCTTGGAATTTCTGAGATTGTGAGAGTAGCCAGATCAGGGCTCTTGACAGATGCTTAATCTGCACCCAGAATTTCTGAGTATCCTTTGGTGTTGGTCTAGTCCTCCTTCTGTTCAGCTCCTGGCAGACTCTTTGATTTGGAGATAGTAGTGAACAGCATTCTCTTTCTCCCAGCATTTGGTGGCCAGCTTGATCTTTGTTGGCACAGTGATTTGAATACAAACTGAGTGTCATGAGTCCCAGTCTCAGCTCCACATGAGTCAGGTAGCCCGAGCAGTCTCAGGCCACAGTTTCCTAAAGACATTAGATCAGATCAGATTCGCCCACAGCATGATATGAGTGTGCCAGATGGTTTCAGATGGTATGAGAATAAAAGATTTTCCTTCATTACATTTATATTTATCTTTCACTTATGTTAAGTAATACTGGTTTTCTATTTTCAGCAGTATCATAAGCCTCCTCTTTAAAGGTATTGAAGCTAAAAAGTTGATTTAGACAAAATAAGGTGGGTGGTATTCTAACTTGGCAGAAAGGGAAATGCAAAGGATTGCAGTGTGGAAGACATCGGACCAGATGACTTTTCTTGTCCTTTCTAGCACCTCACCTTTCATAGTTATGGGTTTTCTTTGTATTCCGGCATATACCAGTCACATACTTTCTGGCCTGAGCAGATTCACCTGCCAACATGGAGGCTGTCCATAGTTAGAGGACAGCCTGTGACTGTTCAATTTGACTGAGCAAGTATTTGTCATCTGGGGTGGTTATCCTGGGAGAATGTAAAGACAGTGAGACAGGATGCCAGTTCTTCTGGAGAGTCCATCTGGAGACTGCTCTATATTGGAATGGTTTGTGTATTTGTGTGGTACATTCTACACTATGTTCATGGAAGTTTCTGAGTCATTGCTCTCTAGTGCCCCACAACTGTTATCCTCTGCAGCCCCTGGGAAGTCTACTCAGGAGTTCAGTCTGAACTTCTGGAGCTGAGAGGAGATGGGGGTATTGGTGTGGAGCCAGGGTGAGAGATACTGGGCTGCAGAAATGGACAATCAAGGGCTCTTTGCCTTTCAGGATTTTCCCGGGGAGAATCTTCACTCAAGAGTTTGCTGAAAGCCAAGGATGGCAAACAAGGGGCCCTCGGCCTCTGCATCCCCTGAGAACTCCAGTGCAGGGGGGCCCAGTGGCAGCAGCAATGGTGCTGGCGAGAGCGGAGGGCAGGACAGCACCTTTGAGTGCAACATTTGCCTGGACACAGCCAAGGATGCCGTCATCAGCCTGTGCGGCCACCTTTTCTGGTCAGTACCCCTTCCTCCTCCCTAGAGGATACACTGTCAAGTTGAGAAAGCTCATAGCCCTAGACAGCTTTAGAGAAGGTTTCCCACCTACTTTGGGTCTTGATACATTCAGGCCCAAAGGCAAGAGACCTGGGTTCTCATCCCAGTTCTGCCGCTGATGAGCTGAGTAACCTTGGGCAAATCCTGTCCCCACCCTGGGCTCCATATCCCCATCTCTAAAGTGATTACACTCACCATTTAGTGAGCACTTTACTATGTGCCACTTGCTATGCTGAGCCAAGAGGCAGTATAGCACAGTGGTTATGAGCAAGGACTGTGGAGCCAGACTGCCTTGCTATGAATCCTGACTCTGCCGCTTTTCCTACTGGATGACCTTGGGCAAGGAAGGTACTTATATGCATTCTGCTTCATTTTATAGGGTTGTTTGTGAACATTAAATGATGTGAAATATGTTAACGGCTTAGAAGAGCACATAGTAAATATTACGTGTTAACTATGATCCCAGTAATTGTTACCATATTTCATGTAGTATATCAAAATGAAGTAGCAGAGTCAGTATCCGTTTCAGCCTTAATGGTTATAGAATACCCTTCCTGGCTCTTGAGAATCTGGGTGAATGTTGAGATCTTATTTTTTTTCTCTTAGTTTTGAGCTGGATCTTGATGGGTGAATTGGGGTAATAGAAGGGCGAGAATGCCTGGTAAGGCAAAGCATGTGCCACCCCAAAGCAGGCAATATCTAGGGACAAGCATATGCACTGTTGGGTTCATTTGAGACCCTGAGGCTACTCTATACCTCGAATAGCATCCTGGAGGCATGCTGTGGGATAGGGAGTGTTAGAATGGTTAAGGGAGAATCAGGCCAGATTATCAAACCCAGATTTGACTGAGTAGGACGTAGAGCTATTGGATATTTTTGACTAGGGAAGTGGTGTGAAGTAATGTAAGCAATACTTAAGGGAGTTTAAGTTGGCAATAGTGAAATTGATAAATTTATTGGTGAGTGAATTGAGCGAGGCAGAGATTTTTGTTCTGGAGGCTCTTGCCTTAATAATTAAATTTTATGCGGAAACTGTTGTCAACAGCCCTCTCCTAGAAATTGGAAATACTCTAGCTTTATGATTGAGATTTTTATAAAACCAGAACTTGGAATGAGTGGCAAAATTAAAAGTTAAGTTGGGGTATCAGTGGAAAGGACACAGATTCTAAAATGAAACACACACTTCTAATCAGAGTGCCAAATCTGTTATCCTCTCTGTATCTGTTTCTTTATTTGTGGAGAACAGGATCAAACTATGATCAAAAAATGGAGATAATTGCACTTCCTCAAAGCTTAGTGTGACTATCCAGTGACATTAACAAATGCAGAGCTATTTAGCCACAGTCTGGCACACAGTAATTGCTTAATAAATGGAAGTAATCATCATAATCCTAAAATTACCATGAAGA
This sequence comes from Pteropus alecto, assembly GCF_000325575.1. NCBI lineage: Eukaryota > Metazoa > Chordata > Mammalia > Chiroptera > Pteropodidae > Pteropus > Pteropus alecto. Next base: position 4,888,346 of record NW_006430462.1, read on the forward strand.
AAAGTTACATCCATTTCTCCCTCACTGCCTTTGAGAGAAGTTGCCAGTGGAGATCTGCCATGATTTAGGGTGCCACTGGCTCAGTTTGGAATGGCGTGGCAAGGTTAATGTTGGAGTCAGATGTCAGGAATCTTTTATGTCCAGGGAGATTGTGTATCTGGATTGTGAGGCTAAACTGTGGTTTAGGAATTGGGAATGGAATTATCCTCTGAGTCCAAATTTTACTCAACTAGAGGAGACATGTTGTTTGAAGGACAGAAACCATGTCCACATTTTCCACAGTCCCAGCCCGTAATAGATGTATGGTAGATATCAATAGTTTAATGAGTGAATTGAGAGAGAAAGAAAAATAAAAAATCTGAAGTTAGAATGACTTTTCCTTCAATTCTGGAAATGTCATTTTTTGCAACCAATGCTGTGTGATAGAAAGGACAGTGAACTGAAAGTCAGGAGACTTATTTTTAAGTCCCGGTCCTATAGGCAAGTCATTTCATGAGCTTGGTTTCCTCATTTAAAGAATAAGAGAGTGAGCAATGACCTTAGCATAACTCGCTAAGCTGAAGGTAGGCTTTTCTGCCAAGTAGCAGAAAATATCATTACTTAAAGATATTTTTACAGTGGACCTGAACTTTGAAGCTACTTACTGCCAGCCAAGCACTCAAGGCTGGGGCCAGCTGGAAGACTTTGTTACACTGGATCTAGATCTATACATTCCTTGTGAGTCTGAGGAGGCTATCTATGAACCCACTGAAATTGAGTCTAAAATAGTACATATGCACATGTGCACATGGATGAGATCATGAAGATTCCCCCATGAATTTTTCTGCACAAAAGGTCCTTAATTTTTGTTGGATTCCTACCAAGGTCATAACCACTCAGAGTTTGACTTGTAGAGAAGCTAGTTCTGGGATGATCTGTGACCTGGGGGTCTTCACAAGTAGTGAGATCACAGGGATGAAGATTGGCATCTTGTCTCCATTGCCTCATTTTTTCTGTGATTTTAGGCAGTTTTCTAATTTCTGGTACCAGTGATCCCCCCAGACCCTCAGTAGGATGGCAGTACTCCATAGTTTGATCCTGATTTCCCATTTTTCTTCTAATGAAAGCATTTTTCTTCCTTTCCCCTTTCTCATTCTCCTTGATGACTGGTTGCCCCGGGGACTCTGACAGTTGGCCGTGTTTACATCAGGTAAGATGCATTTCATTTTACTTTGTCTTTCATCAGCTGTGGTTGCACAAGACACCCCTAGGCTCAGGAGACTACTGTCAGAAACTGCAATCTCCCCTACTTGTGGGCTCATTTGCTTGCTTTACCCCTAACCCCCATTATAAACCTGTCCACTGACAAGCACTTGATGAAACAAGGGTTAGAGTAGTACCCAGCATAGTCCTGACTCTGCTACCCATGGCCTTTGTGACCTTGGCAGGCTACCACCTCTTTGGGTCTCAATTTCTCATTTGTAAATTGGGTCAGATTTGATAGTATGTTAGGTTTTTATTTTTGAGATTTTGCCTCTATAAAAAGTACCTCCTATCATATCAACAATCCCCCCACCCTTAAAGGTCTTAAGAATGTTAGGAAAGGGAAAACTTTTTTTGTCTCAACAAAGACAAAAATTTAGATTATTATGAAAACTAGTTAGTAAGTATTCGCCAAGACTTAGGCACCGGCTTGGTAAGACAGAGCAGGGCCTGGCGTTCACAACTGGCTGTGAACAATCACTGAGAGCTGACTGTCTCCAGCAGGAGAGGCCCACACTAGTAGGTGACTTAGGAATGTGGAGGGAGGACAGAAGTTTCAGAACACTAGAGCCTCAGAATCTGGATGGGGAATCTTAGAAGGGTTCCTACTACCTTCAGGGCTGTGCATTCTGACCCCAGGGGAACCTGGTGGAACATATTTGCTATAAATTTATAAAGAGCATATAACATAAGTTATGGAGCTTTTGACAGTAAGATAAAGGAAATAGGATATAAAATCATTAAATGCTGCCTTCTCTTTGGCCCTGAAGTCCTAGGTTCACATTTATATAATAAGCTTCATATCAGTGGGTCTAAAAATGCAATTTATATTCTAAGATAAATGTTGAGAATATAAATGTCAAATTATTTAATGTCTACAAAGACACTACAGGTAAGATGTTTTCATCTTTATTTTTTTTAAGAAAGTTAACCAAAATATTTTTTAATTTAACCTGTAAAAGGGCCTGGGAAACCCCAAACAGAATTCTGGTGTTTTTAATATTGAAAGAAATAGTTGAATGAAAAAAATCAATGAAAGTACATAAAAATGCTAAGCAAATTTAGATAATGAGCAAAATCTATCCTTTAGCACATAGTAAGTCACCAGAAAACAGTCAGCTTATGTGCAGATGCTAATGTCTGAGATACAAAGTTGTTGAGAAAATTATATAAAAATGAGAAGTCACAGAAAGCAATATCAAACCGCTGTGGTAATAATTGTTCCATCGGGGAAGGTGGAGATTTAGTTTGTTATATCTGCACTCAGAGCCTAAACTGAAGCTAGGTTTGTCAGACCCCTTGACATAGCTCCAGGCTTGCAGTTCCTTCCTGTTGTATTGCTGGGAGCCCCTAGAGGGAATGTAGCATGAAGAAGCTTGTTTAATTATGACGGTGCTTAACGGCAATTTTGATTTCATTACTAGTAAATATTTATTAAATGACAGGAGGAGGAGGGCAAAACTGGGGCCTGGGAAACCCTAAATAGGATTCTGATGTTTTTAATGTTGAAAGAAATAGGAGGGTAGGAATCAGAGAGTCAGGTTCCTTGAGGTGTTCCCTGCTGGTGCTGGTGTTTCCAATTTAAGGCCTCTAGTCCATGTTGTCCGGCTGGCTCTGACTGACTGCTCTATGGTGGGCTTGTCCCATTTATGAGTTTTTCTCTCCTGCTTGCAGTGGTTGGAGACCAGACCAAATAGACAGGTGTGTCCAGTTTGCAAAGCTGGGATCAGCCGAGACAAGGTCATCCCACTCTATGGCCGGGGCAGCACTGGGCAACAGGACCCCAGGTAAGGCCTTGGGTCACTGCTCAAACCCACCCCTTGGACATGAATTCACTTCCATTCTGCACCAACTTACCCTACCTTTTATGTAGTGCTCGCAGACCCTCAGTTCTGAGGTAGTTGGGATCCAGATGGGAGCCAGCTAGGAATGCAGGGGTGCCAAGTTGCTATTTCCTGAGCCGTAATACAGATATCCGCTGCCAGTGGGTAGGCAGTGTTCTGGGCAACACACAAGGCATCACAAAAACAAGTGGCAAAGTACTTGTAAAGGAGCAACCTGCAAAGCAGGCTGTCCAGCAGAAAGGTCTACAAGGAGAGGAGTTGTGTAGCAGTGATATATAAAGTACCGGGGAAGGAGAGGACAGGGGGTCTGGGAGGCTTTGTGGCGTTTGAGATTTCTGGAAATGGAGGTGTGGGTGGGTCTGGCATTCCACAGTCACACATATTAAGAGCCCTTCATGGTGTAAACATATACACCCCACCCCACCCTTTGAACTCCCCAGCAGTGTCTCTTACCATCTCCCACCTCACCCTAGCATACCCTGTGCCCAGACATATTGGACTTCTCTGAGAGGGATTTATTTATATTCACGAGCCTTTCTTTGTATTTGTTTTCCCTCTGCCTCTTCTGCCCTTCCCGGTTCTGCTCCTCTCCTCCTCCTTCTCCTCAAACTTCTGCCCATCTTTAATGAGCAGCCCTAAAGTTACCTCTTTGAAGTGACTCCTCGAACCCACATCAGTTGTTCTCACCCATTCTCCCACCCCATTTAGTTCATACCTCTATTAAAGAACTCCCTCCCTACACTGTATTGTGATTGGTTGTAGCCCCCTTTAAACCACGAACACCTGAAGAGTAGGATCTGTCAGTCTTAGTATTGGTAGCATTCTGCCTTGTGCTTCTTAATGGATAACAAGCGCTGTCCAGTATTTATGGGATGAGTGATGGAAGGGGCTAGGACCGAGAGGCAAAAAGAATAGTGTAGAGTACTTGCCCAAGAGTAGTGGGAGATAAAGCTGAAGTTAATAAGGGCAAATCAATGAGACCCTGAATCTCAGCCCTTTCTGCTGGCAGGCCATCCTCTATTTCAGTTTGGATTTGGGATTTTTTATATCTGTGACCTATATGTCACACAAGTCCTGGGAAAGGTGCCTGGCTGCCATTCATAACCAATCTGAGTCAGGCTCTCTGTGAGAGGAGTAGGCTTAGTGCAATCTGATGAACTTCTTTTAACAAACTGATTTTCTCCATAGGTAGGAAAAAACAATTGCAAGTAGAACAAAGAGTTATTTAGTATTTGGGTTATTTTGGCATAGGTTCATGTGCTGGGCAGGAAAGGGGCATGGCCCTGGTGAAGAATTCCCAGGCTACTCAGGGAGCAGCTCAAAGCATTTTGTAATAGATCTATTTTACACTGTTTCTGTTTCAGAGAGAAGACCCCTCCCCGTCCTCAAGGACAGAGGCCAGAGCCAGAAAACAGAGGGGTGAGGAAAATTCTAGGAGAACCTTCTAGAAATGAGAAATTGGCTTTAGAAGTTTCCCTCTTGGCCCTGTACTTTTTCCTCCTTGATTATAAAAGTAAAGGAAAATATGTAAAATACAGAAAAGAAAAGGGGGAGATAGAAACATTTTGGTCTATTTTCTTTCCCATTTTTTTGTAATCATACACAAATTTTATAGAACTATTTATGCGTGTATATTTTATAGATAAATGTGTGTATAAACATATATTTATTTACTTTTTTAAAAAAAAATATTTGTCTCCTCTTTTGTAACCCTCTTAAAATTTTGTTCATTCTATATTAAGTGCCTTCTGTGTGCTGGGCATCATTCTAGGCATTAGTGATACATCAGTGAACATAGCAAAGATCCTGCCTTTATGAAGTTTACAGTATCAGAGAGGGGGAGGTTTTCAGCGATATATTTTGAGATTTTTATATCAATAATATTTTATGTGACCATTTAGTGATCTGATGTATGGACTTCATATAAATTATTTAATCCACTGTTGGACATTTAGCTGTTTCCTTTTTCTGTTTTAAAAATACTTTGATGAACTTACACATACATTTTTAGCAGGTTCATGATTATTTTACTAGGATAAATTTTTAAAGTAGAATTACCAGCTCTAAATATTTGCATATTTAAATCAGATTTTTTTTTAATTTCTTGTTAAAATACTAAAGAAATTTTAAAATCAAAATATTTACCCACACTTACCAGAATCCCACAAGTATATCTTCATTTCCCCATCTTCTCTTCATCTGTATACTTGAGTGTATATATTTTTATGTAGCCATTGTCATTCTGTTTGCTGCTATAAATTTTAATTTTGGCAGTATTTTCCATGATTCTCTGTAGTGTCTGTCCTCTTTATTATTTTTAAAGGCTGCTATTTATTCCATTGAATGTCGATGCATTCTAATTTAGGTTTTCCACATTGAAGGATCTTTTAGTTGCTTCCATAATTTGCTGTTATAAATTATGCTACAGTGACCACCTTTGCATATTTTTTTTCTCATTTGAATTATGGCATTTCCTTAGAGTTCCCAAGGGTAGGTTTATTGACCGAGTCAGAGATCTTGATAGAAATTGAGGATCTCTTCTCCAGATTACCCTTGATAATAATAGCAGTTAACACTTGTTGAATTATTATTATATAAAAAGAATGTATGTAAAAGGCTTTATGTGCATGATCTCACTTAAGCTTCACATCAATCCATTTAATAGAAGAGCAAACTGAGGCCCAGGAGGTGAAGTGACTTATCCAGGCCTCACAGACAGGGCTGAAACCCAGATCTGGCTGATATTGAAGTCCATGCTCTTGATTACCAGGCACCACCATTTTAACTGTCCTAGGCTCTGGTTCCTTATGGAGTATTATTAGCTTCTAACCCAGGAATCAGAGGCTCCAGAAAGTCAGAAGCCCTGGCCTTCATGCCTGCAATGCACACCTCTCACATTGACAAGTACCTGCAGCCACCAGTGATGCCTTTTTGTCAACTCTGCCTCAGGAACAAACCCACCATATGTGAGGACTTATTGTATAGATGTTGCTAGAAGGGAGGCCGGGGGTTCAGTCCTGGGGATTGCACTGAATGAAATGGTGGTTCCTGATGAAACAATTGCACCTTTCTGGGTAAGACAGCCTTGGTCCCAGGAGCCCTCCGGCTCTCAACCATGCTGGATCTGAATAGAAGGCATTTCTGCACTGAAATGGAGACTGGTTGGTTTTCTTCCATGTAGATTTACCCTCTTATTAAATTGACTGTTAAGCTTTATATAGGTAGTCCTGCCTAGCAAGAAGTTTGAAGCTGGATGCCAGGCTGCTCAGTATGAGATAGGGAGCAGTCGCTTTCATGACTTGCAAAAGACTCAAATGAAGACTCTTTGTGGAGAACAGTTGGCCCATTCGTTTTTCTTCTTTTTATTATTTTTTAATCATTTGTTCTAAAGCTCTACCCAGGGATGCAGGGGAAGAGAGAAATTTTTTTATAAGATATGCACAGTAATTAAGAGCATGGATTTTCGGATCATGTTTACTTAGTTTTAGATCTAAACTCCACCCCCTACTACCTTGGTCAAGTTAGTTTATGTATCCTAGTGTTTAACATGGTGCCTGGCACAGAGTTAGCGCATAGAAAATGGGAGTTATTCACAATATTATGATGCTGATTGAATCTTTTCATATGAAAGATGTTGCAGTGTATAACATATAGGGAACAAAAGTTCGAGATGATACACTAAACCGCTGACTATGGCTATTGGAGGGGAGGGGCTGTGAAATGAATGGATAAGGAAACCTCTGACTTTCCATGTCAGTTATTCCTATAATGTCTGAATTTCTTGTAAGAAGCATATATTACTTTTGTATCAGAAAAAGTATTTTGAATTTTTAAAATTCCCTAACAATATTAAAAGGAAATTTGAAGGGAAAATATATCATGTCCACATACCTACATATTGTCATGTACTTGTCACCATGGTGTTCAAACGATTTTGTCTGATAACTTGGTCACAGAGTTTTTTTGTTATTGCTGCTTAGTCAGAGTAATGTCCTTTGAGAGCATGTATCAAGATTTTCATCATCACTTGCATTGTTGGCTAATTAGGGTTCCACTTTTTTGCTATTGCCAATAATCTATAGCTTGTCCTGACATTCCTTTGTAATTGGGCATAAGAGTTATTGCCAATTTTGCTGTTACAAAGTATGTAGAAAATTGTACTGGCTATTGCGGGACTCTGGGAAAGAACCTGGAGCTCTAAGAACCATGACTTGCATCAGCAGTGTTTTACTTTGGGTCAGAGCCAGTTCTTTCTGCCATGCATATCTCCTTAGCTGAGACTGTTGAAGGGCAGATGGGCCACCAGGATTCCTGTTTTGGGATCTAGATGGGAGGAAATGATATCCCCCCTTGGAAATAGGTGGCAGAGGGCAGGGAGGAGAAGTGGGTGCCACATGTAAGGTGACATGTTTAACAGGTATAGGAGAAACCTGCTTGTTCTGTTTCTTAATTGCATTTCTTCCACACAGGGATTTCAAGGATTTGGATTTGGAGATGGTGGCTTCCAGATGTCTTTTGGAATTGGGGCTTTTCCCTTTGGGATATTTGCCACAGCATTTAACATAAACGATGGGCGGCCTCCTCCAGGTAAGACCCTATTCTGTTGGTAGTCCTGCTTGAAGGCTCCTTGGATTCCAGCAATATATAGGTAACATAGGTAGCTACTACATAGATATCTGCTACATATCTACTACCTAGATAATTAGCCTTTTCAAAATGTGATAAACTCTTTTCCGATTACGGGTGGTCATGCTAATGATGATGCATACTTACCATGTATTAAGCATGTTTAGAGTGCTTACTGTTATAAACTTACCATGTTTAGAGTGCTTACTGTTATAAACTCAGGATCTTCATGATAAGCCTATGGGACAGATGTGTAATTAGCTCCACTTTACAAATCATAAAAAACTCAGTAATGTTTCCCGAGACATACCCCATGCCCATAAAATGAAAAAGTATCAACCATACACCATACCTAGCTGAGGAAAAGCCTAGTCCTGCACATGTACCCCCCTACTTTGACCTTTGGGGACTGGAAGGGGCAAGGTGAACTGGCAGGGAGTCAGGACTTCTATATTCTCTGGCATCTCTATCTAGCTTTCCTCAGGACACACATAGGGCTGGTCCCAAACTCCAGCCCTTTGGAAATAATGCCTAGGCCTGCCACCTGCTGCTACCTTTTCTTCTTCCAGCCAGCTTGAGAGTACCTACTGCATTTGGTGTAGAGCAGGGTGGTGAGGTGGGTGCCCTGTACTCTATCACAGTCTGACACCCAGGATCCTTACCATGGACCCTGCACAGCTGCAAGTTCAGTTGAGCTCTGCTTACAGTCATTGGAGTCTCGTGTGTGCTAGGCACAATAGGGACCAGATTGGAAGGTGGTTCCTGGCCAGGAGCTTATGCTCCAAGGACAATAACCCACTCCTGGGCCATTCCAGTTGTTCCCTGTCCCCACCCTGGTGCTTGTCACATAGCAGGCAATCGATGAGTCTTTGTTAACTGCCTGCCTGCATGAATCCATCAGCACACCTAACTGGGGAGTAGTATAGCACCAGGAGATCTTGGGAATGCCCTTCCTTACCTTATCTGCCGGAAAGATTTCTCCTCGGTTCACATGTTTTCTCTGAGGAAGGAGACCCCAAATGGCATGGTATGCTTCGGTGTGAAGGAGAGACAGGGCCCCGTGAAGGCAGTAGGAACCTACTTGGTAGCTTGCTTCCTTCCAACCTGGTCCAAGGCTCACCTTGGATTCCCCAGGTAAACAGTTCCACAACCAGGCTGGACTCTGGATCACTTTATCCTCTTGCCACAACACTGTTTTCTGTTGTCCTGTTTGGCACAATTTGTCCATCAAGATGTAGATTCTCTTAACTCTCCTTCCCCCGTAATCAGGACAGGGAGCTCTACATAGTAGCTGTTCTCAAAGCAGAGAGGAGTGAAGACCCAGGTTCTCAGCCCATTTCTGCTCCCAGTTTGCCATGCAGTGAAGAAGACGGGTCATTTTGCTTGTCTGAGCCCTAGTTCTCTCCTCTGGAAAAGGAAGGCACTCCATGCAGGGCTCTGAGATCTATCCTGGTTCAATAGTGCCAGGATCTAGAGACTCCATGCATCAGGAGGCAATGCTTAGAGAGACTGAGAGCACGACTGTGTGGCTTTGCCACTAATTCATGAACCTCATCATCTTGGGAAGGTCACTTCATGTCTGTGCTTTGGTTTCTTACAGAAAATGGGAATAATACTCACCAGGTGGTAATGTGTATACAATGGCACACAGAAGATGCTTAACAAACAGTAGCTTTTCTTTTATTATTCTCCCAGAGTTTTCTGTTTTATTTGCACCTTCAGGCCAAAATCTCTTAAGATAAATTGGAGACCTTATTCTCATTGTTATATTATTCCACATTTTCATAATTCCAATTTTGTTTTGCCTGATATTATTTGGGGTTTGGAAAACTTTAGTGTGAAGGTTTCTGTTGTAAAGAGATGAAGGTTGAGCCTCTCAGTTTCTGGCCCAAATGACCAATGTGCACAGCTGCAGCATTCTGACAGCCTCTTTTCTCCTCCTTGTCTCTCCAGCTGTCCCTGGAACACCTCAGTACGTGGATGAACAGTTCCTGTCACGCCTCTTCCTGTTTGTGGCCCTGGTGATCATGTTCTGGCTCCTGATTGCCTAATGCTGGGCTCCCGGCCTACATCCATGGCAGGGACTCTGGACTGGTGACATGCCACCCTCACTCTTGATGTTTGGCTTCCTGGCTAATCCCTGGAATCAGTGGGGTCAGTAACACATCAAGGAGTCTTGCTTCTCCCTCAGAGCTTTGGGACTCAAGACCAGCTGTCGAGGACCCTGGATTTTGGCCACTGCTACAAACACCCTGCTATAACCTCAGGCCTTGGCATTGAGCCGTGTCTCATGGTTACACCATGAAATCCTATCTAGCCAACTCAGCACGTCCTGACTATGCACAGGGAAGAGGCAGGAAGAGAGAAACTGTCATATCAGTACAGTTTAACCTGAGCTATATAGGAACAAAGGGATGAATCAAATGGTACTTATGGAAACTTACTTTCTTCTCTTTAAATACCCCTTGGTAAGTGGCCTCTGAAGTCTGTGGTACTCCTCATACAGAGAGGTTCCCCTTCAAGATCTCAACGCTGCTCTGTCCTATTTCCTCCTCAGCAGAGATGCAAGAAATTGCTGTCCTATAAAGATCATAATTGCAGTAGCTGAAGCTGGAGTCGCTTCATGAATTCACCAGAGACCCAAAAATCTTTTATTGGCTCCAGGCTGTACGAGTGTCTTTGGTCCCAGAGAGTGGCTTGAGTGACTTCCTAGTTTCCTGGCATAGATCATCCCTGGAGACATATGGCTTCACTCACAGATTTTCCATCAGCTTTCCCCACAAAACTACTCACATCTGCCTCTCTGCCAGAGGGCACACAGCCTACATAGACTACTGCTGAAGCCAGGGTTGACTGCTGCGTGTGAGGAAAGACCTGCATTTGGGACTCTGGTAGGATTCAGAGCTCTGATGCAGAAACAACCGCACAAGCAGCCACGTCCCAAAGCTGCAGAAGTTCTGTGTGCATCTTCTCCCAGACCTGCCAAAAGGAATCTGGGGGCTTTGTCAAATCAGCCCAGCTGCATGTTGAAGACCACCCTCCTCAGAAGCCAATTTGTCCTCAATGAAGAGGCAGGGAGGAAGGAAGACCCTAATTTTGATGTAGCTTGATGGACTCCCCTGAAAACTCTTTGTGTACATGTTAACACTAGAGCAGGCAACCCTTGGCGGGCCTGGGGAGCCTCAGCACGGTGATATGATAAGGTCTTCTGTGAAATCATTCTTCCCAAGCCCTTGATTTGTTTTTTGACTTCACTAGATTCTTCCTCTGAATTTGATTGAAGGAGTGCGGTGCCAGGCAGGAGAACAGTTCACTTGATGGAACGGATCTCGCTCTATCAGTCAGGCCTCTTTCTAGAAATCCAGCCTCTTCCGGGTAACCCTGAGGGTAGGAGGAGATGGACTTCTCTGGGGGCTTCTGTCGTTTCACACCAGTCCACTCTGTTCCTGGCTTACCCCCAGCAATAGCCAACAAGTGGTAGAAAGTCCTACCTACTGTCTTTTTCCAGATACGGTTCTGCATAGTGTGTGGAAACTAAGACCTTGTCCAAGATGAGAGAAGCCTTGCTCCCCTCTCCACAGTCTCCATCCTTTCCCCCTTGTACCTGTCAATGCCAGAGTTCAGTGTTTAAACAGACAAAATACAAGTATTGAATATGTGGTTCGTTTGCCGAATCCATTTGGTAGGAATAAGCCACCAGCTGTACAGTATACCTGATGGATTTTAAACATCCTTAGGGGCACCCACTCAAGAGTGCTCTTTTTATCACCTGGAAATCCCCAAAGTCTGAGGGGCCTCTGGAGTTGCTCAACTGGAAAGATCAGGAGACTGCCTCAGTGCAGTGGCTCCACCTAGTGGTAGAAGAGAGGACTTCAATGAGATGGACCCAACAGAAATGGGTTTCTGACAGGTTAAAGAAGGAAGGGTTCACTTGAACTCTAATGAAATGGAGTGAGCCCAGGAGAGCTCTACCAGCAAAGGTATCCCAGAAAGCTGTTAACACCATGTTGGCTATATGCCCTTTGATTTTGAAACTCACAGATCCCTACTCATCCTCTGCCAGGAGCTGGGGCAAGAGAGCCAACGTGGGACTGCTGGCCCAGCCTCGACAGGGAGCCCCCTTCCTACCAACCCTTTGCAGGCTCATCACCTTGCCCCTCTGCCAAGGCAGTTTTCCTTTCTTTTATGTGTGTTTTCTCTGTTCTTGGCCTCCATCATCTTCCTGCCACTTTTGTGGTTTAGGACCAGGTCTCAACTACAGTCAGAAAATGATACTATGTACAGTGGCACACCTTGACCGGTCACTAATTTTCACTGTTGTGAAAGTGATTCGATTTAGAATTAAATGGTTTTACATTACCACGAGCTGTGGACTTCTTGATTGTGTCATGGGTCAAGGTTGGGTTGGCAGTAGTCATACTGGTCTGGCCTCTGGGAAGCGCTTGTATGTCCTTGAGAATGTCAAAATGAGGATGAAAGTCTTCAAATAGCCATTGATACTTAGATATGAGAAGTGTAGGCTAGAGGCCTGGCTTTATATATATTCCTACCCAAGGTGTGACCTGTCTGACAGGCAGCCCCAGTCCTTACAGGTATGTGGAATTTCTAAGCTTGCAGGCTGCCACAGTGGAGCTTAGCTTGATCAGAACCTTGAAGACAATCACAAGTTATTCACTGTCAGCATCTCTGCATGTTCTGTGACAGGGCAAGTGATTTCCCTGCAGGAGTGTGCTGCTTTGTGAATTTCCTCAGAAGCAGAGTGGAGATAGAAGATAGTGAAGTTACAAACCTGGCCCAGCCACAGGCTCCCCAGCACACAAGAGTCACAGGTCATCCCTCTGAAAGGAGCTCTTTTTTCCCTCTTACACTTTGACCTAATAATTATCAAGTTGATTAGTGCCAAGATAAAGTAGAAAATGCAAAGGTAAAGAGAACTCCAAGAACTCAAAAGCCCAATAAGAAAAACAATTTTTGTTTTCAGTGGAAAACAAAATACAGAAGTAGGACAATAAAACCTCCATGGACTAATCACCCAACCCCAATAATCATGAGCACAGGTCTAGTCCTGTTTCATCTCTACTCTCACTTCTCTCATCCCCTACTGGTCTGTTTTGAGGCAAATTCTAGTTTTGTCATCTATTAAGTATTTCAATACACATGAAGGATATTTTTAAAACAACCAAAATGCCTTTTGTTACCTTAAATAATTTTTTAATATCATAGATCCAATTGTTTAAATTTTCCTAGTTGTCTCAACTTTTTTTTTTTTTGGCTGAGTACAGTGAACTTTATTGATGGTGCATGACACAGTAGGGCTCCCTAAGCCCCTCCCCTTCTTCATGGGGTCTGGGATGGAAACAGGAGGTCAGGAGATTCTCAATGTGTTGGGGGATCGATTTGGGGCAAGAATTCCCCAGAAGCTGAGGGCCTCTTCTTCGCACTGAGGTTGGTGGTCCAGGGGACTCATTCCTTGGAGACCATGTGGACCATAAGGTCTACCACCCTGTTGCTGTAGCCAAATTCATTGTCATACCAGGAAATGAGCTTGACAAAGTGGTCATTGAGGGCAATGCCAGCCCCAGCATCGAAGGTGGAAGAGTGTGTATCACTTTTCAAAGTCTCAGGAAACAACCTGGTCTTCAGTATAGTCCAGGATGCTCTTGAGGGGACTCTCTGACACCTGCTTCACCACTTTCTTGATGTCATATTTGGCAGCTTTTCCCAGGCAGCAGGTCAGATCCACAACTGACAGGTTGGGGGTAGGGACACGGAAGGCCATGCCAGTAAGCTTCTCATTCACCTCAAGGGTACCCTTCCCCACAGCCTTGGCAGCGCTGGTAGAAGCAGGGATGATGTTCTGGGCAGCCCCTCGGCCAACACCACAGCTTCCCAGAAGGGCCATGCACAGTCTTCTGGGTGATAGTGATGGTGTGGACTGTGGTCATGAGTCCTTCCACGATGCCAAAGTTGTCATGGATGACTTTGGCCAGGGGGGCCAAGCAGTTGGTGGTGCAGGAGACATTACTGACAATCTTGAGGGAGTTGTCATACTTCTCATGGTTCACACCCATCACAAACATGGGGGCATCCGCAGAAGGGGCAGAAATGATGACTCGCTTGGCTCCACTCTTCAAGTGAGCCCCAGCCTTCTCCAAGGTAGTGAAGATACTAGTGGACTCCACAACATATTCTGCACTAGCATTGCCCCCATTTGATGTTGGTGGGATCTCACTCCTGGAAGACGATGACGGGCTTTCCATTGGCGGCAAGCTTCCCATTCTCAACCTTGACTAAGCCTTTGAACTTGCCATGGATGGAATCATACTGGAACATGTAGACCATGTAATTGAGGTCAATGAAGGGGTCATTGATGGCGACAATATCCACTTTGCCAGAGTTAAAAGCAGTCCTGGTGACCAGGTGCCCAATACTGCTAAATCCGTTCACTCCAACCTTCACTATCATGTCTCAGGGTCACTGCTGGCACTGCACAGGAGGACACGGCTCCATCTATCAAACAGGAAGAGCAGAGAGCCTATATAGTTTGAATTGAATTGCTATTAGATGTCTCAAGTCTCAATTACATCCCTAGGTTCCACTTTCCTCTCTTTTCTTTGCAGTTTATCTGTTAAAGACACCAGTTCATTTGTCCTGCTGCATTTCCAACAGCTTCAGTTTTACTGTTTGCATTACTGTGGTGTTAACAAGTTCCTCTTACTCTTATATTTTCTGTGAATTGGTGGTTAGATCTAGAGGCCTGACCAGATTCAGGCTTGATTTTTTCATTGTTGTTGTTTTCTTTTTTTTTTTGGTAAGACTATATCACAAGTGGTAGTGTATACTTCTTGTTGCATCATACCAGGAGGCACATAATGTCTGGCGGTCCCTCTTTGTGACGTTAGTAGCCCTTACTGATTATTGTCTAAAACAACACTCAGTACTGTCCAATAGAATGTTCTCCCATGATGGAGATGTTCTCTAACTGCACTGTCCAACACAGTAGCCAGCCAACAATAGGGAGCTATTGAAGGTTTTTGAGTAGAGAAGTGATAGAAACAACTTGGGAAGATTAATCAGTCCATCTTATGTGGGACGATTCAGGGAGGGAAGAGACTAGAGGCCAAAGACTGGCTAAGTTTGGAGCAAGTGACACTGAGAAGGTCTGGCAGTTCTCTCGGGATGGCAGATCCTGAACCTTAAGATGGTCTAGTTTCTCTTTTCTATAGGCCCAGAGAGTTGACTTTGAGCCAGTCATCAGGATCCGACCTCAAGGACTGAGCAAGCCATGGTCACAAAAACTGTGGACAGGTGACAGATGTTAGAAATACAGTAGGTCTTCTTTTCTGCCCTCCAGAAGTCCCCTCTCAAGTTCACAAGTGATTTTGAAATGTTCTTTGGGTGCATATTGAAAAGATATCTCGGGTATATAATTTCCACAGACTGCTATGCTCTTCCTTTACATTTCAACTTGCATTTCTCAGTGTTAGTCTGAACTTCCTTACGGGGGACTTAGGGGAGTTGGTTATACCCCACTCCCTGCTGGTGAAGACCATGAGGCTGAAGGTGGGAAAGAAATGGAATGAGAGAGTGAAGAGGCAGAAGAGACAGACGAGTGACTTGCTGTGAGACAGAAGTGTCTGGGAAAATACAGTGTAACTTCTTTCCATGTGGAGGGTGAATAAAATCCACCACCCCACTTTTGCTAGCCATGAGATAGCAGAAGAGTTCCCTGGATCTCTGTCACTTTAATTCAACACATAATTTTGCAGTTACTATAATCATAGCAGAGATTTCCTTAGAAACTGTAAAGCCAACTGCTGAAGAGTGTTCCCAGGAATTAACAGAAATCAGGCGCATTGCCTACACTGCCCTCCCAGCACTTTATACACGCACAGGACATCAGGAGCCACCTGCCACACCCAGAGGAGAAAAATCTGACCTGCATCTGGTTTGGACTATGTGGTCAGGGCAGAAAGAGCATTGCCCTCACCTTTGCTTATTTGACTGCTGGGACCAGAAGCAGCTGGGTTGAACTTTGTCCTTGATGAAGGCATCATGATCCATTTCCTGGGCCCCATCCCTGTCCCTTCCTGGTCATTTGGACAATTTTCCCATGACCTAAATCTAATCTAAGGAAATGACACTTGCCAAGACCCAGCATAAGAGAATCAGATGGGAGGGACCTCAGGGACCAGATCATGTGGCTGACCTTTATCACACGGAGGACCCCAACCTCCTCCCAAGCCCAGTGAGGGGAAGTGGTTAAGGCACCTCAGCCAGCTAGCAGCTGCCAGAAACCAATCTGCTGTTCTAACTCCTTATCCAGTGCTCTCTTCTATAAGAAAAGAGGAGGCTGCAAAGCAAATCCAGTCCACAGATGCGTTTCCTTTGGCCTACATGGCATTTTTAGACTTTTTAAATGTTCCCAACATTTTAAAAAATGGGAAATTTCACCTAAACTATCTAACATTTTAGATTGTCTTGAAAAATTGAAGATCTGATGTGCTGGGTTCATTTATATATCTATTTGGCCTGGCTAAGGATCTGCCCCTGGATCCTTCCCATCTTTGACCTAGAGATTATTTAGTGAGTGTCAGTTTACTCAGTGGTGCAGAGAAGTGGTTTATCTGAGCTGGATGATTCTAAGAAAAGTCCACCCTCACTCGCTTACCCCTGGCCCCCAAAGCTGTTTTGTTGGGTAGACCTGGTTTCTCCACATCCACATTCTTGATTCCAAACACTCTACTGGAAAGAGCTTCAGACTGGGAATCAGGAGACTTGGGTTTCCATCCCAGCTCAGCTGTGCCATTTCAAGGTAGCCGAACTTGTCCTCTCTGGCTCTTAGTTGTCTTCATCTGTAAAATGGGCTGAGGGCCCTCTGTGTTGAGGCCTCCGGCCGGCGCAGAATCATCCTTACCAGCTTGGGCACCCAAAGAGGGAGTCGCTCACACTAGGGGGCGCGAGGGCCGCCGCAGAGCCCGAGCAAGGGGGCGGGGCAGAGACC